>NC_068308.1:1923845-2523845 GCF_025860055.1 Xyrauchen texanus | reverse complement strand
CGAATGCTTCGGTACCTCTTGCCAGATGGCAGGAGGGTAAAGAGTTTGTATGAGGGGTGTGTGGGGTCGTCCACAATGCTGGTTGCTTTGCGGAAACAGTGTTTTTTGTAAATGTCTTTGATGGAGGGAAGAGAGACCCTGATGATCTTCTCAGCTGTCCTCACTATACTCTGCAGGGCTTTGCAGTCCGAAACGGTGCAAGTCCCAAACCAGGCAGTGATGCAGCTGCTCAGGATGCTCTCAATAGTCCCTCTATAGAATGTTGTGAGGATGGGGGGTGGGAGATGTGCTTTCCTCAGCCTTCGAAGAAGGGGGTCGCAATACAGTAGATTGAGTGATATTAGCCGAGCCCTACCTTTATATGGTGTTTATATGCAATTGTTTTTTTTTTATTCAAGTTTCACCGTAATAATTTTTTTTCTAAATGATTAAATGAGAGTTTTGTGTTTGGTAGATCAGGGAACAGCCACAGCCTCTATGTGATATCTAGGTGATACAGACTCTGTGTTATAGTTTTGGGACCTTTGTGACGTCTCAAGGCAGCTAGCAGACTTTCGGATTAACCAGTTTGTCTGATTCCTGACCTGGGTATCAATTAGTGAAATACTATTATTATTAAGACCAAGAGCCAAATTACTAGAGAGGAGAGCAGAACCTTCCCTGGAGGGATGGAGTCCATCTCTCTTTAGCAGGTCAGATCCAAAAACTCTTCCAATAAGGTCTATCCCAAAAAGTCTTCCAATCGTCTATGAATCCTAAGCTATTCTCCGGACACCACTCAGACATCCAGCCATTCAGTGACACTAATCTAATATAAACCTCATCACCACTACAAGCAGGGTGGTGAACACACCATATTACATTGTCTGACATAATGTTTGTATGTTCACACACCTCTTTAACATTACCTCTAGTGATTGCTGACTGGCGAAGCTGAACATCATTATAGTTTTAGAAAATCTTCATTTAGAATTAGCCAGCGCTTGTAAATTTGATCTGATGTCAGATGCCCCATCCTCCAAATTGCTTTTAACAATGTTGGCTGGAGTCTCTATTTCCACATTCCTTGCAATAGAATCACCAATTATTAGGGCTCTTTCAATATCATTCTCAGTGGAAGCATCACTGAGTGGGGAGAATCGATTAGAAACACTAACAGGAACAGGAGATCGGTGTCTCTTTGCTGAGCAAGTATGCTGCCTAGAAGTCACCCAATTGCCCTACTGTGGGGGCTCATCAGCTGGAATCAAAGTGTGTGTGTTACTTGCTATACTACCCGCATCCAAAACAGTATCTACCAGCTTCTCTTTCTCATTGACCTCCACTAGCGTTCGGATGCAAGTCTATAACTCATTAACCTTCTTCATCATCCTGACTACTTCCTTAAATTTATCACATGTGAATCCCTCACTGCTGACAGATGAAGCTATAGTAAACATGTGGCATGTAATGCAGGAAGAAATAACATGAGCAGGTGCCATGACTTGTTGCAATTTTTTGATGTTGTGATTGTTTTTGAGCAGCGAGGGTTTGAGATCACTGTGGTTACTAATTAGCAGATGTTTGAGATTGATGCAATAATCCATGTAAAACACAGTGGAAAATATAAGAGAAAGGGGTGTGCGCTGTAAAATACACAGATTAATAAGTAGAAAAGAGGAAAAACCAAAGCATGCAGTAAAATGGCGATGGTCCCGATGCTCCACAGGCCTCCCCGATGGAGATGGGTCATATCGGATACCAGTGTTTACCCTTGGGGATGCATAGTAAGCTTTGGTGGATTATGGCTGTTCTCAAACCTCCATTTACCAACACTTGGTACAAGACGGGGCATTGGGCACAAATAATCGTGTAAAGGTGTAGTGTATCCGGTGATTACCGTTGAGATACTATTCAGGGGGAGAAAACAGTGTACGTAGCCTGCGATTAATTCCTGCATTGCCCATACGCTGATTTTGGGGACGAATTAAGAATTTATTAAGCGAAATTTGTGTGGATGAGTCCAGTGAAATAATTTCAAGGTGTGTTATGTGCGATGCTATGGCTGGAGAGGCAGTGACAAGGCTGTTTACATCTGATCTGCATCAAGGTGACGCATGGGCGGAAGTCCACACCCTCGGAATTCCCTGAAGTGGATTTCTCCCTAGAGCAGTCACGTGACATGACCAAATGAGAGTAATTGGTGGTCAACAGCTCCAGCCTAACATTGTGCTTGCATACCCTTATTTTTCAATGATTAAAGATCGGCTGTATCGAGTGACGCAGGACACTCAAAGAAAAGACAATACAACCCAGTTATTAGTCCTGAAGAGCCGTCGGAAAGCTCTCTTCCAGGCGGCTCATCATAATCCAATGGCTGGCCTTACATAAGGCCAAGGTTTTTGACAGATGGTAACGTAGCCTTTAGGAAATGGGGAAACAGTCACTGGTTCGTGGCCCCCAAATATTTTCACGGATAGGGGGCCGACGCCCTTTCCTTCTGGGGGGGGCCATGGGGACAATCTGTGATGTATGGCTGTGTCTTGGACCCCACGGACCCCTGCCATGGGTGTTTAAAGAAATCCCCCCAAATGAGCATTTCCCCTTCAGTCCCACCTCTGGCTTTAATTAATGGGTGCCTTCACCATTCACATAGATGGCTGGCAGGCCCTTCTCATGGCAGGGTGTTCGTTTAATGAGTGAATGGGACTCACACAGACACAATCCGTTCCCTAACAGACTATTTTGCCCAATGTGACCAATGAGACCCCCGTACCACCTGGAGGGGGCTGGACCATCCACAGACCCACTATCTGTACCCTAACCAACTATTTTGCCCAATTTTACCAATGAGAACCCCGGACCACCCAGAGGGGGCGGGGCTGTCCACAGCCCCACTATCTGTCCCTTAACAAACTATTTTGACTAATGAGACCCCTGTGTCTACCAACATACTAAATGTACATTTCCAATTTATTGTGTAGGTGTATTAACCCTGTATCCACCAAAGTACTAAATGTCTATTTCCAATTTATTGTATTGGTCTATTACCCCTGTGTCCACCGACATACTAAATGTCCATTTCCAATATATGGTATTGGTTTATTACCCCTGTGTCCTCCAACATACTAAATGTCCATTTCCAATTTATTGTATAGGTGTATTACTCCTGTGTCCACCAACATACTAAATGTCCATTTCCAATGTATTGTATAGACCTCCTAATGTCCACCAACAATATAAATTAATTTATACAGAAAATGACCAAATATCACATTTAGTTGACTATCTGACCCCCCTGAACAAGCTCCTTCAAAAACTCAAAATTCACAAAAGTTCACAAAACCACTATTACTGTGAATGGGATAAATTATATGTGGGATCTCCAGATCTCAGCTCTGGAAACACTTAGGATCGTGAAACATGTGCTCCTGTACAGAATACACAATACAACATGTTTATGCAACTTACAACTCATATATATGCATATTTTGCTTTAAAAATGTAAGTGTCCAAAAGCTATTTATTATATGGTGGCTCAATACTAGGTTTGAGGACAATTACTTTTAGTGACTAAGTATCTGAAAAGGGATTAATGGAAAGGAGGAGGCAAGAACCAGTTTGACAATATAAATAATATTTTAATGAAGAACTTAACCAAAAGACAAACACACACAGGTGTCAGACACACACAGATCCCACTGTAGTCTCCAGTCTGCCTGTATCCCTCTCTGAGGCTTGATTAGCCTGATTAGGGTCTGGGTGTGTAGCATCACAACCCTGCCCCACCCTCCGCCCTGTCACATTCCTCACTCGTTCTCTCAGGCTGCTGAGCCCTCGGCATGACGTGCACCCCCCCTGTTTCCCTGGGTCTGCCGGCAGGCCATCCCCATCTTCCTGGATGAGGGAGGGGAGAAGGGGAGGGAAACCTACACCCCGTAACGTCGATCATGCCAAATTAACCAAAACATTTTAAAAAGAGAGGAAAAGGCCAACACGGAGCGGCAGTGGAAGAGAGAGTTCTCCTATATGCCATAGCTTGGTCCTCGGCCACTCCTCCAACCTCCAACGGATGACATCCGTGCCTCCTCAGATGGATCGGCCCCTGGCGGCCGGAACACCCCACCGCGCTCTCTGAAAACAGAAGGGGTTTCCCACGCCCGTGATAGAGCCTGTTCCTCCAGCCGAGATGAAGGGGTTCTACATCCCCTACTTCATCATGCCAAAGAAAGGCGGCGAGTTATGGCCAATCTCGGACCTGAGAGTACTGAACTAGGCCCTGCACAGACTCCTGTTCAAGATGCTGACTCAGGAGCTAATTCAGTCATGTGTCCAGCATCAAGATTGTTTAGCGGCGGTAGACCTACTTCCATGTCTCAGTTTTATCTCGGCACAGATCCTTTCTTTGGTTCGCTTTCGAGGGCTGGGTGTATCAGTACAAGGTCCTCACCTTCGGTTTGTCCCTGTCGCCTTGTGTCTTTACGAAAGTCACAAAGATAGCCCTTGCCCCGCTAAGGGAGGTGGGTGTACGCATCCTCAATTATCTTGATGACTGGCTGACTCTAGCTCACTCTCGAGATCTGTTTTGTGTACACAGGGACCTGGTGCTCAGGCACCTCAGCTGGTTGGGGCTTCAGCTCCACTGGGAAAAGAGCAAGCTCTCCCCGGTTCAGAGAATCTCTTTTCTCTGGATTGAGTTAGACTTGGTCACTATGATAGGACGCCTCATGAATGAGCATGCACAGTCGGTGGTTTGGAATTTTGGAATCTGGCAGACCAAATGATCTGGAATGAGAGATTCCTCAGAGCAATATTCTGGTTGGGACTACCTTGTGAGGAAGTTGGTCCCTTTGGACTGAAATCGTCTGTCTCTTCAGGATTTTATAGTTGAAATCGTAAGTGCTGAAATTCTGCTCTCTGCTACGGTGGTCCGGGAGACCTCCTCGATGGAGGCCCCTCTGTTCCTAGCTCCGGTGGATCCGCCCAGTCCTCCAGCGGCCCTGCCCACTTCTCCAGCGGCTTCATCTGCTCCTCCTCCGAGTCTCCCATGGCTCCACCTTCCAAGTCTTCCAAGGCTTCCGAAACTCTTCCTCCTGCGGCTTCACCTGCTCCACCTCCAGAAGCTCCCCCTGCTGTTTACGTTTTGGACTCCTGTTAAGACTCTTATTTTGAAAGTTCCTTTGTTTCCCTCCATTGTCTCTGTCTTCAGTTCCTTCAAAGAACAAAGGAACAAATATATATGTATATATATATATATTGCTGTTGAGTTTTTGTTATCTTCTTCATACATTTACCTCCTTCGTTGTATCCTCTTCTTTTGTTCAAATGAAAGTTCTGCATTTGGTTCCTCTCTCTCTCTCTCTCTCTCTCTCTACTCATCCTTACACAAAACCTGACACACCCACTGTAGCGGAAAAAAAAAATACTTTAATATTAAAATAACACATAAATCAACAGCCCTAACTGTACAATTGTATATTTGTGATTTACATGTTGCTTGCAAAACATTATTTCAATGGAATAGATGACTACTTTATAATGACTGTCAATAGATAAAGATGCTATTTGCCCTCACCGGGGGGTTTCTCAACTCGCTGGTTCCCAAATGTGTGCTATAAATTAAAGGTCAGAACCAAACAATCCCAGAAATACAATGAGTGAGAAACAGAGCGACTCACAAATGTGTGATATGTTGCCATCAGCCTTGATCGCATTTAGATTTCATATTCTCTAACTCCTTTTCATATTCTCTAACTCCTTTTCTGACAGCTGTGTGGAATTATGTGTCACTTGTTATAATCTTCACACATAACCTTTCTCTCTCTAAGCATTGAACTGTTTAAAACTTCATATGACCTTTGCTTAGAGCTCCCGTATCATGTTGTGTGTGTTTAGGTGTGTGTTGTGGAGCTTGGCAGTGTAAGAGCACACCAATGCCTTCCCAAAACCTAGTATTCTACCTATCTGGATAGAACTTTAAGGCATCATAGATGCACTCTTGTTGCAATGGTTATTCCAAACAGGTGGAGGCAAAATTATGCTGTCTTCTAAGATACTTTGTTTTGCTTTGAAGAAAAGGCAAGTTTAGTGGAGAAATTTGACTATAATTACAATTAAAATATTCAACTATAAATATTCAACCATTTGAGCCAAACACTATAAATTAAACTACAAATTTGAGATATGTCATCTATAAATTTCCTTATATTTTATTCAATCCTGCTAAATCACTCATTATAATTACAACTGGGATATTTTAGTCAATATTTACTTAGGCCTACCTATTTTACTCAATATACATAGTTTTTATACATATTAGAATATTGCACAATGACTGTGTTAACATCAAACAATTTTGGCATTGCTAGTTGATTCTCTAATGTTAGCAGTGCATAGGAAGTCTTTCTAGCAAGTCGATCCACTGTCAGCCATCTTTGGAACGCTCTTGGGAGGCTATTTCCAGTCATGAAAGTGCAGCTCCTATCTCCTTAAATGGTAGACCGAAATCTCAAAAACAGTTTGTCAAGATTATCAAAGAGCACCCTTAAATGAATGAATCTGAACTTAACCTTTAATTATTTAACACAGGCATCGCACCCTTGAAAACCTATTTACTCTGTCAATTCACATTTATATGCTTTTAAAATAATTATATTGCACCCTGCTGAGAAGACTAGCTTAATCACCATGCAATTCCCATGGTGGTCTACACTGGTTTATGCTGGTTAGTGCTGTTTTAGTGCTGGTCTAGCTGGACGACCAGCATAGCCATGCTTTTCGCCAGCAAAACCTAGCTGGTAAAGCTGGTTGACCAACATTGTCTTTATGATGAAAGTGGTTAAGCTAGTTTAAAAGCCTGATGGGGTCACCAACACACCAACATTCCATACTGAGGGACCAGCACACATAGAAACTGAGGCACACAAAACACAACAATTAGCGGGGCAGCACCTTCAGCCTCCAACATCTTAGATGGGAACCCGTGCACCTGTGAGGATATTTTTGTCTGGTGTGACGTCTTTTTAATAGAACCTGCTTTTAATAAATCCTGCACTTTCACCATTGATAATGTCGCTCCGCTCAAGTTAAAGAAAGTTAAGTGTGTCTCTCGGCCATGGTTAAATGATGTCACCCGAGCTCTTAGACAGGAGTGTAGGAAAGTGGAGCTAAAGTGGAAAGGATATAAACTGCAAGTTTCATTTGTCACTTTTCATGTGTTATCAAAGTGCAGTAAAGAAGTTTTTCTCTAATATTATTTCTGAATATGCAAATCGACCAAAAGTTCTGTTTAAGGCAATTGATTCTGTTTTAAATCCGTCAAGGATTGCTTTTCAGAATGCCACACAAGATACCTCTGAGTATTTTTTACAATTCTTTATTCGCAAAGTGGAGCAGATTAAAGGTGCAATTTCGCCTTCACATGTTCATCAGCCACTAGGCTGTTCAGTTCATTGAATCACTTTGAAATAGTCTCAGCTGTGCAGGTATCTGATATAGCTCTGAAGATGAAGTGTTCCAGTTGCAAGCTGGATGTTTTGTCCCCATGACTTTTTAAATATGTTTTTACAACAATTGGTTCCAGAGTGACAGTGATTATAATCAGTTTATTATCAAGTGGCATTGTTCCAAGCTGTTTTAAACATGCTATTGTACATCCCCTGCTAAAAGCAGTTCACAATAATTATAGACCAATCTCAAAACTGCCTTTCATTTCCAAGATTTTAGAGAGAGTTGTCTACAAACAGCTCTACTCCTACCAAAATAAGTTCAACAGATTCAGATCTCTACACAGTACCGAATCTGCACTGTTGAAGATAAATAATTATATTTTCCTTTCCTTGGATGGAGGCTCACATGTGGTTTTAATTATGTTGGATCTCAGTGCTGCGTTTGACACTATTGATCATTTTATTCTTTTAGATCATCTGCAGTGTATAGTTGGCATTCAGGGCAGAGCCCTTCAGTGGTTTGCCTCCTATTTGAAAGGAAGAACATTTTCTATTAACTTAGAAAAGTTCTCCTCTACATCGGCTTCTCTATTATGTGGGGTCCCTCAAGGGCCGATTCTAGGACCCTTACTATTCTCCGTGTACATATGCCCACTGGCCTCAATGTTTCAGAGATATGGCATGTCTTATCATTGCTATGGTGATGGCACTCAATTTTCTTTTGCAGCATGCTTGAACAAAAAAATCAGCAATAGAGAATGCCCTGAATTGTTTTGCTGATATTAAGTGCTGGCTGGCAGACAATTTCTTATATTTAAATGAGTGTGGCCGCTAGGCTCCTTACAGGGTCTAGAAAGGTTGACCACATTACTCCAGTATTAGCATCCCTACACTGGCTCCCTGTAAAATGGAGGATAGATTAAAAAATTCTGCTCTATGTATATAAATATCTGGTCTCACACCTCAATATCTCTGTGACCTTCATGTACCTAATTCTCCTACTAGAGCACTTAGGTCAGCTGACCAACTTCTGCTGAAATTTCCTCATTGCCGCTACAAATTGAAGGGTGATCGTGATTTGCTATTGTATGCCCCAAACTCTGAAACAAGCTTCCACTTCATATCTGGATAGCTTCGATGCTCTGCCTTATTAAATCTGCTTTAAAAACAATTTTTTACTCATTTGCTTTTGAATAAATTGTAATTATGTATATAGATTTTAGGCTCAGGTATCTATTAGTATCTATATATATATATATATATATATATATATATATGGGTATATTATGCATATTATGTTGTGAATGAAATGTTGTAATGCAATTTGGGTCAACTCCTGTTGTTATAAATGTGCTCTATAAATAAAGGTTGAGTTGAGTTGAGAAACGTCATGGTTAATGTTGTAACCTCCATTACCCGACGGAAGGAATGAGATGTTGTGTCAATTTTAGTGACACAAGGGGTCTTTTCTGAGAGCCTTGTGTACCTCTGAACTTGAGAAAAGGCCAATGTCAAGTTGGGCAGACAGAATTTGCATGCCCTTCCCCCGGACAAACGGGTATAAAGGGGATCGGGCGAGTGAATGTCAGACAGGTTTTCACTGAGGAGCCAAGAATAAGGTTACGGCGCATTACAGTGGTAGGGATAGTGATGTGGCAAGGGGAACACAATGTCTCGTTCCTTCCATCGGGGAACGGAGTTTACAACAGTAACCATGATGTTCCCCTTCTGTCACTCACTCGACGATGTGTCAATTATAGTGACACAAGGGGTCCCACTTCAAAACGCCATGCACTACCCGTGTTACGTGACTGCCGAGCCAGGTGCAAGCAGGCTGCTGCACATAACCCTCCCCAATGCCCCCAATGAAAGTTGTCATATACCGCTCTTAGGTTCCCAGCACCCATAAGGGAACAGGACTGGGCAGGTAACTTGTGGCTAATACACACAGGGGTTGTCAAGCCACCCGTAGACATGGTGCGTTGGTAGATCCTGCCTGACAACGGAGGAGTTGCTACAGACACGGCGACCGGGGGAAGCGAGGACTACCCAAGGGAGATGTGGGTCCTGCCAGCAGGAGGACCGTATCATGGAAAATACATCACAGGGAGTTGCCTGAAGCGGGAGTTGCCTGAACTATGCCTGTGGAGCCCAACCCCAACACGGAGCACTCGACTCGTGGTGGGTCTTGCAGAGAATTCCTCCACTGAATTCACCGGCCAGAGGGCTAGGGAGGAAGAGCATCCAGGAAGCAAGAGCTTAGTGGCTAACCTGGGAAAGAAGGTGCATTGGATCAACTTGGTGAAGGGCGCAAGGTGCAAGCGGAACACCCGGACGGCTGTTCCGTATTACCGAGATCTTCCGGCTCGGACCTGACAAAACACGGGACGAGACCGACTCAACCCTGAGGTTGAAGAATCTAGCAAAGTTATTGGTTGTTGCCCAGCCCACTGCTCTGCAGATGTCTCCTAGGGAGGTGCCATGGGCCAGTGCCCACAAGGATGCCACACTTCTCGTAGAGTGTGCTCAAACCCACAAGGGGGGGGCATGGCCTGGGTATGATAGGCTAGGGGATAGCATCAACAACCCAATGAGCTAACATCTTTTTGGAGACGGCGTTCCCTTTCCGCCAAATCGGACAAAGAGCTGCTCAGAGCATCTAGAGCCCAGTGTGCGGTCCACATGGATACGCAAAAGCATGTACCGGACACAGCAATGAAAAGGCTGGGTCTGCCTCCTCCCGGGGCAGCTTTGCTTGCTGGTTCATGACCTAAACTCTGAAGGGGTTCGTAGGAACCTAGGGCATGTAGCCCGGTCGTGGTCTTAGGATGAGGTGAACATTACCAAGGGCCTTGCCGTCCAATGCGTCGTGCTAGGCTGCGATAGCAGCAATATACACCTTCAAGGTGGAGGGGGACAGCCTCCCCTCCAATCTCTCCTGAAATTTCCAGGAATGAAAGCACTGGTGCATCTCTGTGGGTCTTCAGATGTGGAAGAACACCAATTTGCGAATAGATGCCACTTGAGGGCGTAAAGCTGCCTGGGGCAGATCTGGCTCAGTTGATCGTGTCTACGACTGTAGGTGGTAGACCGCTTAAGTCTTCCATGTCCCGTCCAGGGGCCAGACATGGAGGTTCCAGAGGAATTTGCCAGGGAGGTGCTGTCGCTAGGAGCGTTAGATCCAAGAACCAGGTACGAGTGGGCCAGTAAGGAGCAACTAAGGTGACCTGTTCCTCGTCCTCCCTAACATCGCACAGCACCAGTGCAAGAAGGCTCAATGGGGGAATGAGTACTTTCACAGCCCCCGGGGCCAGCTGTGTGCCAGCGTTTCTGTACCGAGAGGGGTCTCCGTAAGGGAGTACCAGAGCGGGCAGTGGGAGTTGTCTTGAGAGGCAAAGATATCTATCTGTGCCCTGCTGAAGCGGCCCCAAATCAGCTGGGCAACCTGGGGGTGGAGCCTCCACTCCACTCCTCCATTTCTCCGCCAACCCGCCGAGAATCAGCAGCCTTACCGCCCGCCGACAGAGCGAGGAAACGGCCTCCCGTCATCATCCGAGCCTCTAGGAACCAAGTCAGAGTCAAATGACGGATGAACACCCATTCTACATGTGTCCTCACACGATCCAAGAGGTCAACGTCTGGGCAGAGATAGAATATTTAGGTGTGTTATTCTTGTGGATCAAGTTTATTGTTTGTACAGTTTACGGACCACCAAGTCCACTCATTGTTGCTAATAATACTCAAGGTATTAATGTAACATACTGATGAGAGATTGCTGTGTTGTAATCCAACCACATTGGACTGTTGTGTATTCATGCCATCGTGGATGAGACCAGCACACACTGTGTTTATCCATTAAAGGACCAAAGGCCACGGGACGGGTTACGAGCCATTCACCACGTCTCTGAGTGATAAACTAACAGTTAACTTCCCTCCCACGATCGCGAAACCGGCTTCAGCGCCGCCACTTTATTCTCTCTCTCTGTCATACTAACCACGCACGCAACGTGCACACGACCCTTCACAAACATTTGGATGACAGATAACTTTGTGATAAAGCTCAGCTTTGTCCCCAAGTTATCGTACAAGCGGAGACATGCGGTAAACAGGCAGACACCATTAACCGGCTTCTCTCCGCCCACATTCGTGGCCATAATCTCTGGCCGGAAATCTCGCGTGACGTACTCTCCCCACGAGAGTCACGTCCGCCATTTTGTGTGCGTCTCTCCTTACACACACACACACACACACACACACACACCATCCTCTCATGTGTTATAGGCTTATTTGGTTACTATATGTTATCACTTCACTGTTTAGTTCGTAGTTGTAAGAAGTTTATTGAAGTATTGATTATTAATTGATATTACTGCATCAACAAACTTTGTTATATTTCAAAGAGAAGTGTTTTGGTTTGTTTTGCGTACACATTTGTCAAAGGCTGGCAGGGGATGCTAGTGCTCGAATTCAAACCTTTGTTGTTTCCTTTTGAATTTTGATGATCTACGGACATAAATTTTCCTAAGAGAACAATCTAATATTGAGACTGTTATACTGTCTGGTTATTAGTCCCTGATTCCAGGGTCCGTCGACATTAATCCTTATTAATATTCTATTGATTTTGATCATTTGAATTTGAAGGATCAATAAGCTAGTGTTAAGTCTAATCAATGCTCCATTAAATTGAATAATTAATGATTATCTTTGATAATAATTAATATTCTATTGAATTTGATGATTGTTGATTTAAAGGATAAACATTTTTTAACATTGATTCTAATCAGTGTTCTATTGATTTTAATAATTGATATTTATCTATGATAATTATTAATTATTGCTAATAACCAAACCCGCTCCTAAACTGTGAGCACTACACAATCGACACAACGTCAAGTGAGTGACAGAAGGGGAACACATCCTCTCCTGCACTCAACACCGCAGGATTCATTTTGTTTGCCTAATGTTGACCAGGCAGCCACAACATTGGGTGAAGGCCCTAGAGCAAGGGTACTCAATAGGCGGACTCCAGTCCGGATCTGGACCAAAGGACAATTAAATCTGGACCGAGATCTAAACCTTTGTGCTAGTTATCTGACTCCTGGCCAAGTGATTGTGTAAGAATATGTGTATATGTGCATGCACACTCAGCATTAGAGAGAAATATTTCAGTGGAAACCCCTGATCCCAGTTTTGAATAGACCATTTTGGCTGTTTAGGAATCCCCTTTTTTTAAAGTACTATTGCAGTCAATGTGGCATGTTATAAAAACTATAAAAAATATTTATTATATAATTTCATAGCTATAGGACACCGTACAAGCTACATATTATTATCCATAACTTTGCTGGGAAGGAAATGTAGAGACCGGACCTTTTGGAACTTTGAATACCCCTGCCCTAGAGAGAATTGACTCCCCTTAAATTCTGCATTCTCTGAAGGCATTTGGGCAGTGTTTGATAATCTTATTCAGGCCAGCTCCGTCTCAGAGGGTCCCATCCTAGCAGTCTTAGAGGGTCCTGTTTGGGTGGTCTAGGAGGGTCCTGTCCTGGTAGCCACCTCCCTGGTCTCTGAGGGTCCTGACTCCTCCTGTGGTGTCGAGGAGGAGGAGGACTCATATCGATGCTTCAGCTCTTCCCCTGGTGCCAATAGTGGTGGTGATTTTGATTTCAGTGATTCGATTCATTTGATTTAATTCATTTGAAAAGATTTGTTCATATTCGGTCATTAACTATTTTGTAAGTTACACCTTTGTGCCTGTAGATGGTGCCAAATGACCATCTTTCAATTAATTGCATTGAACCAAAATCATTCATTCACGACAAGAACAAGTCTAATTATCATTAATTAAAATGCAAGTGTAACGTATGACCTTGTCCTGTTTTACTGTTTCCCTTTTGTCTTCCATTTTGATACTTTCGTCACTCCATAGTTTTCACTTTTGAACCTTCTGTACCTCCATAGTCTTGTTAGCCATTGTGTTCATTGTTCATTGTTCTCACCTGTCCTCGTTAGTTTCCCATTGGTTTCTGTTCATCACCTCATCATGTCATTTTGAGTTCTGGTTGTTCATTGGTCCTGTCTTGTATTTATACCCTGCCTGTTTGTTCAGTCCCTGTCGATCAATGAATGTTAGTAATGTTTGTTGGTATGTTTGTTAAGCCTGCTCTGTGTTTCCTTCCCGAGTTCCCTGCTTATGTTTATTTCCCCATTGTGGGTTTTCCTTTGTGTTTGCTTAGTTAAATAAAGTTACTGCTTGTGGATCCTCAACCTTCGTCTGCCTTGTTGTCTGCCAAGCATTACAGAACGATCGACCACACAATGGATCCAGCAGTTTTTCGGGCCAACTACCAGCTGCTCTGTTTGCGACAGGGGGACCGTCCCATAGAAAGCCACATCCGAGACTTCCTTGCTCTGGCAAGCCTCTCCGACTTCCCGGACTCTGCCTTGGTGGTTTTTTCGGGATAACCTGAACCCTTCGCTGCAGGAGCTGTTGCCTCTGACGACACGCGGCTGGACCCTCCGCGACCTCATGGAGGCGACCCTACTGTTGAGCGGCTCTCCGCTTACTGTGGTCGTTTCCAAGGAGGACCCAACCTCACCACCCACAGCGGAGACTCCCCAGCCGTCTCTGGCGCTCCCTGCCACGCCAACCCCATCAGTCAACGAACAATCCCCCACGCCAGCGGTATCCCTAGAACCAGCGCGGTCCACTTCGTCTGCTCGTAGGAGGGAGAGAAGACGGGCTTCCGCCTTCCGGCATAACCCAGCCACGGTCAACGAGCCTGAGCCAACGCCTGCCCCGGTCTGCGAGTCAGAGCCAACGCCTGCCCCGGTCTGCGAGCCAGAGCCAACGCCTGTCACCGTGAGCGAACCAGAGCCCACGCCTTTCACGGTGAGCAAGCCTGTAGCCTCCGATGTCAGTGAGCCAGCGCCTGTAGCCTCCGATGTCCGTGAGCCAGCGCCTGTAGCCTCGACCGTCCCTGAGCCAGCGCCTGTAGCCTCGACCGTCCTAGAGCCAGCGCCTCTCGAGCCCCCTAGGGTTCCGCCTCCCGGTCTCTCGAGCCTTCCAGGGCTCCACCTCCCAAGCCTCTCGAGCCTTCCAGGGCTCCGTCTCTCAAGCCTCCCGAGCTTTCCAGAGCTCCGCCCTCCGAGCTTCCCAGAGCTCCGCCTCTCAAGCCTCTCGAGCCTTCCAGGGCTACGCCTCTCAAGCCTCTCGAGCCTCCCAGGGCTCCGCCTCTCAAGACTCTCGAGCCTCCCAGAGTTCCGCCTCTCAAGCCTCTCGAGCCACCCAGGGCTCCGCCTCCCGAGTCTCTCGAGCCACCCAGGGCTCCGCCTCCCGAGTCTGTCGAGCCACCCAGGGCTCCGCCTCCCGAGTCTCTCGAGCCACCCAGGGCTCCGCCTCCCGAGTCTCTCGAGCCACCCAGGGCTCCGCCTCCCGAGTCTCTCGAGCCACCCAGGACTCTGCCTCCCGAGTCTCTCGAGCCTCCCAGAGCTCCGCCTCCCGAGCTTTCCAGAGCTCCGCCTCCCGAGTCTCTCGAGCCTTCCAGAGCTCCGCCTCCCGAGCCTTCCAGAGCTCCGCCTCCCGAGTCTCCCGAGCCTTCCAGAGCTCCACTTCCCAAGCTTTCCAGAGCTCCGCCTCCCGAGTCTCTCGAGCCTTCCAGAGCTCCGCCTCCCGAGCTTTCCAGAGCTCCGCCTCCCGAGTCTCTCGAGCCTTCCAGGGCTCCACCTCCCAAGCCTCTCGAGCCTTCCAGGGCTCCGTCTCTCAAGCCTCCCGAGCTTTCCAGAGCTCCGCCCTCTGAGCTTCCCAGAGCTCCGCCTCTCAAGCCTCTCGAGCCTCCCAGGGCTCCGCCTCTCAAGCCTCTCGAGCCTCCCAGGGCTCCGCCTCTCAAGCCTCTCGAGCCTCCCAGGGCTCCGCCTCTCAAGCCTCTCGAGCCTCCCAGGGCTCCGCCTCTCAAGCCTCTCGAGCCTTCCAGGGCTCCGCCTCTCGAGCCTTCCAGGGCTCCGCCTCTCAAGCCTTCCAGGGCTCCGCCCCTCAAGCCCCTCGAGCCTTCCAGGGCTCCACCCCTCAAGCCTCTCAAGCCTTCCAGGGCACTGCCCCTCAAGCCTCTCGGGCCTTCCAGGGCTCCGCCTCCAGAGCCTCCTAGGGCTCTGCCTCCAGAGCCATCCTCGGCTCCACCTCCTAGGCCTTCCTCTGCTCCGTCTCCTGAGCCTTCCTCTGAGCCTCCTGAGCCTCCCTCAGCTCCGCCTCCTGAGCCCCCAGAGCCTCCCTCAGCTCCGCCTCCTGAGCTCACAGAGCCTCCCCCAGCTCTGCCTCCGGGGCCTCCTACGGTTCCGCCTCCAGAGCCTCCTACGGCTCCGCCTCTTGAGCCACCCGAGCCTCCGACCGCTCCGCTCTCAGAGCTTCCCGAGCCTCCTACGGCTCCGCCTCCCAAACCTCCTACGGCTCCGCCTCCCGAGCCTCCTAGGGCTCTGCCTCCAGAGCCATCCTCGGCTCCACCTCCTAGGCCTTCCTCTGCTCCGTCTCCTGAGCATTCCTCTGAGCCTCCTGAGCCTCCCTCAGCTCCGCCTCCTGAGCCCCCAGAGCCTCCCTCAGCTCCGCCTCCTGAGCTCACAGAGCCTCCCCCAGCTCTGCCTCCGGGGCCTCCTACGGTTCCGCTTCCAGAGCCTCCTATGGCTCCGCCTCTCGAGCCACTCAAGCCTTCGACGGCTCCGCCTTCAGAGCCTCCTACGGCTCCGCCTCTCGAGCCACTCAAGCCTTTGACGGCTCCACCCTCAGAGCCTCCTACGTCTCTGCCCCCAGAGAATCCAGAGCCTTCCTGGTCTCCGTTCCTAAAGCCTCCCACGGCGCCGCCTACCTCGGCTCCGCCTCCTGAGCCTCCTTCAGCTCCACCTCCTGAGCCTCCCTCAGCTCCGCCTTCTGGGCCTTCTGAGCCATCACCTCCCTCGGCTCCGCCTCAGAGGTCCTCCTGGGCTCCACCTCACGCGGCTCCGCCAGCCTCCCTTGTGGCCACTCCATCTCCTAGGCCACCAAAACCGGCCTCTGTCCTGTGGTCACCTCCCAGGTCCCCTGAACCGGCCCTTGGCCCACGACCACCTCCCAGGCCACCAAAGCCGGCCTCTATCCTGTGGCCTCCTCCCAGGCCTCCTGACCCGGTCCCTGTCCTGTGGCCTCCTCCCAGACCTCCTGACCCAGTCCCAGTCCCGTGGCCTCTTCCCAGGCCCCCTGACCCAGTCCCTGTCCAGTGGTCTCCTCCTAGGCCTCCTGCATCTACCCGGTGGCCAGCTCCCAGACCATCGAAACCTGTCCCTTTGTGCCCCTGTGGACTGTTTAATTTCCCCTTGTTGCCCCCCTTGGACTTCCTGCCTGCCCTCTGTGCCCCTTGGACTGCCCCCCTGCTCATGTGCCCCCCCAGGTCTGTCTCTCTGCCCCCGGTGCCATCATGTTGTTTTCTATGGTTTTTGTCTTGGGTTTTGTTTTCTCGTTTTTGGATCGTCTGGGATCCGATCCTTAGAGGGGGGGCTATGTAACGTATGACCTTGTCCTGTTTTACTGTTTCCCTTTTGTCTTCCATTTTGATACTTTTGTCACTCCATAGTTTTCACTTTTGAACCTTCTGTACCTCCATAGTCTTGTTATCCATTGTGTTCATTGTTCATTGTTCTCACCTGTCCTCGTTAGTTTCCCATTGGTTTCTGTTCATCACCTCATCATGTCATTTTGAGTTCTGGTTGTTCATTGGTCCTGTCTTGTATTTATACCCTGCCTGTTTGTTCAGTCCCTGTCGATCGTTGAATGTTAGTAATGTTTGTTGGTATGTTTGTTAAGCCTGCTCTGTGTTTCCTTCCCGAGTTCCCTGCTTATGTTTATTTCCCCATCGTGGGTTTTCCTTTGTGTTTGTTTATTTAAATAAAGTTACTGCTTGTGGATCCTCAACCTTCGTCTGCCTTGTTGTCTGCCAAGCATTACAGCAAGTGTGTACAATTCTATCCCAGATAGCAATAAGTCGGCGGTCCGCTGGCGGTGCGCCGGCGGCAGTAGAAGCGGCAGAATGGCGATATCGCAAACACGTTTGATGGCGGTCCGCCGGCGGCAGCCGCTTTTTAAAAGGGCCGCTTTTTTTAAAAGGCCCGCTGGCCAGCCGACGCTCCGCCGCCGTTATATCGAAGGCGGACCGTCGGAGGCAAACGCTTTTCGAGCGATCTGCCGCGCTTATTGTGTGTATATATATATATATATATATATATATATATATATATATATATATATATAGCATGCAGTTTATCAAGAATAATGATTGATCAAACCAGACAAATTTCCATTTGGCGTTTTAATTCCACATTTCAAAGTACAGTAACTGTCATTGAAACAAGATGTCAGATCACTGAAATATAAATAACAGAAAAATACAAACATTATATATACACACACAAACACACTAAAGAACATGCAGGTTTCCAATTTCTTTTTTTTTTTAAAACACTATTGTAACACTTACAATAATTGTTAATAATATAAAGAGGTCAGCTCTGGGATGAAAAGAATTACCAGTAAACACAAGCAATGAGGATATTTGGTACCAAATAAAGTGCAGGATACCAAATAAATTGAGGTATAACATCATATTTACAAGTCATTTCTAAGAATAGGATAAGTGGTAATAATTTAGAGTAAAGCTCTGGAGTAGAATATACCATTATAACTGCAATGCTGACCTGTGGCACAAGGATTTACAAGCTATATGTAACAATAGAATAACAGTTAAGCATCGTGACGGAATGAAGTAGAATATTTGGTACTAGTTAATGTGCAATATCAAGTATCAGAGGTATGAAATAGGATTTACAAACTATAATAGAATTGTTAAGCACTGATGGAATGAAATAAGCCAATACTAAAGTCACAGTAAGTACAATATTTGATACCAGACAATGTGCAAATATCAAGTATTAGATGTATAATCTAGGATTTACAAGCTATATTTAAAAATAGAATAGTTAAGCACTGTAACAATGAAATAAGCAGCAAATTGTATATGAAATAATTGAAATCTTTGGTATCAAGGAATGTGCAGGATAACAGGTATAATATACATTTTGACATTCAACTTACACATGACAACAAGTGGGAATAAATATAATTAACAGCAGAAAATCTGGCTGTAGAGAACACAGCCAATCAGAATGTCTGGAGAGGTTGGGGACTGTGTGGCGTAGTGGGCTAAGAATCACCGGTTTTTCCCGACCTCCAGAATGAGGCAGTGCAAATTAGCATATCTTCAGTGATTCCTCATGCGCCTGTATAAATGGACAAACCATCCCATATTCATCCAGGGAGCTGCCCTCAAAGCAGGGTCACGAGAAAAAAAAAAAAAAAAAAAAAGAGCAATTTCCACAGTGAACAGTGTGGATTGGGTGAGTGTAGTCTGACACTTTTAGCAGGCTTTTTTAGGGGTCTTGATGTTACTGACTGCAGGATAAAGAAAGGGTTCCAGTTGTCAGTGATGCTGGGGTGTCAGTAGTCAGCCTAGGTTTAAGGGGTCGGCTGTGGGTCCCTCTCAGCTGTGCGGCGCCTTTTTCCACCTTCATGTTCAGATGCTCCTTTCAGGTAACGTTAACCTGGATCGCCTCATCAGTGGCATCCTGTGTTGCCGGGTTCTTCCGGATGGCTCCTGTAGAAAATAAAGATCTGTCATTCCATTTGAATGGCATAAGGTCATACACATCTACTTAAATATAAAAAGAATATCCAACTTACTTGAACAATGGTCTTCAGGAACATGTCTCTAAAACATGCTTTATCCCCTACACCAGTCCAGGTTGTATTGATGGAAAGGTGATTAGAGAAGATACTCTGAAGCATTCGCCACACGGTTGTCTTTAGGTCCCTCCTACATTTGATTGCCAAAAACCGAAGCTGAAAATACAAAAAAAAACATGTTACAAATTACATTTCTCTGAAGCTTCTCATAAATTTAAAATGTGACAGGCTGTGGATTCAGACTGTAGAATATGCAGTGTACGATCTTAATTGTACTTTTTAGATTACCCTATACCGTTATAAATGAAATCGGCACACTTACAAATCGTTGCTGGAGCTCTTTATCCTGCCTCAAACTGTTGTCAAGCAACGGCAAATCTTCCTGGGTGTCTAGGGGGGAGTAACAGATCCCCTGGCAGGGATAACTCTCCAACAGACACATTGGCACTGAAACGTTGCAGCATAGCATTTTGTCGTCCATGCTACGCACAACATCGCCAAATTCCAAGACGTCGCAGCATTAGGGTTTGATCTGCACCTACAGGGGTTCCCAGAATAAAAGAATAAAGTAGTCAGTCCTGGTCCTTCAACTACTAAACTATGACATTTATATCTAGGTCTACTACATGTACAGGTGGCCCCAGTGGGAATTAAACCAACAACCACAGGTGTTGTTTGCAAGTTGTACCTGATTGCCCAGTGCGAGCAAATGTCTTCAACATTGTCCCAACTTGCTTCACCTGCTCTTGAAGCGAGCCGCTGTCATCTGGGAAGTAACAATATATTGATTAGCAATACACTAAATATAATAGTAATGTAATATAACCACAATTATCATACCAGTAACTTTCCCTGTAATTTCTATCCACAGTATGTTATGCATGGCATACAAGTTCATAATGAAGAACCCTTATGTTAACATCAATTTCATTTTTTTTCTTTGAAGCAGAATATTTGTTTGTAAAAGGGGAGGAAAAAGAAAATAATGAAATATTGGTATACAGATTTTGGTTGATATATCATACTGTACAGTGAAATGTGCTATTGTTATATCCCTACTCACCTGAAGGACGGATAGATCAGGCAAATCTCCAGTCAGGCAGAGGGTGTAGAGGGTGTGCTCCTTTTGAATAAAACTTTCATTAGTGGGAAGTTGCATATCCACAGGTATTTTAATTCAAACATGCAACATATTGTAATAAATCTACAATATTCAGCCTTTACCTTACACCCTCGGTTGTTGCTCTACACTTTTATTATATTAAATACTTATTTATATAGCTTGCTCACTGTATAATCATGATAGCCTAATACTTATAACACAAGATTGCATCTTAAACGAATGACTGCGTTGAAAACTTGAATAAGAACGCATTTTACACAGAGGGGACCAGCTAGGGAAACTTACCTGCCTACAATAACTGTTTTAATTTGATTTGAGTTACATTAAACATGAATAACCTTAGCCGAGTCCCCAGGAACATCGGGCTATTAAAGTAACAAGCCTATAACTGCGGTCTTATTAATTCTAGCTTCACCATACACTCAAACTGTGAGGTTTATCTGCTTTTACTTACATTGCTCTGTACATAATATACTGTTTTTTGTTCTTTATATACAGATTGTATTAGATTTGCACTACGTGTGTGTATGTGGGTATGTATGAAGGTGAGTGTATGTACGTATATGTATAATTATTTATTTTGTGTTCTTTTTTGTTTTTAATTACCTATGTCTTGCTGCTGTTTTTTGGTATTGTTTGTATTGTTGTTGACTGGTAGCTCCTGTCACCTAGACAAATTCCTTGTATGTGTAAGCATACTTGGCAATAAAGTTGATTCTGATTCTGATTTTCTCATGGACCTGAATGCCCTGACAGTGACTTCACCGGTGTCCTGATCTTTATTAGAAACTGAGAGGAGACCAAGTTAATATAATTGTTATCACAATTATCACAAAAATTAACAAACAGTCTGCTTTAAAACTAAGAAAAAACAAGCTTCTATACTAACGTTACATTAAAAATGAACACGTGGCGAACTAGATTAGCCGCTATCTGCCGGCACACCACATTAGATTAAAATACTTACCCTTGTAGTTGTGCAGATAACTCGATATGTAGAGTTTAAAGCCCTTGTCCCTCTTGCTTGTCGGAGCAGGGGACCAGGCATCAACAATGCGATGAACATCGCTGACGCGTATTTTCGGAAGATTCTGGAGACATCGAGTAAAAAGACATTTTGGGCGACGCGCAAGTAAACCGGAAACAGATATGGCGACAGCGGAACCTCACAGTTCAGTCTTTGTCATGTGTTTTAGCAATACATTTTTAACATTTATAATGCGTTTAGATTTTTTTTATTGCCTTTACAGGGACTTTAACACTTTCTTAAACATTTGTACAGGTCATAATTGCAAAACCTGTAAAATGTAAAATAACAAAAAAAATCAAGGTTGGAAAAAATGTACACATAAACGAAATTTCTGCGCAACTGTGAAACCAGAGGATAATTTCGCTTTTTCATTGAGTTTATCCTTCACGTCAAAACAGGGATTTTTATGTTTATGATAGATATCACCATGGTTGCAAATTAATAAAAAATTATTAAAGTATACCCGATATTTTGGCCATGTTGCAGATGTCTTTCACTGTTCACTGATACAGGCATTGGTGAAAAGTCTAACTTCATCAATTTATTCTGAGTATCCCGCACATACAAAAAAGAGTATCCTACTCTTTTTTGTATGTGCCCAGCAACTGTAATATTTAAGCAAAAACACATATCCATTTAAATCGAGCTTTTATTTAGCTAATTCATGGTGAGAGGTTGCTCACCATGTATATGTATTGAGATATGGCTGCTGACACTGACACAATATGAAATCATGTGAAATCCCCTCAACGTGTGGAAACATCAATAACTTTTACACATTAATAGCTCTTACGACCTTTTCTCTCCATGATGAACAAGGTAGACTCAACGTCGATGCTGAAGTAAACTTATATTATACAAGTTTTTGAATCACTTCCATCAAAATGTGTAACTATATTCCATATCATAGATATCTATATTGACCACACATTTAAATAATATTACCATATCCTCTGTTGCTTATATCACCCACACCTATTGCATGGTTATTTAACCTTTTTTTTTTTCATGAAAAAAATGTCATGAAATAAAAATATTTCATTATACCTTTATCTTGATATAGTGTTTTGGTCATATTGCCCACACATCTTGCACTGTTTCTTGGGCTCATATAACACAATAAGATTCTCCAAACCTTACTGCATTGTTTTGATTTTTTTTATTGAGAGAAATAAAAAGCATTAATGCAGAAGAACAGCAGCACAGCTAGAAGTGCCTTTACACAAAATAAATCAAGACAACAGACATACCATAAATACATTTATATTAAGGTTTGTACAAAATCTGCTGTTGTAAGAAAAAAAAATGATGTTATGTAAATGTATTTAATGAAAAAAAAATTCCAATAAGGCTATAAAATGTATTTTATTTGCATTCTTTATCACTTTTGTGTTGTGATGGCAGACAAGTTCAGTGTTATTCATTAGAAATACAAATGTTATATTAACCTTGTATTCACTCAGGAGGTATATGGCTGAGTGACAGGAGGACCAAATATTGGAGAAATTGTGGTCTCTGCATCTCAAAAATATGGACACAGCTGCAGGGCTTTTGTGCAACTGGTAAGACATAACAAGGCTTCATGGCAACAATCTTGTTTCTTTCTATTATATTTTATACAGGAATTTTCTAGTTCTTTTATGTACTTATTATTTGAATCTATCAAGATTGTTCTTGCCCTGACTACAGGTACCAGTCCTAGACAACTGACACTACACCATGCAGTAGAAATTAGGAAGGGTAAACTTAAGTAAAGTTCCAAATGTGATAATCTATTCTATTGTTTGTGTGTGTACCTAAAATGGAAAGGGGTATTAACATTTAGTGGATGGGATATTACATTTTGGTGCCTCTGTGCTGGACGTTGTGGCACATCCAGTGGCATTTCAATTTTTTAATGGCACATTTCACAGAATTTTGTGGCATTTCCGGTTGTTAGAGGCATGTAGCACTGAAATGTGTGGCACGTATGGTCGACTGACACATGACACTGTATTTTAAGGCATATTTTAGATGCTGTAAATGATACGTGCCATTTCAGTCAAAGGTAGTGATCGCGCACTGACATACTGTATAAAGAATGTTGAATCCAGACATTAGCTATTTGTAGGCAACCTGCACCTAAATTGAATAGATAAGCAAAAAGGATTGTTTTACATTGTAGTTTAGTTCTGTCTCGTGTTCTGCTGTAATACGTGTGTTACGGGAGCCCCCGGCATGACGTACACCCCTTAGACAGGGGGAAAAGAATTAAAGTATAGTACCCCCCCAAAAAACACTGTAAAATTTAAAAGAGAGGGAAAAGGCCAACGCGGAGTGGCAGTGGGAGAGAGGTGAGAGATGAAAAAAAAAACACTTACTCGCCAGTTCTCCGATACGCCATAGCTTGGTCCTCGGCCACTCCTCCACCCTCTAACGGACGACAGCCTTTCCTCCACGGGTAGACCGGAGGCAGTCCTCTAGCCCCTGGCGGGGAACAGAAGATGTCTCCCCCGCCCCTTGCAGTGGTTCTCTCGCTCCAGGCAGTCAGCAGCGAGCCCCCTGCGTTTCAGAGGCTGGTAGGGGACTGCTCCAGGCAATCGGTTAGGAGCCCCTTCTCCCCTCGCGGTCAGCAGCTGTTCCTCCGCTTCCAGGCGGCCGGGCTCCTCCGTCCCCCGGCAGAAGTACGTACCAACTCTAACGCTGACCTGGAACAAAGGCCCAGTTAGCCAGGTGTTGTAATCCTATTAGCTAGAATGCTACTGATGTCACAAACGTATTGTCACCAGGTTTACACTCTAAAATTGGTCTTTTACAATGTGACAGGACATTATACTTGGTTATATATGTGAAAAATTTAGACAAACATTTGATTCTTTAAGCCGATCTCAGATGTTGATTGTTTGAAGTGGCGCTTGTAAACTGCACATCCCGAGTGACCTTGTAGATAAACCACGCCCTGTCTGATGGTACATCTGTAAAACAAGACTGATGTCTTGTGGTAGCTGCTTTTATTACACAAACATACATGTGGATGTTTAGATACTTGTGTGTGTGGACTATGCAAGGCAAAACCAGAGGGAAGGAATTCTCTAAATGTAAATGAATGAATCCGAAATCATACAAAAAGACGTCAATGAATGCACCCACTTGATCCACAAATGCACATTCGATAATTCACAAGAGCATTTTGTGTTTACTTTTGGACATCTTCATTTGGTTGCATCCACAAACTATTTATTTGTACAAAAGGGAACATTCATATTCACAAATATGTCTCTATTTTGTAGCTGCTGTTAGATTATTTATCCTATAATCTATGCAGTTCGTAGTTTTCACCCCCAGCACTCTCCATTGTCCTCTCGCTCAGGAATATGCTTGCAAGGGAAGAGACTGTGAAACAAAATTTATATCAATGCATCTTCAAAGGTTTATTGACAGTCAAACATATTTATACCAGAAAATTTATTTATGCGTCAAGGAAAATCATAATGCGGCAATAACAGACATCTCTATATGTGTGCCAGTCTAAGCAGCGCTCGCCGCAATCGGAATACCAGATTATACCAGTTTGTACTAAAAGACGAGCTTGAGAAATCCTTGAGCTTCAGATAAGGAGAGCAGAAGGAACAGAACAAAAGTCTATCACAGCCGCACATTCATTTAATAATAAATTACACAGACACATTAAAAAGACAAAAACCTGCCAATGAATGCACGCATGTGACTTGATCCACAAATGCACGTTCAATACTTCACAAGGCCATTTTGTGTTTAATTTGGAAAATCTTTATTTGGATGCATACACAAACTGTGATTCAGTAGTTCGCAAGTTAATGTAATCCAGAATAGAGTATAGTGTAAACGTGTGGGGCTTGCTGTCCTGGGCAAAGGGATTGAGGCTCGAGGCTTGACCTAAGCCCGAATACCCTCAGGACTTAGATTAGTTATTAATAAATAGATTGGAGGAGAAAGGGAGGTGTGGAGTGATACCAGAAGACTCAACGAAACTCAACTAAGACTTCCCAAAAAAAAACTTTTTATTGACATTCCGATTCCAATGTCTGAATTTTCTTAAGAATTAAAAGTTCATTGCTCTTTGAAAGGGTGTACTTCCATTATTATGCTATTATTTTATCATTATAGCAGTGGCATAAAATGGTCTTAAAATGACAATAATATAATTTATCGCAACTATTTCTGAGACATTATATCGTCCACAAAAGTAGCTATCATGATGTCAATAAGATAGTGTAGGATAGGAGGAGATTGGAGAGTGAATTCAGGTTGAAGCACTGAAGGGACAGTGGTATTATTGGCCAGAGGTAAATGTGCTGGAGGGATCGTTACACCCCCGTGGTAGTGCAGGGTTGCCCGGGACCGAGGCATGAATCCTAACTGCCCAGATTAACCTTAAGTCTCCCTCCAGGTAGTTCGATGGGTGGGCTCATGCGGCAAGCTCGTTAGGAGAAGACTGGAGCCACTGGAGCAGGTAAGCCCAGCCGCGGCCGAACTGGAATGGCCCTCAAATGAAAGTGAATTCCTCATGCTGTGTTCAGACAATGAATCACTTACTGTGGATCGAAAGGGGAGAACCCTTGGCATAATTGTGTTGGATGGGGTCTGTAACGCCCTACCACGAGGGTCACCCCTGCGCTCCGAATGGGGGCGACCTGGCCCTCCCTCCAATGCAATGTGGGGTCCCTCACTGCATCTGAAACCAGGGAGTACCCACTGTGCTTCAAAGAGGGAGCCCATGATACAAATAAACATGAGTTAGCTTGCATGCATTTGAAACGGGAGAACCCCCTGCTGCACTTTGGAAGGGAGAGCCCCTCCTTGAGTGTTTAAGGCAGGCCCATCCAGCAATATGAGACAGGGGGGCTCCCGGGCTGGCTGGAGAGGCCCCTGCAGCACCTACACGGGGGGCGGTCTGTTGGTTTGACAAAGATAAGGCATGCGTCAACCTAACCCTGATCGTGAATGTGTTGTGGTTAGCTTATGAGGGTTTGATGAGCATTTTGATGTGAGGACGGTTGGTACAGATGTAGCTAAGGTAAGCAACAGATAACCAATGGCCTATTAATCAAATGTGATGCTCGGGCCGGCTTTTTCGGACTGCATTGGTTACGGCGCTAATGCGGAAGGAATGGCTTGATTATAGTTTTTCTGAGATGTCAGATTTAGTCAGAACAGATTTGAGGTGATTTTGGAACCAGAATTGGAAAACTGCTTGGTTTTGGTCATCTACGTAGAGTGGATCAAGAGGGTTTTTGGATTGTGAACCTCTGTAGTGGAAGTAAAGTGCTAGTGATTGAAAGGGCTGGATGGGAGTGGGCAGGTTGAAAATGAACATTGGATGCCTCTTTTGGTCTGGTCTGTTTTACTCTGGACAAATGTCGCTAGTAGAAGAGATTAAAATGGTAGAAGGGAGGGGAATAAAGTGAAGGGGGAATGGGTCTGGAGCGGAGTTCTCCAGCAGAGGCAGCCTCATGTGGGAATTCACGCTAGTGGGCCATGGATAGGAAGGAGAAGAGGGATGGATGTTGAAAGAGAGAATAGGTTGCGTTGAAAAACGAAGGTGTCTGGAACATATGTGAGACAATGTCAGGATACGTGCTTGCATGGGGATTTGTGACATGAATGGACTGAATCCTCAGGACTGCACAGCGTTCAATTGGAGAGCATACGATTCCTGTGAAAATGTTTATGCTGAATTTTACTGAGCTCGCTAGAAGCTGCGAGTGGCTGGATCTGCAGGCATGGCCCTGCACAGCATTCAATGGTAGGATGAATGGGATGAATCCTTGAGTGCTGACTCATGCGGCGTTTAACAGGAAGGGCCCATGGTTTCGTGTGAAATGTTTATGATGCAAATAAGCAATAACTCACTCTGCAGTATGAATGGGTTGAGCATGGCATTTGACGTAGGATATGTAGGATTAATTTATCGTTCTTTGAGTCTAAATTGATTAAATCAGATTAACCAAAGTATTTAACAAATACCCAAAGTATTTAACTAATACACCAGCACTTTGAGCAAAAGTCTGGAGATGTACTTTTGTTTCCTTGTGTTGCGTTTCTTGTGTTACTTGGTTCTTTGGCTCTTTGTTGAAAGTTCATTCCGTCGATGTCTTGGACTCTGTTATGATCTCAGATAGTTATTGTCTGGATGGCTGATAAAGTGGGCTTTGAAGTGAGGCCTTCTGCAAGGAGGACTCGCGACTTCCGTTGGGTGTGTGAACCGTAGAGCAGAGAGTGAGAGGCTTCCTCTGGACTTTTGTTTCCTGAGTATTCCTTGGACTCTACATTGCATGGAGGATTAGGAAGCAGCAAGAGAGCTGAAGAGAGGAGACCAAGCGAGGGTTCCAAGAGATCGCTGCAAAAGAGGGTTCTAAAAGGGAGTTTTTCCTGTTTTGGAAACATTTGAACTGAAATTAGCCACACCCCTAAGGAGTCCTGAGCCAATCAGAAGTGGCTTTTCAAAGTCGCATGGTCACTCCTTTGTATGTGGAGAATCCTTACATTCTTCCCGCTTAAAATAGTGAATGTTAAATCATGAACTTTTATATCTTGAAAACCGTGCAAGAGAGATGACATTAGTTATCATCAACATTCTCTTTGTAAACAAGCAATCATTTACATCCTAAATGTGACATGCTTTCATTAATATTACATGTGTAATAGCAAAACATGTAAATCCCTGGTAACAAATCATACTGGTTAATTCATTGGTTTTACAACATGGATAATACATTACACGTTATGAAAAACCTGATTGTTGGTGTATATCATCAAGTTATGCCTTGAATTGCTACCATTCTTAGTAGAATGAGATGAATCATACAAGATAAAAAATATAATCAGCGATTTGTCAGTTATAAGTGATTACAAATCACTACACATATTTTAAAAGGTACATCAGGCTATAATCATTAATTTGTCAGTTATAAAAGTGAACACAGGTCATAAAGTCATTTTCAGGATAATCTAGCAAGGCTAGATTTTGTATACATTGTGGGTCCATGCAGTCTCTGCTGAGCTAAGAGAGAATGTCTTTGGAATGTGCAGATAGGAAAGGAGGTGTCCCGGGGGAGGAAAAAATGTCTCTGTGTTAGATCTATGTTGATTTCAGGCTTTGGGACTGTCGTCACGAGTTTCCATTTCCTGATATGGTGACAGGATTTATGCATTAAGGTCACAAAGTGTTACTTGGCCATTTGGTATTACAGATAGTTTGAGATTAAGCAGGCATGGGAGAGACGGTCTCCTTTATCAATTTAGGTGCCATGTATTCATTTTTATGACTCTCTAATGGCACAGTGGGGGATCTCTCTGACCTGTGGAATGTGGTGTTGTGCTCATTTGATGGCTTCGTTCATGGTTGCGTTATCAACATATGAACAATGTCATTTAAAGTTGGTTTGTCATTAAATAAGTAGGCACCTGAAACTAAGTTCCTAGATGAATACCATAGTCTAATGTTTATTAACTTAAGCATATGGTTTGGAGCTTTGAACATTGTTTTCCAACGTAATGCGAGTAATTTCATAACTCTATATTATTGGCAGGGGGTGACTTGTCTCGTTTTGATGAGGACATATGAAATTGTAGGAGTCCACGCCTGAGAGTTGGATTTAATATATACAATAAGAGCACCGTTTACAGTAGTGTGGTGAATAAAACTACTTGTTTATATTGATGACTTGTAATCAATTCTACAAAAAACTGAAATATTGGAGTATAAAGCAAGGTGCCATGCTGAATCTTACAGTGTCGTAAAAATTATGTAAAATAAAATAACAGATAGATGTTACCTGCGTGAAGCGTTTGTCCTGATGTGAGGATGGCTCCCATGACTATAAAGTCATGTTATAGTGTAGAGATGAGTGGAAGTTTGTAGCAGCAATTGCTTCGCTGTTGTATGATTGCCCCTGAGGAATAAATTGCTCTCCAAAGGGCACTTTGGTGGGAGAACAATCATGATATTCATATTAGAAGAGGCCAAACAGAACTGCTGAATGGATTGCGACCTAAATGAGCTGCACAGCGAGGTAATGAGGCTAACAGTAATCACCTGTGCACGAGAACCAGATTGAAACACTGGGAGCATTGGAATGATGATTGAATTAAATAGTTAATCTTTTGTTTCCCTCGCGTTCAAATTAAGCTGTAATAGAACTTGAGTGGCATGAAGCCGGAGCAACGCCCGTTCATGGAGGCAGGCTTATGCGATGAATCAATCCTGGTGGAAAGTTTAGATAAGAAAACCTATCAGCAGTCGTAGATGCCGGAAGACTCTACACCATGTAGAGGTGAGCATCTGTTTATGTACGCTTACTCTGGCGAGGTGATTGGTCGGATTAAATTACCTTGCTCCTCCTGAACCTAGTTTATAAACCTCTATTTTTTTTTTACAAATAGTTGCATATTAATTTAATAATAAATTACACAGACACAAGTAAAATGACATTTGTATAAGGCTTATAATACAGATTTGTGAAGTTTTTCCAAATTGATGGGTACATGTGCCCACATTTATGGATAATTTTAGTACTTATTCATTGTTAGTTGTTTGTGTGTGGGTCGGCCATTGTAAACAGTGAACCAAAAGTTTCAAAATTAAAATAAATAAAACAGAATAGACACAAAAACATGTCAGTGAATGCGCAAGTGTCAAGGCCATTTTTTCTTTAATTTGGAATGTCTTCCTTTGATTAGACTCACAAATTGTGTTACCTTAATACAAAAGGGAACATTTTTAATCACATATATGTCTTTTTTTGTACAAATCGCTGCACATTCATTTAATTCTGAATTTCACAGACACAAGCTGAATGGCATTAGTGTGAGGATAGTAAGATGTATGTATGACATTTATCAAACTGATGGATAAGTCTTAACACATTTGTGAATCATTTTGATACTATATTCATCCCATATATTAAGCTAATGGTGTGTGTGTGTGTGTGTGTGTGTGTGTGTGTGTGTGTGTGTGTGTGTGTGTGTGTGAATACTTTTGTTCCTGTTCTTTTTTAAATGTTAACTTTTAAGAGCTGAAACTCTCTGAATTGTAACAATATGTGTGAGTGTTTGTGCGTATGAGAGAAAACAGAACAATCTTGTGAGAATTGCTAAATAACCAGCAATACACTTTGTAGTTTTAAACTTTACATGCTTTTTTTGGCATAAAAAAACCCCTGTAAAGTTTAAATCTACAAAGTGTTTTTCTGGTTATTTAACAATTCTTTGAAGATTGTTCTGGCACCATTTTGCACCACTGTGAAACTTCAAAAATCTTTAGAAGTAAACTTTTCCAATCAAAAATACTCTCAGTTGGAGTGAAATAAGAAATGTCAATATTATACATTAAGAGAGTTAAAAAGAAGTGCAGGGACTAAGACAAATTCAGCATTTTCTCAGAAAAAACATAAAGCAATTAAAGAAAACACAACATATACAGTGAGACACTGATGGGCATAGAACAGGGGCTGCCCCTTTTGTTCACAAATGTAAAGGTGCCCTTCACAAATGTAAAGGTGCCCTTTTAAGCAGAGGTGCCTTTAAGAGCACCGAGATTTAAGCAGAGGTATCTTTACTACAGCAAAGACCACCCCCCGCTAAGGTCTGTGCACGTCACTGGATTATGATCATTCACCACTGACCACAGTTTTTTGTTCTTTATATAACAGATTGTATTAGATTTGCACTACTTGTGTGTATGTGGGTATGTATGAAGGTGAGTGTATGTACGTATATGTATAATTATTTATTTTGTGTTCTTTTCTGTTTTTAATTACCTATGTCTTGGTATTGTTTGTATTGTTGTAGACTGGAAGCTCCTGTCACCTAGACAAATTCCTTGTATGTGTAAGCATACTTGGCAATAAAGCTGATTCTAATTCTGATTCTGATGATATTGATGAAACGCCTAATGTTATCAGAAGAGCTGCAGCCCTGAATAAACCCCACCTGATCTATATGTGTAAGATGTCATAATTACTTAATCGGTTTGCCAAACTTTTTACGTCTATCTGAATCAGGGAAATTTGACGATCACTCGCTTGGATCTTTATAATTTTTAAGAATCAGACTGATCCGGTATCGTGTCATGGTTGGCGGAAGCTTTCCATTCTTCAATTATTCCATATAAACTTCTAACAAAAGTGGAGCCAGTTCTGTAGAATAAGATCAAAATAATTCAGTGGCAAAGCCATCTGGCCCCGGAGCCTTGCCTTTAGTTAAGACCTTAATTACCATATCAAGCTCCTCCAAGTATATTCCAGAATCTAGATAATTGTTTTGCTCAGTCGTCAGTTTAGGTAGATCTAATGGTTCCACAAAGTTCCTAATATCTTCATCAGTAGACGAAGACTTGGAACTATAGAGAACAAGAGAAAATACTTCAAAAGCATTATTAATATCAATGAGGGAATGGTAGAAATATTTTCACTGAGGGAATGGTAGAAAAAGATTCTCTCTGCTTTATATATCTAGCCAAAAGCTTCCCTGCTTTGTCACCTGACTCAAAGTATGACTGTCTTGCCCTGAACAGCCAAAACTCCACCTTCCGTGACAAAATAGTATTATATCTGTATTTCATTCATATAAATTTTCTGATGTCATCAGAGGACATTTGGCACTTCAGCATTGCCTCAGCATTTTTAATATTCCCTTCTAACTCCACGAGTTCATGTGTTTTGGATTTTTTGATGAATGAGGCGTATTGTATGATCCGGCCCCTAATAGCCACCTTAAGTGGCTCGCAAGCAACATCCACTTTTTGGTCTCTGTATAAACATTGATTTCAGCCTTTTACATTTGTTGGAATTTAGGATTTTGCATAAATTTGCATTAAAGCGCCAACTAAATGATTTATTTTTCCCCGTATAAGGCACCACCTCTAAACTCACCAGGGCGTGATCTGAGACTAAGATGTTTCCAATTGAGCAATCCACAACGGATGAAATGAAGGGCTTCTAGAATAAATCTTATGGACTGATGAAAAACATTTATAGTCCCTACCGTATGGGTTCAGAAGTCTTCAAATATCTGTAAGGCCAAGATTTGTACACATCCTGTGAAGTGTCACTGTTGCTTTAGGGGGCTTACACACTTTTGCTTCACAATGATCAAGGACTGAGTCCATCAAAAGATAAAAGTTTCCTCCCAATATTATATCATGATGGGTGCCAGTGGCTTGTAACATCCCTTCAAGATCTATAAAAAGCACTGATCATCAGCAATAGGTGTATAAATATTTACCGAAAACAACCTTTGCCACTGAATTTCTCCTAAAAAAAAATGACTCTTCCTAATTTATCATTAAACCTGTTGGAAATCCCACGGCCTTCGGGCGGGCTATCGCGTTGTTAAGTATAAAACTATGCAATGTACACAACTGCTGTGTGTACATCGGTACACATGACACATATCTTTGGAAAGCTAAGATGTTTGTGATTCTATTGATGTAAACCATTTAAAGATACAATCAAAACAGTAGGTACAATCAACGTCTTTTTCAGACCACAAACTTATAAACAAACAATAACAAATTTGAGGCAACACACCTATGAAGCCGCATAGTAGTCGATCCATAACATCCCAACAAAAATGGTCTTGTTACATTGGCAAAGGTCCAAATGATCCAATCAAGTAAAAGATTTAGTCCAAAACACATTATTTCATCAATAAATATCCACAGACTAAATTAGAGAGAGATTAAATGCTTACTTGTTTTGACTCTTTTATATGCACAAAGTTTAGTTTCAAAAAGGGAAAAAAGCACTCTAATGTGTTTATGCTTATATTTATTTTTGTACAAATAAGGTTACAACCATCAGCAATACAGTCACTGCACCACACCCTGTCAAACACCTGGCTCCTGTATGCAACCATTCTTTCTCTGTTCTCTCCTTTGACTGACCCTGAGGTCTCTAAACTCCTCCTCTCCAACCACCCCACCACCTGTTCCCTTGACCCCATTCCATCACACCTTCTCTAGGCCATCTCTCCGTCCATCCTACCTACTTACAGGCACTTTTCCCGCTACATTTATGCAGGCTCGAGTAACCCCACTGCTGAAAAAACCTGTACTTAACCCCACACAGATTACATACCAGTCTCTCTCATCCCATTCATGGCAAAAACACTTGAAAGGGCAGTTTTAAATCAGATCTCTGCCTATCTCTCACAGAACAAGCTGCTGGATGACAATCGGTCAGGCTTCAAAAGTGGACACTCCACCGAGACAGCCCTGCTGACTGTCACAGAGTTGCTGAGACAGGTGAAAGGTGAATCCAGATCATCCGTTCTGATTCTGCTGGACCTTTCTGCAGCCTTTGACACAGTCAACCATCAGACCCTTCTCTCCACCCTCTCTACTCTGGGCATCAGAGGAACTGTGCTTGACTGGTTCACCTCCTATCTCTCAGATAGGTCCTTCAATGTAGCCTGGAGAGGTGAGGTATCCAAGCCACATCAGTTACTTAATGGGGTACCTCAGGGATCAGTGCTTGGGCCACTTCTCTTCTCCATATACACAACATCACTGGGACCCATCATTCAGTCACATGGTTTCTCTTACCACTGCTACGCTGATGACACGCAACTCTACTTGTCTTTTCAGCCCAACGACACCACAGTGACGGCTCGAATCGCTGCCTGTCTGGCAGACATCTCGGCCTGGAAGAAGGAACACCATCTGCAACTCAACCCAGCCAAGACCGAACTCCTTGTCTTTCCAACTAACCCTGCTGTTGAACACAACATCACCATGCAGCTGGGTTCAACTACAGTATCGCCTTCCAAAACGGTCAGAAATCTAGGGGTAACCATCGATAACAAGCTAAATTTCACAGACCACATCTCAAAGACTGCAAGATCATGTAGATTTACACTCTACAATATCAGGAAAATAAGACCTTTCCTCTCTGAACATGCCACACAACTACTTGTTCAGTCACTTGTCATAACTAGACTGGACTACTGTAACTCTCTCATTGCAGGCCTTCCTGCATGTACAATTAGACCTCTGCAAATGATCCAGAATGCAGCAGCACGTCTGGTCTTTAATAAACCAAAGAGAGCACGTTACACCATTCTTTGTCTCCCTCCACTGGCTGCCGGTTGATGCACGCATTAAATTCAAGGCTCTGATGCTGGTATACAAAACAGTCACTGGGTCTGCTCCAGCATACCTAAAATCATTTATGCAGATCTACACTCCTGCCAGAAGCCTACGGCTGGCTAAGGAACATTGCCTTGTTGTACCAACACAAAGAGGCACCAAAACACTTTCCCAGACTCTCAGTTTCATCATACCACGTTGGTGGAATGCTTTCCCAACTCCACCTGTGAAGCTGTCTCACTCTCTGTCTTAAAAAAATGGCTAAAAACACATCTTTTCCAAGAGCACTTAACCAGTCACAAAGAAAATTAATAAAAATAAATAATACTTGTTGCACTAAAATCTGTTTTGAATGCTATTTTGATGCTAGTGAAACTTTGTAGTATGGCACTTTTCGTACAAATGTCTCCTTAAGATCATTCGCATATGTTTTCCTCTTTTGTAAGTCTCTTTGGATAAAAGCATCTGCCAAATGAATAAATGTAAATGTAATACTCTGTGTCATCAAAACTAATCTTCAAGTCGATCTGGATATGATATATGATAGCTCTAAGTGTCACATTTCATTAGAGCCCAAAATTATGACTGTACGTTAAAGCGTTCCAAATGTAGGGTATTTAGATATATAATTTAGAGATGTGGATGGGTCAGTTATTATGCCAGCATGCTAAATTTAGGAGGGAATTTAGGGTCTTGAAATATGTGAGCTATGAACTAAATTAAACTGTCCTTGTTAGGTAATGAAAGGTATAACGGAATTAGTTGAGTTCAACAACCATTATAAATTAGATAAATAACAAATAACTAGATTATTTGTCTTAACAGATTCTCCACCATGGAAATCATAATACAACGTGTAGTTGTATCAGCTCACAATTTCTACTGTAAGGAATTAGCTTTAATAAGTGAATTATGTTTCATTTACGTATTGGAGTGATATTATTCTCATGGCTTATTGAAAATAATGTCATATGTATTTAGGAACATCTTAAAGCGAAATCTTGTAGAAACCGGGACAAGATTATTTATCAAAATATACCACAGTCAAGTTGTCCTGGAACACAGAGAAACTGTATTGCTATTCTAAACATAAATCTAATCTCATACATATTTACATGTGACAGGTTGGTGAAAAGTGACAGAATGTGAAATAACTGATCAGCACAGTGAAAATGAACTTTATGGAGTCTGTTGACAATACCTTAAGAACCATTTATCCTTCTTTGAGTCTACATCGATTTGCAATCGGATTACCCAAATTATTTAATTAATACACCAGCACTTTGAGCACAATATTGGAGATGTACTTGCTTGTCTTTGTGGTGTTTCCTTGCGTTCTTTGTGTGGCTTGGTTCTTGGTGCTAAGTTCTTTCCGTCGATATTTTGACTTCTCAAAATATCGTCAAATGACGTCAAAGTTTATTGTGTTATCTGTGAATCGAGGCCTTTTCACTCCTTCTCGGGACATCGAATCCCAAGCTCCCTTGGATCTAACATGGGAGGACCTGGCCCTCAGCAGAGCAGCCAGACGAAGCATGTGCAGGCCGAAGAAGAGTGGAGAGAAGCAGACGAAGAGCAGAGGAAGAGAGCAAGAGAGCAAGTTCTTCCTGTTTGGAACTATTTGAACTGAAATTGTCTGCATCCCCCAAAGGTGTCCTGCACCAATCAGAAGTGACTTTTCAGAGTCACATGGTCAACTGGGCTGTCTTTTCCGACAGTTGAGTTATGGTCCTTTGTTTCAGACTAAAAATAGTGCATATTTAATCATGAGCTTTTATATCTTGAGAATGGTACAAGGGACATGATATTCATTTTCACCAGATTTCTCATCATACACAAACAAATGCTTACATACGAAACATGAAAATTTTTTATGGATGTTATACATGTAGGTAATAAAACATGAAAATCCCTGGTTACAAAATCCCTGGTGACAAGTGATTTTCAGCATTATCTAGCAAGCCTAGATTAAGAATAAATGTCTTAGAGTTGTGCAAATCTGATGGTCCTTGTAACCTTACACAGAACAGCCTGGTGTGGGGTTCTTGTGAAGGCCTGTTATTTATGACGTCGACACATTCCAAACTGAATGGCTGGGTTTTTCCTAGATCCAGATATATGTTGTTTCAATTATTCTGCAAATATAATCTTACATAAAGTAGTAGCCTTTTTATACTAGGTATGTGGCCATGGTTACCAAGGGTTTTTTGGAGTATTCAAAAGGCACTTTTGGAAAACACCTGGACATACCCTTAGAAAAACATGTGTAACATATTCATTTTCTGTAGTATTGTCAGAAAATTTTTACTTGGACTAGGTAAGGCTTCATGCTGTAGTCCTATAGTGTGTCCAGATAATAGCTCCCAGTTATAGTCATCTGCAGACATCTGTATGCAAAAAAAAATTCATGCGAGAAAAAAAAAAAACGTATATTTCAGTGTGTTCAAACTTCTATTACTCAAAATCAATAGCACTTACATTACATAGTGATTCTGACTGCTGGGGAAAACACTTCAGAGTGACCTTTCAAAAGAGATCAAAATCATGCATGTACTCCAAATTGTTCAAGAACAGCTTTAAATTTACTTTGGGTATGCCTTGAATAGGCATTTTAGGCTAATTTTACTGGATTGGGAAGAGCTTCTGTATGAGACATTTGATTTGTAGATATTTACTTATCTATGTAATGTCTCCCCTGCTCTTACTTGAGCCAGCACTAAAGAAAACATGTCCACCCTATATCTTCCCAAATGTTTCAGTTTCTTGCAGGGAAAGATGCGTTTCTTGAAGAAGCACAATATCATATTTCTTACGTTTAAGAAAATAAATGACCTTCCTTCCTTTTTCTGGGGTCTCCCAACCCATTCACATTTGACATATTAGAAAAAATAGATTGTGTTTCAAAAACAAAAGTATAAAGACCACATTCCAACAATGGAGCAACAAAAAAAACCCGAACTGCCCCAAAACAAAAAACAGAAAAAAGAAAAACGTGCGCATTAACCCCGTGACTTCGCTCTAACATCACCAACAGCGCAACCGGCATCCATCCCTCTAAACTCAAACAGTCCATGTACGCCTAAGAGAGTCCCCGCAACAACTTTGCCATCGGATTGTTCAAGTCCAGTGGTCCTGTACAAATTTTGTGAGACAGAATTACATAACAGAAAATAAACTATAAAACAAACTTGCGGTTTATAAAAAGACTTGCGGTGGGGGCTTGTGTGTTTACATCAACACAGAATGGTGCCATAACTCTATGCTAGTCTCTAGTTACTGCTCATCGCTGGTGGAGCTTGTGACTGTTAGATGCAGAGCTTTTTATTTACCACAGGAATTCACCACTGTTATTATAACCGGAGTTTACATTCCCCCCAGCACTAATGCTAAGAAAGCGCTCGGTGAAATGTATGGGGCTATTAGTGAACTGCAGAATGCTCACCCTGATGGACTGTTTATTGTCGCCGGAGATTTCAACCATGCAAATCTAAATTCCATCAGTATGTGGACTTTGCAACGAGAGGGGCGAACACGCTTGATACATCCCAGGCGCGTACCGGGCGGAGCCCCGCTCCCACCTCGTCAGACACACAAAACCGCTCCAGAAGCAGGTGAAAACCTGGCCAGCAGAAGCCATCTCTGCTCTTCAGTACTGTTTAGAGTGTACTGACTGGCGCATGTTCAGGGAGACTGCAACATATGGCGACTCAACCAACTTGGAGGAATACACGGCATCAGTGACCAGCTACATCAGCAAGTGCATTGATAATGTCACCTTCTCCAAGACCATGACCACACGCTCCAACCAGAAGCCGTGGATGACAGCAGAGGTGCATGCGTTGCTGAGGACCCGAGACTCCGCCTTCAGAGCAGGCGACAAGGCTGCCATAAGAACAGCGAGGGCCAAACTGTCCCGGGCCATCAGAGAGGCAAAGCGCGCACACGGCCAGAGAATCCACAGTCACTTCCAGGACAGCGACTACACGCGGCGCATGTGGCAGGGCATCCAGGCCATCACCAACTACAGGACAACATCAGTTGCCTGTGACAAAGATGCCTCCCTTCCAGATGCGCTGAATGATTTATACGCTAGGCTTGAAGCACAGAACGACGTGGTGGCGAGGAAGACCACCCCTCCACCCAACGACCAGGTGCTCTGTCTTACCACGGCTGATGTGAGGAAAACTCTACATAGAGTCAATCCACGGAAGGCTGCTGGACCAGACAACATTCCTGGCAGAGTACTCAGAGGATGTGCAGACCAGCTGGCAGATGTTCTTAACGACATCTCTCTGAGCAGTGCCGTCGTTCCAATCATCGTCCCCATGCCAAAAAAGTCTTCAATGTCCTGCCTCAACGACTACTGTCCCGTTGCACTCACACCCATCATCATGAAGTACTTTGAGAGGCTCGTCATGAGGCACATTAAGACCCAGCTGCCCCCTCACTAGACCCACTGCAGTTTGCATATCGTCCCAACCATTCAACAGGCGACGCCATCAACACCACCCTCCATTTGGCCCTCACCCACCTAGATAAAAAGGACTCATACATTCGAATGCTGTTCATAGACTTCAGCTCAGCATTCAACACAATAATTCCTCAGCACCTGATTGGAAAGCTGAACTTACTGGGCCTACACAGACCTGGGAGACCTCAATCAGTCCGGATCGGGAACAGCATCTCCACCACCACCACACTGAGCACTGGGGCCCCCCAGGGCTGTGTGCTCAGTCCACTGCTGTTCACTCTGCTGACTCACGACTGTGCAGCATTGCACCGCAACGAACCACATCATCAAGTTCGCCGATGACAGGACCGTGGTGGGTCTCATCAGCAAGAACGACGAGTCAGCATACAGAGAGGAGGTGCAGCAGCTAACGGACTGGTGTAGCGCCAACAACCTGTCTCTGAATGTGGACAAAACAAAAGAGATGTTTGTTGACTTTAGGAGAGTCTCTCCACTGAACATCGACGGCTCCTCTGTGGAGATCGTCAAGAGCACCAAATTCCTTGGTGTTCACCTCACGGAGAACCTCACCTGGTCCCTCAACACCAGCTCTATTACCAAGAAAGCCCAGCAGCATCTCTACTTTCTTCGAAGGCTAAGAAAAGCACATCTCCCATCCCCCATCATCACTACATTCTATAGAAGGACTATTGAGAGCATCCTGAGCAGCAGCAGGATAGAGGATAGAGGATAGTGAGGACAGCTAAGAAGATCATCGGGGGTCTCTCTTCCCTCCATCAAAGACATTTACAAAAAACACTGCATCCGCAAAGCAACCAGCATTGTGGATGACCCACACACCCCTCACACAAACTATTAAGTAAGTAAGTAAGTAAAATTTATTTATATAGCACCTATCACAGATAAAATCACAAAGTGCTTTACATAGCAAGTTTAACAAAATAATAACAATTTAGACACATCATACAGAAATAAAATAAAACATAAAACATACAAACAACATAGCTCAGTCAACTGAAAGCTTGTCTAAAAAGTACTGTCTTTAGCTGTTTTTTAAAAGAGTCAACGCAAACGGCCACGCGCATCGACGAGGGCAGGGCATTCCACGGTTTAGGAGCTACTGCAAAAAATGAGCACTCTCCCCTAGTTTTAAGGCGTGTTTTGGGGACCATCAGGAGGTTTTGACCTGAAGAATGAAGAGTGCGGCCGGAAGAATATGAGGTCAGCATGTCGGCGATATATTGTGGGGTCTGTCCATGTAGTGCTCTAAAAGTTAAGACTAAAATTTTAAACTCAATTCTATATTTTACTGGAAGCCAGTGAAGATTAAATAAGATGGGAGTAATGTGAGCCGTTCTGTTAGTTCGTGTAATTAGCCTGGCTGCAGCGTTTTGCACCAATTGAAGACGGTTCAGAGAAGATTTGTTAAAACATGTAAAAAGAGAATTACAATAATCAAGCCGTGAAGAGATAAAAGAGTGAATGATCAATTCCATGGTAGCTTTAGGTAAAATAGATCTCAGTTTAGAGATATTTCTCAAGTGAAAAAAACAATTTCTGACCAACTGTCTAGAATGACCATCCAGAGACATAGATTGGTAGAATAAAACACCCAGGTTTCTTAGACTCATCTGGAAGGACGAGTCCAAGGAACAGAGGTGTTGTTTAATTTGGGGTAATTTTTGTTCTGGAGCTATGATCAATGTTTCAGTCTTTTTTGTATTTAGTTGTAAATAATTATTATATAACCAGGTCTTAATGCATGACAGGCATTCTAATAAATCGGTTAATTTACCTAATTCTGACTCATTAAAAGAGCAATACAGCTGAATATCATCAGCATGAAAGTGATAGGACACATTATGAAAATTAAGAATTATTTCACTAAGGGGGCTAATATACAATAAAAACAAAATTGGACCTAAAATCGAACCCTGAGGAACTCCATATGAAAGCGGGGTCATGTCAGACAAGATGTTGTTTACGGACACACAAAATGATCTATCACTCAAGTATGAAGTGAACCATTTTAGAACAGACCCAGAAAAACCCAATTCATTACGTAGACGATTTATCAACACTCCATGATCCAATGTATCAAATGCCGAAGATAAGTCAAGTAAAATTAGCACAGTGTATTGTCCAGAATCAGCAGCCATCAAAATGTCACTTGATACCTTTAGAAGAGCAGTCTCAGTAGAATGGAATTTGCGAAAACCTGACTGAAATACATCATAAACATTTTTTCCTTCTAGAAATGAAGTCAGCTGCCCCGCCACCACTTTCTCAAGAATTTTAGATAGAAAGGGCAATTTAGATATAGGCCTGTAGTTAGTCGGTTCAAAAGAATCCAAATTAGGTTTCTTTAATATGGGGCTGACAACTGCTTGTTTAAAATTGATAGGCACAGAACCAGATAAAAGGGAAAGGTTAATCAGTCTAACAACATACGGACCAACTAAATCAAACACTTTTAACAGCAACGAAGTCGGCAATACATCAAGCGGACTTGAAGATGGTTTAACTTTGCTTAATAAGCCCTTAATATCCTATCCATTGACAGGTGAAAAAGTATCCCATGAGTATGAGGCAGCTAAACCACAGGATATGGACTCAAAGGATGGGTTTATAGTAGCTCTAATATCTCGCACCTTATTTACAAAAACCTGTAAAAACCTATTACAGTCAGACTTTGAGTGCACAGGCACTTGGGAAGCAGGAGGAGAGACAATCTTAGATATGGTATCAAACAGGACTTTAGGATTTGACCTGGCCTGTTTTATCATAACATTAAGCACTGTGATAAGCTCTCTCAAATGCAGTCTATGTACTTCCAGACTAGTTGATTTCCACAAACGTTCAACTTTACGGCACTTTCTCCTGAAAGACATTATTTCTTCATTCAACCAAGGGCATGGATTCTTAGGGGATGTGCTTTTATTTTTCAGAGGTGCAGCATTATTTAAAATAGACAGACAATGGCTATCAAAAGACTGAAGAAATGAATCAACGTCACTACACTCAATAAAAGAACTAGGGTCAATTGCCTCAGAAAATTTCTCAACTGTGGTTTGGGTAATTATGCGTCTTTGCAGCATAGGTGTACATGGAGGACAATCAATATTAAATGACAGGTTAAAAAATATGCAGCTGTGGTCACTAACATTAATGTCCATAACACTCAATTGGTCAATGTTCAGGCCTAAAGAGAAAACAAGGTCCAACGTATGGCCTTTTATATGCGTGGGACCAGAAACACACTGTTTAAAATGAAATAATTCAGTGAAAGTTATGAACTCAGATGCCACAGCACAAGAAGAGTCAATATGGAGGTTAAAATCCCCGAGTATCAGAACATTTTCAAGTTTGATAATTGAAGATAAAAACTCTGCAAAATTCTCTAAAAACAAGCGAGCAGGACCAGGAGGTCGGTAAATTAAGACACAATAAAATGGAGCAATATTTCCAACCTTAGTCATCTGTAGCTCAAATGTATCGAAAAAGTCAGAGTTCAACAGCCTGCAACAGAAACGGTCCCGGTACACGAGCGCGAGTCCACCACCTCGCCGCGACACCCGCGGTGTCCCGAACACAGAACAGTCCAGAGGACAAAGTTCGTTGAGATGAGTGTACTCCATTTCTCGCTGCCATGTCTCAGTTAGGAACATAAAGTCAATATGTTCCTTTGTGAATAAATCATTGAGGATGAACGTTTTGTTAGCAATGGAGCGTGTGTTAAACAGAGCAAATCGAGCCGGCTGGGCACGTTCTGATAGGTCGTGATTGTTACTCGCTAACTGGCATGTCACAGGACACAGAAACCGCTCTCGCAGGGGACTTCGGAGCCGGCGAGACAGAAAAGTCCGGACAGGTTGACTGATCCAAAAGGACGGCGGTGCACAGGACGTGTTCATGCCCGGCTTGCTGACAGGAACCGACCTCAGGCAACGCTCAATCCAGAAAGATCCAGGACCTCTCAGACATGGAGGCAGGCCACGTTGTTTCCTCAGCCTGACCTGGACACCAGCCCTGGAACCCCGCTTCCTTCTCCTACCGCGAGGCTTCGTTACTAGCAGGTACATCGGCGATGACGTGGAATATTCCAAGTTAGGAGGGAAAAACTCTGTAGTCCTGGCCCAGGTAACCGAGAAGTCGTTCATGGACCTCTTGATGCGGAATAACGTGTGGCGATCGTATTTTAAAACAGCTGAGACACAGCTACTTGTTAACAGGGCTGATATGACAAAAAACAACACCAGAAAAACCACAGATACACGTGAGAAAAGAGTGAGAGCAGAGGCAAAGCCGAACACAGGCACCATCTTGCAGTACAACATCAAACAATACTTATTCTATAATATTCACCCTCCTGCCATCTGGCAAGAGGTACCGAAGCATTCGGGCCCTCACGGCCAGACTTTGTAGCAGCTTCGTCCCCCAAGCCATCAGACTCCTCAATACTCAGAGACTGGACTGACACACACACACACACACACACACACAAAAACACACACACACATCCACACACACACACACACGTGTCCTGAGTTGCTCTTTATACCTGGCTGCTACCTCAATAACTGCTATGTGCATAGAACACTATCTCATAGTATGTTATATTTACATTTGGCATTTTTAGAAACTGTCATCTTTTTGCACTACTGTGTACTGGTTGGCGCTGCACTGTCTCTCACTGTGCCTATTGTCCTGTTCATTTTTAGTAATTTATTGTACTGTTCCACACTTTATATAGGTATGTTATTTAGCCTGTGTAGTCTCATGTGGTTCTGTGTTTGCCCTATGTTGTTTAATGTAGCACCATGGTTTTGGAGGAACGTTGTCTAGTTTCACTGTGCACTGTACTAACTGTATATGGTTGAATGACAATAAACTCCACTTGACTTGACTTGAAACTCCGGCCAATAGTTGGGATAAACACAAAGGCCTGTAGATTCCTCCACATAACTGTTCCGAAGGTGTGTTCCTCCACAAAACAAACTCCAGCCACTAGGCGGAAACAGCACATACACAAAAAGGCGCTCGGACACTCAAGTGAATGTTCAGTGAGTCATGCTCACTTGGCTGTTACATAAGAGTAAAAAAACTAATCACTCCCTAATCACTCCAATGTTTTGCAAGAAATATTACACAGGGAAAACTCAAACCAATAGGAGGCATAAGAACAAAGAATGTGCAGATTCATAAACAACTGTCCCGAAGAAGTGTTACTCCACAAGACATACTCCAGCCGGTAGGTGGGACAGCACAAAAATAAACAGAGAAGGTGTCCAGATTTCTCGAACAGTCAAATTAATTTTCTGTGAGTCAGTGAGTCGGCTGCATCACACATTTACTTACTAACTCAGTTGACTTTATAAATGATAGTGCTTGTTGTGGGCATGTCAATGTTTTACAGCCATCCTTAGCATCTATTCTCAATTTGGCCAAGAACATCAGTGCAAAAGCGACTTTCCATGGATTAAGAGTTTCTTGTATTACTTGTATCGATCCTGTTTCACTCTTGTCGAATTCGCAAAGTCTGGGAAAAAGAAAAAGTTGTGATTCTTTCTTTACTCCTCGCCTCGCATAACACAAGATCTTTATTGGATGATCTCAGAAATGTGGCCAGAATTGATTGGGGCCTGTCTCCTTCAGCAGATCTCCAAGCCGGGGGCCTGTGAGCTCACTCAATCTCCAGTTTATGGCAAGTTATGTCGAGCAGACTCGGGATGGGCTCATCCAGGAATTTCACCATATCTCTGTCTTATTCGTTCTCAGGAAGTCCAACAATTAAAATGTTGTTTCACCAGCCTCGATTCTCAAGGTCTTCCAATTTTTCCAAAACGCATTCCAAGTTTGCCTTGGTTGCTAGTGGGTTAGCTGTTAATTCCCTCTCTGATGATTCCAGATAATCAATACGTATCTCGACATCCCCCAATCTTGTAACCAACTCTGAGAATTTAATCTCCATGGAAGTGATCGATCGACGTATTACAGCAAGATCCTTCAAGTCCGCTATGACCTTCGCCAGCATTGCAGACATGCTCACCAGTTGCCGCTGAATTTCTCCCACCACACTTTCCAAACCGAGTCCCTGGTCTACAGCCCTGTCTGGAGTATCAGCTTGAGCACGTAAGTGTCTTGTAATGTCTCCAGAGTCCGAGGATTTTGAATTCTTTGACATGTTGTCTTCATAGAACAGTTATGGATCAGGGTGTATAGAATCTCACTGGTTCATGAATTAACAAGTATTAAAAACTAGCAAAGAGCACAGAGCTCACCGCTTACACGTCCAACCCTCGCAGGGCACCACGCAACTCATATAGTGTAACGTTAATGGTGATTCATTTATTAAGCAGCAGTGAGCAGATAGTTTTGGCATTGGGCCTATTTTTTGATGCTCTGGGTGCAGTACAACACTAAAATAATCAGGAGTTATTGAAAAGACACAAAAGCAAATCAAAATGATGCAAACCGAACCTATAGTACACTACAATGTATATGTCTGCATGCTAGTAAACAAAATAAAATAATTACAGTAAAAAATTAATAAACTGCAGGACCTTTTGCCATTCTGTGTATATAGGAGTGCAATATAGACAAAAGATTAACCAATCACATCCAAGTGTGCTGATAAAGATGTAGTAAGTGACTGCCACCTTTTGTCCTTGAAGCAGCTTACTATGACCTTATTAAAAAAAATTGGCATTGGACACCATAGATAACTTTATTTCCTGAGCAGAGATGCTGCTGTTTCTCGCGGAAAAGACTTGGGCAATGAGAACATCCAATGTGACTGCCCCGCTCACGGAGGATGTGTGAACCCGGCATAAGACAAGTACGGAGCCCCCGAAGTGACCTGTGCAAAAAAAAAATCTAAGAGACTTGATCGTGCGCATGAGATACTTTCGCGTGCGCAATCGTTACAGTTTCAGGTGTGTGTATAGCTCTTTTCCGATTGCGTCATTGCCATTATTCATTTACTCAAAGATACTGAGAGCATGGATGCGCATGAATTTATAGAGATATATTTTAAACTTGGCCTTCAATACAAAGACATTACTGTCTATGACATTTGTAATACTGTCATGGCTGAGACACGCTTTGATCTTCCAAAGGACACTAATCAAGCAATAGACTTGTACTTGCATTTAACACTAGAACTACCGGAATTCTAGAACTAGAATGGCCATAGCGGTCATTCTGACCCTTCATACAAGACTGTACCAAATGTCATGTCATATTTACATTCGAAACTTCTATTGAGGTTTTAGAATGAAGCTTCTAATGTCTGTCGTCATATTTTATGGCGTCATCACCCTAAGAATGTATTGAATAAAATAGAATAATATGGATCAAATGGAGCGCCAAACATAATTCGATCTTTTTTTGTAATATATAATAGTGCTAGACTATACAAATACATAGGCATATGTATATTATATATTAGCTGCTAGACTGCCCCGGAAGGTGTGTGCCTCGCTTTGTGTACAGCAAGTTTTTTTCACTGGAATCAAAATCCATGAATAAATGAATCTGTTATATTAATAATAAACAAAAGGACACGAAATTTTAATTCTAATGAATGTGAAAATTTATTAGTTCATCGACAACCACAGAACTTGCTATTGTAGCTAATTACAGATACAAATTTGATTATTTATATTAAATTATTCTCCTAAAAGGGGGCCCCCTTTTTTGTTCAAGTGAGCCCACTTTTAGGAGAATTCGTTCATAATGATTTTACAGCATACTATTTTCATTATAGTTTTACAGCATGATATTTTTGCTCACAGTAAAACAAATATTACTTTCTAAATCAGTTTTCCCACAGTTTAGCGAATGTTCATATTCTTTATTAACCGCTTTGGCCATTTTGGGTTAGGCCTATATGTGTTTCATACATGTCTAAGGTTTTTACTATGCATTGAAATACACATTGGTTTTGTTTTTATAAGCTATTGTATTGATTTGTTTTTATTTTACAAAGAGAATAATTTAATATAAATAATCAAATTTGTATCTGTAATTAGCTACAATAGCAAGTTCTGTGGTTGTCGATGAACTAATGCATTTTCAAATTCATTAGAATTAAAATTTCGTGTCCTGGTGTTTATTATTAATATAACAGATTCATTTATTCATGGATTTTGATTCCAGTGAAAAAAAACTTGCTGTACACAAAGCGAGGCACACACCTTCCGGGGCAGTCTAGCAGCTAATATATAATATATATATGCCTATGTATTTGTATAGTCTAGCACTATTATATATTACAAAAAAAGATCGAATAATGTTTGGCGCTCCATTTGATCCATATTATTCTATTTTATTCAATACATTTTTAGGGTGATGACGCCATAAAATATGACGACAGACATTAGAAGCTTCATTCTAAAACCTCAATAGAAGTTTCGAATGTAAATATGACATGACATTTGGTACAGTCTTGTATGAACGGTCAGAATGACCGCTATGGCCATTCTAGTTCTAGAATTCCGGTAGTTCTAGTGTTAAATGCAAGTACAAGTCTATTGCTTGATTAGTGTCCTTTGGAAGATCAAAGCGTGTCTCAGCCATGACAGTATTACAAATGTCATAGACAGTAATGTCTTTGTATTGAAGGCCAAGTTTAAAATATATCTCTATAAATTCATGCGCGTCCATGCTCTCAGTATCTTTGAGTAAATGAATGATGGCAATGACGCAATCGGAAAAGCGCTATACACACACCGGAAACTGTAACGCGTGCGCACGTGAAAGTATCTCGTGCACACGCAAAAGTCTCTTAGATTTTTTTTTTGCACAGGTCACTTCGGGGGCTCTGTAGACAAGAGCTAGATAATGCATTTCACACAGAAAAAAAATCCTTATCATTTGCTAATATGTCTAACAACTTCTAACCCTGCATTTTGCTCCCAACTGATTCCTCTGATGAAGTGATCAATCAATGTGTTGGGCTTCATAGTTTTTTCATGTGTAATATTGATGGATCTACTGCACCATATCTCATTTCAGAACGTCTGTAATGAATGAGTGTGTGTACTCAACGCTGTGCATGAACGCATCTGGATAATTACCATTCCCTGACCACACTCCTCACTGCCGCATCTCGCTAATGATCAATCACGCTGCGTTTACAGCGTTACATCCTTTCATTCGTTACAAAAGCTCATTTAGACATAATATGGACAAATATAATAATGAAAAGGGCATGTTTGGACTGATGGAATTAATATGCACTTCTGTTTCAAAGTTCACATCTAAAGCATGGCAATTAATATTTATAGACATGGGTATGTTGAATAATGCTGAAAGTTTTGTCTACAATGGCGACTTCACACTGGAATTACAAGAGCATAATTTGTACCGTACCTTTACCATGCTTCATAATTAAATCTTCTGAACTACAATTGTGTAATTTTTAAGAACTTGACGATCATTGAGTGAATTCACTAAACAGTTGCCTAGCTTCATTGCAAAAACATGCATTTGTTTTTCACTTACTACCAGCTATCAAGCCAAATCAAGCTCTAAAAACATTGAAAAAGTGCCGCACTGCAAGCATTTGCAATTAGTCATTGTTATTATTTTCAAGCAAATATATCTATTTTTTGTATATAAATTAGGCTTTTAATAGTTTATAGGCATATCATAAATTGGGCTTTATTCACAAAATCAGTGCTATTTGCCTTCCACAAATAACATTGCACTTTCATAGTAAACAACTGGTAGACAGAGTTGCTTGTTTACTTTTTCTACTGATCATGACAGCAGTAAATAATCAAATGACGATCACTGATTTGTATATTTGAGTGATTCTGGTGCTAAAATAACAAAGACAGCGTGAAAATAAATGAAATTATAAATATATGATATTAACAATATTAAGTAGCACACATTCACAGTTTCAGTAATTGATGACGATTTATCTTTATTTACTTATTGACTGAATTTTTCATAATTAAATGTTAGTAGGCCAGATGCACATAAAACACGTTTTAATATTGCAGTATAAACAAGTTCATCTTATTCAATCTTATTTTGTATATCTTGTTGTGTAATGTGGAGAAAATTACAATTACCCTGCCTCTTTGTAATTATATATATATATATATACACAAACATACATGTACGTGTGTTTTGATACACATATTTAGCCACTGAATTAAATATAATATTTTGTTTACAACAAATGCAATGAAACTATGAATAAACTGCTGTTATTTGTAAAGTGTTTTACACATTTAAACTATGAGTATAACATTTATATACTACTGTATGTTTACCCATAAGTGTTGTATGTATTACTAAGACCTGAGTGAACATGTTACTGTACAAAGGGCATGAACATGCTGTTCAGACAAAATGTCGGCCAGAGGAGATAAAGGTGGCTAAGACCTGAGAGAGAAAATGGTTGGCAGAATTAGATTTATGGGCCAGGTGCAGGAAGATGACTGCTGCTGCACAGAGTTGCATTTGAGGTCAAGAAGATAAAGACAAGACTGTTTTAATATACCATTATTTTATTTGACTTAGGATATAGAGAAAAACATGTATTAAGTTATACCAACTTATATATATATATATATATATATATATATATATATATATATATATATATATATATATATATATATATATGTAATATTATATTATATATTATGTAGAAGTAAAAGGAAGATACATTACCATAGAAAGAGTGTAATGTTTTGCAGGCAAAGCGTCGTGGACAGCCATATGTAAGCATACATGGGTTAATTTTCTCCAAAAATTTAAACAATGTGTCCATGTAGAAAATTCCTGTTGTGGTTTTGAGCGACCGGCTTAGACCTGCCCCAACAACATTACTCAACCAATGGTGTGAGTTGGGGGTGGGACTATCTAACGGTTTGAACATCAGCAGATGAGGGGCGTATTAAGAAAGCTGTTTTGAAAATGCTGTTTATTTTTGCAATTCCATTCAATGGTGCAAGTGTCGCAGAAATACATCCTTTAGCTTTAAATACACACTTGACATCATCTAGCCCGCCATGATTTTTCCTCAAGCACGAAACTGCAGTCTGCTGTGATTGTTAAAGAAATAAGCAGCGTGGGACTGTTTGTAAATAGGCCCCTGTGGAGCTTGCACCGATGCAGGCTTAGCCAAAGTACGCATCATGGTCGCAAAGGAGACCCTAATGAGCACTAAAATGTAAAATGGGACATCTCATGGACTTTGCGAGCATGCGAAAATGAAGGCCACGAGACCGCAAGTCCACATCAAGTGTTTAATTTGGGACAGCGGCTTACTTTTCTGTACTTTCTTGAGAGTTCCTGTCTGATGGGGTCATGTGAAGGAAGAAGGAAGTGGCTAAAAGGTACCTAGAATGAGTTTGCAATAGCATACTTATACTTCTCTTTCTACTACTATTTCTGCTTATCTTTCTATGACAGAAATAATGAGATTAGTATGGTAGTATGCCATTCCGAACTCAGCCCTAGACACCATCTTGGGGAGCTCCCTCCATTACAGTCTCAACTACAAACAAGCACAATCGTTGGATTAATCCTTATTGTAGAGTGACTGCTGCATTCTTGGGAGTTTAATGTGCCGAGGATTCAATTAGGATTATAATGATCTGTGGCAAGGGTAAAGGTTTCTTTGCCTAAACCCAAGGCTGGTGAGAGCAGTCTAATGCTAAGACTGCTGAAGCTTTAAATTGAGACTTCCAAAAACTCTTATTCCTTCAATGGACTGAACATTAATGAGCATAGATGGTTTCATGTTGGTAGTTGTATTTCTTGGTGCACATGTTAATAAAGACATTGGTGAATTTTTTGTAACTTTTATTGTGAAGTGTTATTTGCTTAATGAGACACACAGGCACACAGGCATGCACGCACGCACATACACACACACACACACATGTTGGTCTACCTATCATTATGAGGACTTTCCATAGACATAATGACTTTTATACTGTACAAACTATAGATTCTATCCTCTAAACCTAACACAACCCCTAAACCTAACCCTCACAGAAAACCTTCTGCATTTTTACATTTTCAATAAAACATTGTTTAGTATGATTTTTAAGCGACTTGAATTATGGGGACACTAGAAATGTCCTCATAAATCACATTTATAGCATAATACCCTTGTAATTACTAATTTGTAACTTACAAAATTGTCCTCGTAAATCACAAAAACACGCACACACACACACACACACACACACACACACACACACACACACACACACACACACACACACACACTACTGAAATAGATCCCATTGTGGCCAAAATCCACCTGTAATAACCTGCCCAAAAACCAAATAGCGGTCAACCAATATAGCAGTTATACCATTTAACTGGTCCCTTTAAACTGGTAGCTTTTTGGAATTATCTGTTATCAGCTAAAATCTATGCATATATTTGCTGATAATTTTTTGTTTTTCTCCTTGTTCATCTATGGATTAAAGAGCATTTCAAGGATATAAATAATATTAAATGAATTAGAACACTGCTGTGCATGTCTGATCCTGAAGCATTTCCAGTAGTGGCATTTTAAACAAGAACTGTCAAAGTAAAATGACTAACATGTTCTTTTAGGGTCTAGCTAAAGCCAGGTGTGCGCTACATGATTTGCAGTCAGCGTCCTGCTATTCACTCATCGTGCTGGTGTGAAAACTTCAGGACTGTAGTGTGTCAACTACACGACTATTCGTCCCTGACTGAGACCAAATGTACACTGGTAGCCTATTAAGGTGAGTTTTGGGTGATCTGATCACAAATGTACAAGTGAGACATCCCCGTTACACCTGGTCGTCTCTTTTGACCACTGATTTCATGAGGACATACATCAATCATTACGTCTGTGTTTTACTGAATGATAATAATGCACAAAAAAGCAAAAGATGAGAAAGTAATCGCACAGTTTCACTAAAGTATTCGCAAACATGATGTTTAAAGCATAATTCTATGTTATTTTAGTTTTTGAACCTGTAATTGAGTTTCTATTGTGCATGCTGCTCATTTCTGTGTCACTATCGTACATGTACATGAAATTGCTTTTTTTAAATTTCAGATTTTACTCTTATTACCCTTTCAGTAGTTAGCAAGTTCATATAATCCTGCTTTGGGGATAGTGTAATCATGTTTGGCTCACTGTCCTGGGCGAAGGGCTTGAGTCACGAGACTTGACCCAAGCTCGAATACCCGATGGAGGGATGCCGGAAGAATCAATGCCACATAGAGGTAAGCAGCTGTTTATATACGCTTACTCTGGCAGTGTAATAGGTCAGATTAAATGAACTTGCTCCTCCCGAACTTTGTTTATGAAACTCCATTTCAGTAGTTTGCAAGTTAATATAATACAGCAATTTGAACGGGAGAGTCCTTGATGCACTTAAGCAGGTGGGCCCTCACGGTGATTTGAGACGGGAGGGCTCCTGGATGGGCCGGGGGCCCTCGTGGTGTCCAAACAGTGTTTTTGAGGTGGTGTTTGAGGTGTTTTTGGAACCAGAATCCTGAAACTACCTGGGAAAGCTGGACGGAATTTGTCAGGTTCAAAACGTAAATGGAAGGTTCACTTTTATTGACCTGATTCACATAAATGATTTACTCTGCTGCATATCCTGCATCCTACTGATGTAAGGTTTTCTTGGCAATTCGAATAGGTAGGCCCAGCCTGCATTCGATTCAGGGTCCTCCCACATTTGAATGGAAGAGCCCTCGCTGTGATTTGAATATTAGAGCCCACGACCTAGACATGGTGATTCTTCCTGTATTCGATCTGGAGAGCTCTTACTGCGATTCGAACATGAGAGCCGTACTGCGATTCAAACAGGGGAAGTCCACAGCCTGGATGTGGTGATTCTTGCTGCATTTGAACGGGAGAGCCTGTGCTACATTCAAATTAAGTGAGTAAAGTTGTTTTAAAACAAGAGCACTCTCCCTCTTTGTGATATGAACAGGCTTAATCATCGAGCGCAGGACCGTATTGCGTTCAATGGGAGAGCATATGATTCTTGTGAGAATGGTTTATGCTGTAGTTTACTGAGTTCATTCATTGCTGCAAGCAGCTTAATCTGCAGGTGTGGGCCTGCACAGCATTCGACGGTAGAACACTTAATTCTTGTGGAAGTAATATATGCATTTTAAAAGAACTCCCTATGCGAAATGAACGGGCTGCATTCTGGAGCATGGTATTCGACAGCAGGACGTATAGTAGGCTATATTCGAATTAAATTAATTGATGCAGAGATGCAGGCTTATGGTGAACAGTTTAGGGAAGACCTAAAACAGCCCAGTTGTTGTCAATCACTAGGTGGGTAATGGTTAGTTTGGCATGAGTAGCATGGATGGCCATCAAATAGTTGAGCCTGGATCGTAAAAGGGGATCACCTGTAAAAGCACTTATAGGAAGATATTCGCTGTTCTTTTCTGCATACCGCGGCACCATTTTGCGGCCCTCTTCAGCCAGTCAAGCTTAATCATATGGATGATTAAGCAGAAAAAACACGTCATAGTTACGGAGCCATGGATGCTTGGATGCGGGACCTGAAATACATGCTGCAGTTGTAGCATGCAAATGGTGCGTATGTGCTGCTTCAAAGATGTATTGAGCCAATAGTAGTGGTGCCGCGGTTGCAGTGTCAGCAGGCTTGAGCGCACTGCCCGAGGAAAGTGAGTTACTGGGATGGTATGTATGAGTTAGAGGAGAAAGGAACTTGCAGTTGCAAAGTTGGAGCTTGTTACAGCTGTGGTGAGGCATAGACAAAAGGGGCTTGGCAGAAGCATGGTAAAATGCTGAGTCTGCAGTGGGTTGTTTTAGAGCCTTTGCGTTCTGCTGAGATAACGGCCTAGCCCAGCACTCTGATAGTGGGTGTACACTGTTGGAAACATTGAAAGCAGGGCTACCACTACTTGCTGCTTCCTAGAGGGACAGGTTATGGATAATACAACATTTACGGATGATGTAAACAGTAATTTGTAAAAAATGCATTTGCAGAAAAGTCTAGCATTAAATGGTTCTGATGATTGGGGTAACAGACAAATAGTTGAGCCAGTATCACAAAAGGGGATCCCCTGTAAAAGCACTTATAGGAAGATATTTGCTGTTCTTTTCTGCATATCACGGCACCATTTTGCGGCCCTCTTCAGCCAGTCGAGGCACATTCGGCATAAAGCAGCAACCCATTTCAGCTTATTGCCGCCCATTCGACCCTGTTTCACGGCCGGCCCACTGGGAAAGTCCCATGGACAGAGGGTATAGGGAGATGTGGGTGAAGTTTCATTTTATTATATTATGTTTTGTCTTCTACTTCCTGATAACTAAAACCTTGTCTCTATATTTCATTTGCTGTTGCTCATTGTCTTTTGGCTGTCAGGTTTTGTCAGTTTTAGCTTCTGGGTCTCGTCTTGGCCTGTCGCAGGAGTGGGCACACAACAAGACCTTTCGTTGTGAGATCCGAGACTTCTCATCACAAATCAGTCACCGACTCAAAATATCAAAGGAGAACACTACACCAATCAGCCACAACATTAAAACCACCTGTCTAATATTGCATAATAAGAAATTCTCCTACTATTGGAGCAATTCAAGCTTGTGGATTTGAGTGACCTCTGTGCTTAAATAATTCTATAGTCACTCCGCTCAAACTCCACTCTGGATTGTCCATTTCCCGCTCATTGATAAGAGAAACCCTGCCCCATATTCGCTGTATGGCAAACTTTACACCTAACTACCACTCCACTGTCAAGTTATTTCATTATGCTTTTAAATATCACAAATATCTGTGCAGAAGACATATTAAATGAAAAATACTGTAATAGCTCTGATGTGCTTTATTAGAAGACTAACATTAGCCAAGTCTATATTAAATTATTTAAATTTGCTTACTTTTGAAACATGTCCGCACTAGGCAACATTACCAAACCCATTAAATTAATTAAATAAAATGACCAAAACTGAAAAAAAAAACCCCATTAAATTAATTACCAAATTATTTATTTATAAGGTCTATTGTGACGATTTCGGGACGAACCCGCACCTTAATTATTGTATGAATGAATGAGACTAACCAATCAGGAGACAGACAGAGGATGAAGCAACGAGTATAAAAAGGAAGCGGAAAGGAAATGAAGGGAGTTCGGTAAACGAGAAGGCAGAAGTGGAACAGTCAGCAGTCATAGCTCAAGTTATCTTTGTTCACGCTTGAATCTTCCTCTTGCTACTAAGAGTTATGTGTGGAAGGAATGTTACGGGTGAAGCTGGTTGACTCTGATCACCTGTGTGGAGCGTCTGCAGCGCACGCTGTTTCCAAGTTGGTCAACGGCGAGAGAACGAGCCAAAGAGGGTTTTTCTTGCCGCGTATCTTTGGAACCTTTCGGATATCAACTGCCACGCGTTGATCGTCCCTAAAACCTTGCCGTCTCAGTACTCACACCAAACTCAAGCCCTGAAATCCTCAACGTTGGGGGTGTGCATTCACGACAGTGACTGATGAACATAACATTATACACGCCCACACCATACACCTCCACACGACTGCGCACACACACACACACACACATACGAGCTCACTCAATCCACGCACAGTGCGTGCGCTTTTGTTTTGTTGCTGTTTGGTTACATGATTATGTTTTTGAGAATGGCGATCTGCAATTGAATGTAAATGTGCGTGTTCTTGCGGTACTAACACACACACACCCATACCTGCTCACTCAATCCACGCACAGTGCGTGCGCTTTTGTTTTTGTTGTTGTTTGGTTACATGATTATGTTTTTGAGAATGACGATCTGTATTTAAATGTAAATGTGCGTGCTCTTGCGGTACTAATTTGCATTTGTGGACTCTTTTCGAAATCTTGGACTAATCATTAATGTGAACCTACACCACACAACCTTCATTCATTGTGAACTGTTAATATACCAAACTTCATGTGTGAAATGGTACTACTTCTGTTTGTTTTGTAAAAGACGAAGAATATAAATATTTACTTCGAACCCCTTTGGTAATGTTTTTGTATGGGTTATTATATCTTTTGTTTTGTGTGTAACTGGTGGCCTTTGAGCTATCCGGCCTAACCATTGAATGTGGTAGACTAAATCTACCTGGCACCCGAACTAATTAATTTCAAATTTAAAGAATCTTTTTACAAGGGTGTGCCACCGTTACACTATATATTATTACTAATATATATATATATATATATATATACACACACACACACACACACTCACCTAAAGGATTATTAGGAACACCTGTTCAATTTCTCATTAATGCAATTATCTAATCAACCAATCACATGGCAGTTGCTTCAATGCATTTAGGGGTGTGGTCCTGGTCAAGACAATCTCCTGAACTCCAAACTGAATGTCAGAATGGGAAAGAAAGGTGATTTAAGCAATTTTGAGCGTGGCATGGTTGTTGGTGCCAGACGGGCCGGTCTGAGTATTTCACAATCTGCTCAGTTACTGGGATTTTCACGCACAACCATTTCTAGGGTTTACAAAGAATGGTGTGAAAAGGAAAAACATCCAGTATGCGGCAGTCCTGTGGGCTGAAAATGCCTTGTTGATGCTAGAGGTCAGAGGAGAATGGGCCGACTGATTCAAGCTGATAGAAGAGCAACTTTGCCTGAAATAACCACTTGTTACAACCGAGGTATGCAGCAAAGCATTTGTGAAGCCACAACACGCACAACCTTGAGGCGGATGGGCTACAACAGCAGAAGACCCCACCGGGTACCACTCATCTCCACTACAAATAGGAAAAAGAGGCTACAATTTGCAAGAGCTCACCAAAATTGGACAGTTGAAGACTGGAAAAATGTTGCCTGGTCTGATGAGTCTCGATTTCTGTTGAGACATTCAGATGGTAGAGTAAGAATTTGGCGTAAACAGAATGAGAACATGGATCCATCATGCCTTGTTACCACTGTGCAGGCTGGTGGTGGTGGTGTAATGGTATGGGGGATGTTTTCTTGGCACACTTTAGGCCCCTTAGTGCCAATTGGGCATCGTTTAAATGCCACGACCTACCTGAGCATTGTTTCTGACCAGGTCCATCCCTTTATGGCCACCATGTACCCATCCTCTGATGGCTACTTCCAGCAGGATAATGCACCATGTCACAAAGCTTGAATCATTTCAAATTGGTTTCTTGAACATGACAATGAGTTCACTGTACTAAAATGGCCCCCACAGTCACCAGATCTCAACCCAATAGAGCATCTTTGGGATGTGGTGGAACGGGAACTTCATGCCCTGGATGTGCATCCCACAAATCTCCATCAACTGCAAGATGTTATCCTATCAATATGGGCCAACATTTCTAAAGAATGCTTTCAGCACCTTGTTGAATCAATGCCACGTAGAATTAAAGCAGTTCTGAAGGCGAAAGGGGGTCAAACACAGTATTATTTGGTTGTTCCTAATAATCCTTTAGGTGAGTGTATATATTACTATTGTCCTTGCTTTATTTAATTTGTAAATTAACCTTGCCCCATAATCCTGTGAAAAAAAGGTTTAATTCTTAGTATGTTCTACACTTACAAAATAAATACAAAAATCAAGACTAGATGGCAATTAAAGTCAAACTATTAACAGATTGATAAGTTCAGTTGGTGTTTAAGCTTATTAAAAGTCCAATTATTTTTAATTAGAGACATAATACAGTTGAGATGGCAATTAATTAGATTAGAATATGATATGATTATTCAAAATATTTAATAGGAGAGAGAGAGAGAGAGAGAGAGAGAGAGAGAGAGAGAGAGATACCTGTATGTGTTACTAACCTTTATATTTTATTTCCATGTGTGATATGTTTTCTGGGCACATGCCTTTTAAGATTCCACTACAGACCTTTGGTTGTGGCAATCACCTCACTCGATTTTGCCACGCAGTTGCAAGGGACTTTAACATGTGGATGGAATAAAATGCGTACTCCCCTCCCTCACTATCGCTCATGTGTGAGTGAGTGATTATTACAAATGCCAGTGTGGATTAAACAATACATTGGGGACCCCAGATATAAGGTATTAAGGTACGGGTCCTTTGATAGAAAGTACATGTCAAGACCGGACATCTTGGAACTTTGAATGAAAAATAAATTCAGTCTAGCCCCTTCAGACCGGAATTATGTTTCCAGTTTCTGAAAAATATAAAAGTACATTTTCCCAGCTCATGAGGCTTCTATAAATGAGACCAAATACAATTATTATAAATTTCAACACTCTTTAATTGTAATTTTTTTTTGTCCATTTCAATGGACGTCAGGTCAAAACTGGGGTACTTCAAAAAAATCTACCAACATGAAATAAAATAATAAACATAACAATTGTTGGTCTATACTTTAAGCTTATAACATATTAACTTTTCAACTTTAATATAACATTTCAACTTTCATTTTGAGGTTTTTGTTTTACAGATTGCACATTTGTTTATTCATAACAAAATAAACCTAGGAATCAATCAATGCAGTCACGTTAGTGTCATTTCCTGTGTGCATCTTTGAAACAATTTCTCTGTGACACAAAGCAGTAGTGCACCTTGCACTTATCACAGAAGATGTGTGTTTTCCCAGAACAACCTTCCAATTTGCATCTTGTTGCTTCTTTTTTTGTATCATAATTTGGCAGGTGGTCAACCATATCTTTTTGGACTTCAAGGACTGGCCGCCATTCCCTTGCCTCTCTCTTTTGTCCAGCTTCATCATGTGGAGTTTGTGAGGTACTGGCTGCGTTGGAATTGCTTGGCCTCCCTTGTTTTTTTTTAACCCTGTGGCTTCCCAGAACTCACAAGCACTTCAGCCAGATTCATCCATTTTTAATTCAAGGAGATCCATGATTTTCTGTGGCTGAGTTCCTTTTTATTCATTGTCCCTGCGATACTCAAGCCAGCTATTCACTACAGCAACATCAAAAGCATGAGAAATCATGCACAGTGGCCATTTGCGAGACTTGATATCAATCATGTAAAGGCTGATTAGCTGATCAAGCTTGTCCACCCCTCCCATGCCCTTGTTGTATTTCTTCACAACTTCTGGATGCTTGACCTTCATAAACTGCCTCTCTTTCTTATCACACCTCTCAACTTCATCTTCATCTCCAACACCAACCAAGTTGGAGGCCAGTACAACAGAGCGGTTATCAAACCACTTCACTAGAACAACTTTTCCATCCCTACTTATAATTTCATTATGGTTTCCCCGCATTTTCTTAGACATTTCCTTGTCTGTATTCAGTGGCGGATTTGCAAAGCGGCAAAGCCTTGTTGTTCCAGCAGCATGGATTTTCTTTTCTGCAAGAACTTCAAGGACATTGTAGGTGGTGAAATAGTTGTCAAAAAAGAGCTTGTGGTTGGGAGCCTGGATTCTCTGGCACAGGTGGAAGACAACAGAAGCTCCATGCCCAAGAACCTTTTTGCTTTGCTCAGAAAGCTCTGTAAATGAGGAATAGCATAAGCAAGCCCACTTTTGCCACAGAGGAAATACATCTTCACTCCCCATGGTGTAGGTTTCCCTTTGATATACTGGAGCACAGAGAGTTTTCATCTGAAAGGCACAATCTGCTCATCAATACAGAGATCTTCCTCCAGTTGTAGCTGCAGACAGCGTTTCCTTATGGACTCATAGATTGGTCTGACCTTGAAGAAAACATCAGTGTCTCCAGCAGGCCTCTCATGGTTGTTCACAACATAAAGGTTGGAGCGGAGTTGAAAAAAACGATCTCGAGACATGGTTTCCTTGAAAATTCCAATATTGATAATGGAGGACCAGTACATTCTCACTCTTGGAAGACCAAGAACTCCCATTGCCATATGTAGACCAACAATGACTTCAATCTCAGAAGCTGAGGCATATTTATACCCCCTGACTCCATTTTGTTCTGCATATATGTTGGTCATTGTGCTCATCAGCTCAAACATCTGACTTGGAACATACTGCTTGAAGTAGCTGTGTGGTGTTAGTGGCTCAGGGGGGTCAGTGGTGGGACATTCCCACGTTGTTTCTACTGGGGTAAAGCGGGTGTGACGACACCACTGAATATCACTCTTTTGTGTGATGTTTGTAAAAGGATCATCACCAAGTACTGGTTCTACATCTGCCTCATGCTCATAATCTTCTCTGTCTTCTTGATTCTGACTTTCCTCTGCCTCAATCTCAATTTCTTCCCCTACTACTGGTAGTGGCTCATCTCTGTCCTCCCCTGAAATTATTACCAAAAACCATCCCTTACAAACAACCTTAATTTATTTACAATATAAAACCTATAAAAAATATTAATGTCTTAACTAACTAACTAACTATCCCTAATTTCATTCTACACTTACCAATTGTTGGAGATCTAGCATCATCTGCATTTCCATCACCATCTTCCTCATCACTCCACATAAAGTCAACATCTGAGATATTTCCATCAGCTATATGTTCAAGCACTTCAAGAACTGTATATTCTGCATATTAAATAGTTAAAAGATTGTTAAAAAATGTTCAAAAATGTATTAGTACTGTGATATAGATTTTTTTATATAAGAAATTTCAATCAGCATTACTGGACATGTGCTTTCAGAAACAGGTGTTTGAACCCACTGTACATTCTAATGGACCGACACATTTGAAAAAATACTGATTTAAAACTTGCAATTCTACAAATGATTTTTAACTTTAATTAATAAGTTCAATCCTTCTATTTTACAGACAAACTATGAAATACTGGCAAACATATAAAAAATGTAAATAAAACCATAGAAAATGTTGCTTACTTCTGTGTTTGGAGAGAAGTGCTGCCATGCTTCTCTTCAATGTAGTGTTTTTTTTTTTTCAATTACCACATGCAGAGCTTTACTACGATTTGATTGGATGACAAACGTCCAATCTCATGGACTGCAGGCTTTAAACTAGGTGAAATGCTCCAGAAGTGGGAAAAAAGGGCTAATTAGCCATGTGATGTCCATTGTAATGGAATAAGGTTCCGAATGGGCTAGTGTATCCAGACTTTTGGCTGGTAGTGTACAAAGAAACCTATGAATTTGCATAGACATATTTTTCATGTGTGCACAGTAATGTTTTTACAAATAACAGATTACAAACTCATCACAGAATTATTATTGTTTTGTAGCATATGCCATTTCCTAGTTTTAAACGCAAACTCATTCCTAGCTTCTTTGTTTTTGTGTAATATGAAGAATAAGAGTCATAGTATAATTAGCTATTTGTCAGAACAAATTAATGTTTCATTTGCCACACAAATATGTGTCCAGATTCATTTAGCTAATTAGAGTGTCTGAAGAGAGAATTACTGAGTTAATACCACATGTCCGGCCATCTAATTGCATCACTGAAATAAGACTTTGTTTTCATTTCCAGTTAACCCCAAAGCGTTATATGGGTCACAACCCTGATTTAGTGTCAACTGTGCGGCTTTCAGTAAATTAGTTAAATTACAGAGCCAATGTAAGAGGCTGAAAGCAAAGAACAGCCAGATCTTCCTACAATCCGTTAGCTGATTTGATTAATAAATGGCAGTAAGTTATTCACAGGGCTGTTGCAGGAAATTGTCTACAATCAAGTGTATATGCATCCAGAACCAGAGAGTGATTAGGGCATAAGTAAAATTTTACAGTGGAAAAAAGCACAACAGGCAACTGAAAAACATGAGCACACTAAAATCCAAAGTGCTATTCTGACTGGATTAGATTTCTAAACCAGAGGTTTTCAAACTGGGGTCCGTGGACTCCCTGATGACCGCAAGGGGGTGCTAGAGGGTCGGTGAAAAATATCAGTGAATAAGTGTAAAAAAGTGTAAAAAAAGTGTAAAAAAAGAGTTAAATAGTTAACATTTACAAAATGTGAGATAATTACAGTTTAATTCATTTGTATTGTTTTGAGAAAAATATATGTAACATAACTTTAATAGTGCAGACAATACAGTACATGTTGTCATCTAAATACAAAATATTTTCCTGTAAATATTTGTATAATTTCTTTAAGCTTTAGTACCATTACAATAAAAACGGCAATTATTTAATTTTGCGCTTTGCAAATAATTTAATTTAATAAAAATGATATCTTAGTTGCAGTCACACAAGTGTGCACAGGGAGAGAGTGAAGCCACACATATAACACATAGAGTTAATATGACTGTGGCAGGGCGGAGGGCGGGGCCGGATCGTGATTCCGCACAGCCGGCCCCTAATCAACGAGAGGGATAAATGCTGACTGAAGACGGCAGTGCGACAAAGAGAGTGATTTACGGACAGCTGTCCGACACCTATGTATGTGTGTGTGTGTGTGTGTGTGTGTGTGTGTGTGTGTGTGTGTGTGTGTGTTTGTCTCTTCGGTTAAATTAATAATTAAAATATTATTTATGTTATCAAGCCGGTTCTCACCTCCTCCCTTCCAGTAATCTCTTTACAATGACACTTTATAGTTTTAAATTACTTAATTTATTGTATTTTATCTGTAAAAAATGACAGAATTCATTTCGAATTATCCATCTATGTTTTTAAAATGTGGAAGAAAGTTGGGTTAAAAACCTCTCAATCATTTACATAAACGTCTAGGTTATGTATGTAACCTCCGTTCCCTGATGGAGGGAACGAGAAGTTGTGTCGAAGAAGCGATACTAGAGGTCTCTCTTGAGCGCCAAATATGCCTCTGATCTATGAAAAAAGGCCAATGAGAAGTTGGCAGACAGTATTTGCATACCATGCCCCCGGACATACGGGTATAAAAGCAGGGAAATATGTGGAGTTCATTCAGGATTTTTCTGAGGAGCCAGAAATGGTCCGGCCACCACAGAACACCACGTCTCGTTCCCTCCATCAGGGAACGGAGGTTACATACGTAACCAAGACGTTCCCCGTCTGTCACTCACTTCGACGTTGTGTCGAAGAAGCGACACTAGGAGTCCAATTCAAATCATGCCATGTGCTGAGCCGTGTACATGTAATGTTGACACAGGAGCGGGCAGGTGTTTTATGTGCAAAGCGAGCAGCTGTGTTAGACTGCACGTAGCCTTGCCCAATGGGAACCACCCAGTGGGAAAGCCTCTGTTTGGAGACAGCGTTCCCTTTCCGCTGTACACCAAAGCAGACAAAGAGCTGCTCAGAACGTCTAAAGCTCTGCGTGCGGTCCAAGTAGGTACGCAAAGCACATACCGGACACAGCAACGAAGGGTCTGGGTCTGCCTCCTCCCGGGACAGTGCTTGCAGGTTCACTACCTGGTCTCTGAAGGGTGTGGTAGGAACCTTGGGCACGTTGCCCAGTCGCAGTCTTAGGACTGTGTGTCTGCCGGACCGAACTCCAAACAAGTGTCGCTGACAGAGAACGCTTAAAGGTCCCCGACCCTCTTGATGGAGGTGAGCGCGATCAGCAGGGCTGTCTTTAGAGAGAGGGCCCTGAGTCCAACTGATTCTAGCGGCTCGAAGGAGGGTCTCTGAAGGCCCGTGAGGACTACCGAGAGATCCCATGAGGGGAACAGGCTTGACCGGGAAGGATTTAACCTCCGGGCGCCTCTTAGGAACCTGATGATTAAGTTGTGCTTACCCAAAGACTTGCCGTCTACTGCGTTGTGGTGGGCCACGATAGCAGCAACATACACCTTCAAGGTGGAAAGGGACAGCCTCCCCTCCAGCCTCTCCTGCATAAATAAGAGCACTGTCCTAACTGCACACCTCTGTGGGTCTTCAGCCCAGGAACAGCACCAATTCGCGAACAAGCGCCACTTCAGGGCATAAAGTTGCCTGGTAGAGGGGGCTCTGGCTTGGCTGATCATGTCTATGATGGCAGGTGGTAGACCAGCTAGATCTTCTGCATCCCATCCAGGGGCCAGACGTGGAGGTTCCAGAGGTCTGGGTGCAGATGCCTGAGCATGCCCCGTCCCTGAGAAAGAAGATCTTTCCTCAGGGGAATTCGCCAGGGAGGGGCTGTCACGAGGAGTACGAGGTCCGAGAACCAGGCCCGGGTGGGCCAGTAGCAAGCCACTAGGGTGACTTGCTCGTCATCCTCCCTGACCTTGCACAGCACCTGTGCAAGAAGGCTCACTGGGGGAAATGCGTACTTGCGCAGCCCCGAGGGCCAGCTGTGTGCCAGTGCGTCTGCCCCGAGGGGAGCCTCTGTTCGGGCATACCAGAGCGGGTAATGGGAGGTCTCTCGGGAGGCAAACAGGTCTACCTGGGCCTTGCCGAATCATTCCCAAATCAGCTGGACCGAGTGGGGGTGAAGCCTCCACTCTCCACCGGGCAAGTGCTGTCGTGACAGCGCGTCCGTTACCACATTGAGGTTGCCTGGGATGTGAGTGGCGCGCAGCGTCGAGTCGTGACATGTGCGAGCGTATGCCGCCTTGGTGATATATGTATGCTACCGCGGTGGTGCTGTCTGACCTGATTAGGACATGTTTGTCTCGAACTAATGGGAAAAACTTCCACAGCGCAAAGAAAACAGTCAGCAACTATAGGCAATTGATGTTTCAGCGCAGCGGGGCCCCTTTCCAACGGCCCGCGGCTGTGTGCCCGTTGCACACGGCACCCCAACCCAATCTGGAGGCGTCGGTCATGTCGGGACACCTGCTGCAAGGGTACTCCTGCCTGCAGAAAGCAGAAGTCTGTCCAGGGTTTGAATGTTTGGTGGCAGGCGGGGGTGACCATCACACGGTGCATGCCGTGGTGCAATGCTCATCTCGGGACTCGAGTATGAAGCCAGTGCTGAAGCGGTCTCATATGCATCAACCCCAGCGGCGCGACCGCCGTGGAGGATGCCATATGCCCCAGGAGCCTCTGGAAAAGTTCTAAAGGGACCGCTGTGCCTGGCCTGAAGGTGGCGAGGCATTCCAGCACCAACTGCGCAAGCTCGTTGGTGAGACATGCTGACATTGAGACTGAGTCTAACTCCATGCCGAGAAAAGAGATGCTCTGAACCGGGGCGAGCTTGCTCTTTTCCCAGTTGACCTGAAGCCCCAAACGGCTGAGGTGCCTGAGCACCTGGTCTGTGTGAGCGCATAGTAACTCTCGGGAGTGGGCCAGAATGAGCCAGTCGTAAATGTAATTGAGTATGCAGATGCTGGCATCTCGGAGCGGGGGAAGGGCTGCCTCTGCGACTTTCATGAAGACACGAGGGGACAGAGACATGCCAAAGGGGAGGACTTTGTATTGATACGCCTGGCCATCGAACGCGAACCGTAGGAAGGATCGGTGTCAAGGCAGAATTGAGACGTGTAAGTACGCATCCTTCAGGTCTACTGCTGCGAACCAATCTAGATGCTGGACGAGAGTTAAGATGTGTTTTTGCGTGAGCATTTTGTATGGGAGTTTGTACAAAGCCCGGTTGAAAACAAGATCGGTAGTATGCCGCCGCCTTTCTTGGGTACAATGAAGTAAGGGCTGTAGAAACCCTTCTTCATCTCAGTTGGAGGGACAGGCTCTATTGCGTCATTGAGTAGAATAGTAGCGATTTCCGCACGCAGGGATTTGGCATGCTCGCCGTGTACTGTTTTAAAGCGGATGCCCTCGAAGGGGGGCGGAGACCTGGCAAACTGAATTGCGTAACCAAGTCGGATGGTCCGGGCCAGCCAGCGTGACGGGTTGGGAAGTGAAAGCCACGCATCCAAGCTCCATGCTAGGGGCACCAAGGGGGCGATTATTTTTGACGTACCCGGCGGGGCTTCGCAGCGGGGCAGAGTTCCTGCTTTTAAACTCAGATGTAGATTCGGACAGGAATGAAATTACCACATTACCTTGGTGTTTGTCAAAAAACAGCCTGTAATTTGGCCAGAAATTTTCTTGCAGGTATTGAAAGAAAAACACTGACATTTTGGGTTTGGACGGCAATAAAGTCACTTGACTATCCACTGTAAAGCGTGGAATTTCCTCTCATGCCCATGTAAAACAATAATCATCAGAATAGGGCTCTAGAGGTTGAAAAACAGTGGGTCATATTTTCTCTGTAATTTGTATGGGGCTGTGTGAAAACACACACACACAAAACGTGTATGATTCAGATGGGATTAAAATCACAAAGTATGTCTGTAAAATACAATTTGACCTGTTCAAGGAAAACTATTCCCATTAGAGTAGGAATCAAGACTAGATTTCTTCTCAGAATGGGTTAGCCGCAGATCTGGCAGACTAGTGACGGATCTGTTTGCCATGAGGCCACAGTGAATGATAATTAATGATAGTCTTTACCGAGTTCATGCTGTGCACACTTGGCCTTTCTGACGAGAGCCATACATCACTTCTGTCATAGTGATTCATCTCATAGTGTTTGCTGCAGAATTTACAACACATTGATACTGGTGCACACGTGCACACACACACACACACACACACACACACACACACACACACACACACATATACAAGATGTAAACCTGCTTCTATATAGACCTGTTCTTTGGGTCCTAGATTGTCTGGTCTTTGATCTGTGCATTACCATCTCTGAATCTCTTCATCTAAATTCCCATACCTTCAATGTATGTATTTAATTAAATGAAGAACCTTCATCTCGACCATTGATCAAGTACATTCTTAAGGTATGCAAGTGTGTAGTACAATTAAATTCAAGGACATACTATATCCCCCATGTTGACATTAACCCCATTTCCACCTAGTATTTAGATGCGTTACTGGTGATCCAATCACAAGTGATCAGTGCTAAATACAGGTGTAAATGGCTTCTAAAACATTTTGTGATCCGATCACAAAAAACAAATACTATGGTAGTGACCACATCACATTTGAGGTGTAAATGCTAATCCGGCCTGAATTCGTTTTAGACAGCAGTGAATCGCTGCCCCTCATCTTTTAATCTAACACTGCACTAAAACAGGAAAAATTGTTTAAACTTTGCAGTTTTAAAAGGAAAAAACGTCCGATCTGAACATTTTCAAAAGAGGACACAAGCACAAGAATATCACAGATCTTCTTCAGTGTGTCTGATATCAACATGATGTGACACAGATGAGAAGTACACATCTAATTCTAAGATAATATAGGTACTGCACTAAAACAAGAAATAAATCTGCTTGAAATGTTGCCTTTGTGCTTAGATTAAATTTCAACTGCATCTGTTTTTTGGTGCTTTCTTTGTCTTTTCTGACTTTGTTGTGCTTTAATATCATGCAGTAGCACAATAACATAGTAATCGATGTATGTAGTCATGATGTCATAAAACCTGCCCTCGAAATCTGAAGTCAAGTGGTCACAGGTGACCAATTTAAGCAACCAGGTGTAAACGGCGACGTGTCTCGCCTGACGACATGTGATTGGATCACCCGAGATGTATCTTAATACCAGGTGTAAAGGAGGCAAAGTCTTTGACCTGTGTGTTCTTTGACCCATGATGTACTAATAACAACCGCGAAAACTTAAAGAGCCCGAGCCAAATTCGGTGTGTTCACAAAAAAGCAAACAAACAAAGAAAAAAAACACAGTCAAATAGTTCTACTATTTATAGTTCTATATAAAACTGCGTTTTAATTTGGCGCTAGCACAGTCCTACAGTTCAGCACTTAGATTCTTGCTTGAATGTCAGATCCTGCTGGAAGACGAAAAGGAAATTAGAAACTAAAATAAAATGTATGTATCCTAAAAGAAGAACAAAACCAATTAATTCTACTCAGACAACAAACCAGGTCTTCAGAAGGTGAAAGAAAAATCTGAAAGAAGTAGAAATAATTAAGAAATGTAATTATGAGGCCAAGCACCGAAACAGCAAGTATTGCACCATAGTAAGCATAACACATTGCATGCAATAGAGTTTATCCTAGAGACCCCAAATTTGGAATGGGGGTTATTCATGCCCACCCCTATCAGTGTGCCAAATGTAATAATTTTCCTATGTACAGTTCTATGGGCTGCCATAAACTCCCATTGGGGAGGAATAATACTAATAATAATACAGATTATAATGGATAATTGGATACCGTTTGGTGCTTGGCCCCTAATGATACAAATACAACCTTGTATATGACTGAGCAAAATACCCTGCAAATGGGTAGACAAGCTTTAGTGAAATTTCCCATAACTAAGATTACCCATGGAATTATTTTGTTAAAAACATACCATAACTTTGAAAAAGTATGTGAACAATGACACTGTGTCAAGTGATTATCTTTGCAAAAAGGGGCCATGCTTAAGGACATAATGGTGCAAACCAACTACCCCTGCAAGTGGGGAGCAATGCCTGGACAATACATCGGTGTGGACCAATGGTCCCTGATACGGGGCCATTGCTTCATGCGATGAGCTGGTGGAAACTGACTACCCTCATAGGGGCAATGCCTGAAAGTATGAGTTACCTGTCTATGTGGTCAGACAGTTCTTGACAAGGGCAATGCATAAACCACAAACGATTTGTCTGTGCGAACAGATTACCCTTAAGAATGGAAGCATTGCTGCATATAATGTGTCTGTGCAAAAAGGTTGCCCATGTGAATTTTTGGCAATGCTTTGAGATGTGTTTGTGCGACAGACTGCCCATGTGAAAAGATGACATTGTTTTGCAATGTGTCTGTGAGAACAGACTGTCCACGTGAATTGGTGGCATTGCTTTGCGATGTTTCCATTCAAAGAGGTCAATCATTTATTAGAAGTATTACTGTTTACCCTATAATACAATCTATTACACTAGTAATGATGACAAAATTACCTCTTAATAAACACAAAACCTATTAGCAACACATGGAATATGTAGTAAATAACAGCCCTGTTTTATTTTGATTATTTCTTATCAGTGGTGGATTTAGGCATGGGCAACTTCGGCATCTTGTTGTGGGGCATCACGAGGTGGCATTGGTAAACCGCATGAAGGCTTTTGTTGGCAATTGATAGTCTATGTATTCCATATCAAGAGTGTAGTCAAGATTGTTTGTCTGATGCAGGCAAATGATCAGTGAGGTGCATCGCAGTTCAGCCTGGCCGGTAATTTCGGTGAGGTTTGGTGGGATCCATCCTAAGTCCAAGGTTCAGACAATGGCATATGAAATATCCCATGTCTTATGGTTGGAGTTGGCATCAGTTGGCATCCTCTGAAGTCCATCGTTATAGACTGAAGTAATGTTTGGCTGGCAGAGATACTAATTTAGTCTGCACTAATTTATCATCACACAGCGACACGTAGCAGTGGAGTCCAACACAAAGCAGGAATGGAGCTGGATCCAGCCAGTTCTGGTGACCTCAGGATAGGAGTCCCGAGGTTGAGAAAGAGAAACTAATAAAATGGATGAGTCTTTAGTCTAGACTTAAACTGAGGGAGTGTGACTGCATCTCGAACAGTGTTAGGTAGACTATTCCATAGTTTAGGAGCAAAATAAGAATTTAGGATAAGAATAAAAGATCTACCTCCTTTTGTGGATTTTGATATTCTAGGAACCATTAACAGGCCAGAATTTTGCGATCGTAATGAACGTGATGGAATATAGCGTGGTAGAAGGTCACTTAAGTACTGCAGAGCTAGACTATTCAGAGCTTTGTATGTAGTTAACAGAATTTTTAAATGAATACATAATTGAACAAGTAGCCAATGCAACAATGATAAAATGGGGTTAATATGATCATATTTCTTGGTTCTCGTCAGCACTCTGGCTGCTACATTTTGAACCAATTGAAGTTTATTTATTGATCTTGCTGGACATCCTCCCAGTAATGCATACATAATCTAGTCTTGAGGTCATGAACGCATGAATTAGTTTTTTGGCATCAGCAACAGAGAGCATGTGCCGTAATTTAGCAATTTTTCTTAGGTGGAAGAATGCTGTTCTACGAACATTGGTAATATGATTTTCAAAGGACAGATTGGTATCAAATATAACACCAAATTTCTTCGCTGTTGAAGATGACGTAACAGTACATACATCGAGAGTCAAATGATATTTTAGCAGCTTATTTTTAGAGGTTTTTGGTCCGATAATTAGTACCTCTGTTTTGTCGAAATTGAGTAGAAAGAAATTTCTGGCCATCCAATCTTTGATTTCATTGATACACTGCTAATTTGGAGAATTGTGAATTTTCATTGGGTTTAGAAGAAATACAAAGTTGGGAATCGTCGGCGTAACAGTGGATATTCTAAGATTCCTGATAATATCCCTGGGGAAGCATATACAAGGGGCCCTAAAACTGATCCCTGTGGCACTCCATACTTTACTTTTGTTTGGTTTGACAATTCTTCATTTACATTACATGTAGCGTTCTTCTAAATAGGACCTAAACCATGCTAATGCAACTCCACAAATGCCAACGTAATTCTCTAATCTATTCAAGAGAATGTCTTAATCTATCGTGTCAAATGCTGCACTAAGATCTAAAAGCACTAGAAGAGAAATGCAGCCGCGATCATTTGATAAGAGCAAGTCATTTGTAACTCTTATAAGTGCAGTCTCTGTACTGTGATGAGGCCTAAATCCTGACTGAAATTGTTCATATATACTATTTCTCTGTGGAAATTAATACATTTGGGAGGATACTTAAAGTTTAGAGACAATAAAGCTGCTTCCTTAAGATAATCAACTGGTTCTAGTTAAAACATACTGTTGATGAAATTATGACAGTAAAAATTAATACTGCAAGATTTTAACAATGCACTAACACTGTTTTTATTTATTTAATTTTCAAGAAAGAATAAACTGTCCGATTCTATAAATAAAGCATCAAATGAAGAAAATATCCTCTTCTTTACTAAAATACTGCTTAAGACAAATAAAAAAAAAAATGTCATAACTAAATTCAACTTACATGAAGCTTCATACACAAACTCTGCTATTAAATTATAAATAAAAAGCTGTCCATTACATCTTAATATTTTATTTGGTAGATGGCTGAATGCAGAGGCGGCGGCAGCCGATTTTGCCGGGGCTTCAGCCCCAAATGTTTTGAGTGTAGCCCCGAAAGTATTTTGAAAAGTTGACTGACAAATATGAAACCGGACAAAAGCCTATGTAAACCCCCGAAATCATAAGTTGCCTTATTTCATTGTGCTTTGGCTTTGCACATACTGCATACAGCCTATACAAATAGACATAGAATAAGTTCCTTTGCTGTCGGTAGCCTATGGGCGACTCCGTTTCTTCCTCTCTGTTGAATATGCAGCAGGTAGGGGAGGAGCTTGCACAGTCGTTGACATCAACTAACGTTACTTAGCGGCGAGTTAACAGCAGTTCGCAGGAAAGACAGCAAAAATTAAGCAAATGAGGCTTTGGGGATTTTTCCGAAAGAAGTCAGTGGGTAAGAATTCACATTTGTTTTTGTCCTTTCCCAATCCTGTAAAATTAGCCTAAAACACCTAATCAAGGCATACCCAAAGTAAATTTAAAGCTGTTCTTGAACCGTTTGGAGTACTTGCATGGTTTTGGTCACATTTGAAAGGGGACACTCTGAAGTTTTTTCCCCAGCAGTCCAAATTACTGTAAGCACTACTGATTTTGAGTAATAGAAGTTTGAACACAATGAAATAGAAGTTTGTTTTTCCGCCTGAAATTTTTTTTGCATACAGATGCCTGCAGATGACTATAACTTGTAGCTATTAGCTTGAGAACACAATGGGATCACAGCATGAAGCCTTACCTAGTCCAAGTTCAAATGTTATAACAATACCACAATACTCCATACGATACTCCAAAAGGACCCTTTGGTAACCTAGGACAAAAAGGCTACTACTTTTGAACGCTTCAACGTACAGTCATAATTTTGGGCTCTAATGAAAGATGACACTTAGAGCTATCATATTCCATATCCAGATCCACTATTAGTTTTGCTGTCACAGAGTAACTGATGCATAAACACATTAGAGTGCCTTTTCCCTTCTTGAAACTAAATGTTGTGCATATAAAAGAGTCAAAACTAGTGCTATGGTGGACAATTTGTTTATATAAAAAATACACAACAAACTATTTATATGAATTTTTACACAAAGTATTTACAAACCATTATAAAATTGTACATGTTTCTAGCAACATGCCAGTCATTGTAGCAGTCACATTTGGGTACAAAGCACAAAGGCACATCACAGGAAGAGTACTTCACTGGTGTCTTTGCATGACACTGCCTGCACTTCAGACGACCAGCGGTGCAAGATTTGGTGATGTGCAACGGCCTGTGATGTGCTCTTCATGGAGCAGGAGATACGGGTCTGGCTGTGGAGTGAGACCCCAACTCTGCCAGCTCCTCAGCAAGGGTCTCTCTGAAAGCCCTCCACTCTTGATGAGGTGCTGTCCTGCTGCTCCACTTTATGTGGCCCGCATCCGGCTCCCAATCGCTATCTGATTCAGTGAGAATAAATAAATGTAATTTACAAAGCTAGACACAACTTTTCCATCTTTTCTGTATTCTATATATATATATATATATATATATATATATATATATATATATATATATATATATATATATATATATATATATAGTTTTTCTTTTCGACTGTGTAAATATGTATTATTGTATGTATATTTACTGTAAATACTGTATACTTTGCCAATGTACTATGGAACAAATAGATGGGCCTACACCTCCCCCATGAATTCAGCATTGTAACAAATAGATGGGCCTACCCTCCCCCACCTCCCCCGCATTGTAACAAATAGACTCTCAAACACAACATATATTCTTATTTTCAACTTATATTTATTTATTTATTTATATATATATATATATATATATATATATATATATATATATATATATATATATATATATTTACAGTAAATATACAAAAACATCTATATAGCATGTCAATAGATCTGAAACAATCAATGAACTAAAACCTCACACATGCAACAAACAAATACAAAAAACTCACACAAACGGTTCAAACACTCACTGAGGAAACACACGACAAAGGGTAATTACAAAATGTGTATTCATTATTCAAACTAAAGCTTATTTATGCGGAATATACAGTCATATATGTTATAAAATACAAGAAAACACTTACTTGTCCAGAGCAATGTCTCATCTCTCCATAAACATTTCCTCTGCCTCCGAATCATCCGTATTGTTTTCAGAAATTTAATCTCCAAACACTTAATTTAACTTTCTTATATCACATCCTGGGGTGAAAATCCTGTTTTTCGCGTCCGTTTCACCATATTTAAAACGCCAAATGTGTAAACAGTTCCAAAACAGCTCTGGCATAAAAACAGCCCCACAACATTAAAGATTCACCACCATATTTAACCATGGGCATGAAGTACTTTTCCATATGGCTACCTCTCTGTGTGCACCAATATCATCTAATTTACTGCCAAAACAAAACTCTGTTTTTGTTTCATCTGACCATAGAACACAGTGTCATTTGAAGTTCCAGTAGTGTCTGGCAAGCTGAAGACACTTGAGTTTGTTGTTGGACGAGAGCAGTGTCTTTTTGTAGGTGATGTCTGATTTAAGTTTTGGAGAATTTCTGACCTCAAGACCCAACTAATTCCTGCAGTTCTCCAGCTGTGATTCTTGGATAATTTTTGGCCACTCAAACCATCCTCCTCACCGTGCGTGGAGACAATATAGACACACGACCTCTTTCAGGCCGATTCGTAACATCTCAACATCTTAATTTTTGCCCTGATGGTGGAAATGGGTATTTTTCAATGCTATAGCTATTTTCTTATAGCCACTTCCCATTTTCTGAAGATAAACAACCTTTTGCTGCACATCATTATTTTATTCTTTGGTCTTACCCATTGTGATGGATGACTAAGAGAATTTGGCCTGTGTGTTACCTCATATTTCTACCCATGTGAAACAGGAAGTCATGGCTGAACCTATTGTAATGGATGACTAAGAGAATTTGGCCTGTGTGTTACCTCATATTTCTACTCATGTGAAACAGGAAGTCATGGCTGAACAATTTCATGTTCCTTGTCACCCAGGTGTACCAAACATTTTTAAATATGAATTGGAATCTAATAACTTCTTATAATTTCTAGGGGTGCCATTAATTATGGCAAATGTGTTTTGGAGAAAAATATTCAAATATGAGATTTGTCCCCCCTTTCAATTAGTTTACTTCAATTAAAGGCTTGATTTTTGTGAAAATTTGAATGAAAGATCAAAATGATAAACAATAAAGACATATTTTTCACAGCCTTCTTTGCTCATATTTACCAAGGGTGCCAATATTTTTGACCACAACTGTATGATTCAGGCTTTAGTCAAGTTTTTTGATTATACAGACGAAACAAAGGCTCCAAAGTTGAGGGTAAGCCATCAAATTTCCAGTGCATATTATCTAGTCACATGGAGCATTGTAACGTTTACATCACTAAAAAGTATGCCTGAACTTAATGTTTTGATTCAGGGCATATGTGGGACAAGGGAGTTCCTTTGGTTTTGTTTGCAGTTAAGGAAATTATTCAGGAATCTTTGGGGTTTAGTCCTGCTGAATTAGTATTTGGGCATACCGTGTGGTGCCCATTGAAGATGCTGCAAGAGAGTCAGACAGATTCACAGCTGAAGCAGGGTAAAAATGTACTTGAATATGTTAGTTCTTTACGGGAGCATCTTCATTATACCTGCGACCCTGCTACTGCTGCACTGTCTTTGTTAAAAATTAAAATTCTCTTTGATAGAAGAACTGCCTCAAAATAATAAGATTTAGAAAATTTTGCCTGCAAAGTCAGCCTTAACATATCTCATACTTTAAATCTGTGTTAAATTTTCTGAACATTATTGTATGGAGGCAGAGTTGAGTGATACAGATAATGTTGTGCGTGCACCTAATTGTAGGCACAAAACTCACTTCTGTCATGTCAACATACTGAACTCCCAATAGGGAGTTGCTGGACTCCAGCATATGAGCAAGGGTTCCAAGGCCTTAAAGAAAGGCTGGTAGGTAGCATATGCTGATTTTACTTAGCTATTTGTTCTTGACATTGATGCCAGCTATTTGGGACTAGGGGCAGTGCTTAGTCTGGAACACAGTGGAATGTTTCGACCGGTGACATATGAGGCATACAGAGAATAATATGGAGACCTACAGCTCTATGAAGTTGGAGATTCTTGCCCTAAAGTGGGCAATGGCATGAAGTTTAGGGATTATCTCTTAGGCCATATATGTTCAGTTTATACAAATAACAACCCACTGAGTTACCTGAATTTGTCTAAGCTGGGTGCAACTGAATAGCACTGGGTTGTCCCAGTTAGCAGTTTTTGACTGAGATCAAATTTTACCTGGGTTGTGTCAACAATAATAATGACTAGTTGTTCATTGAGAAAAAAACACTTCTCACATCCAGTATCTGTCAAGAGATAGGAAGTGAATTGGTGCAGAACAACATACCCTTTCAGCCCTCCCAATTCGCTCAAGAGAGGAGCTTCTGCATTTGCAGTTGAATGATCCAACACTTGTATTTTCTTGAGTTCTCTGCTAGGAAGAAGTATCCATCCAAGACTGAACTGCAGTCAATGTCCAAATTAGGACTGGATATCTTGGGACAATGGGGTGATTGTTCCAAAGGCAAAGACTCCTATATCATCACCTCCAATTGCCTGATGGTTTGTAGATACCAGATGCATTGTAGGAAGAGGTATTTAGGCAGTTGCATGATGGGCATGGTGATCAAGGCCAAGAACATACCTATGAATTGATTCTTAGAAGACCATTTTGGCCTAGTATTAGACTTATATCCAGGAACAATGTCAAAATTGTAGTCAGTGTGCCATTTCAAAGTATAATCATCATGTAGCTAACTATGGGTCACTTACTATCATCCAAGCCAAATGAAATATTGGCCATTTACTAATTTGGAATTGACTAGTGATTGGGGTGAGAATGTTTTAATTATGACATAAGTGTTCTCAAAATATACACAGGATGTGCCAACCAGGGACCAAAGGGCAGCAACTGTAGCCAGTGTTTTAGTCCAGGAGTGGTTCTATAATTTGGGTGTACCAGCTAGAATTCATTCTGATCAGGGTCAGCATTTTGAGAGTGCAGTAACTGCCCAGTTGTGCCATCTTTATGAAATTCAGTAGCCTGTATCGTCTTCAGGGGAATGGGCAGTGTGAACGCTTCAATTGGACTCTGCATGATCCCCTGCGTACCCTTCCAGAAGAACAGAAACAATCCTAGACTCGGCACTTGGCACATGTGGTTTTTACATATATCACCACTTGGCATCATAATACGGGTTAGTACCCTAACTTCCTGATGTTTGGTCAGGTTGCTAGGCTCCCTGTAGATTTTTTGCTTGCAAGTGTTGCAGAGCCCACCATGGGTAGAGTTGAGGATTCAGTGGCCAAGAATCAGGAGTCAATGAGAGTTATATGCTGTCGGGTGATGGCCCATCTTGAAGCGGCCACAGAACACAGGAAGACCTTGAATGGGAATCTACCAAAAGCAAACAGACCTGAACCATCTCCAGGATAATTTGTGAAACTTCTCGGGTAAATCATGATGGTAAGAGTGACAGTGTAGATCTTTAACCGAAACATTATAAGACATTATAGATTTGCAAGCTATTTGAGTGTGTGGGAGTTTTCAATTTATTCCCCTTTCTATTGTGTATGCACCTGCCCCCAATGTGTTTATTTATGTGTTTGTTTAATATCATTAGCATTGACCATCCATTATAAACTGAATGTGATTTACCTATGCCGATACTAAATTATGAAACCTAAATTATAGAGCTCATATCAAATAAAAAATGTCCAACCAGACACGTTAGAGGTCATTAATATTATAGAGAAAAATCAAGCACTTCTACTGAACAAATTATACTTTGAAAAACTAAAATGCAAGCAGCAAAGAAACATTTCTAAATAAGTATATATATATATATATATATATATATATATATATATATATATATATATATATATAAATATATTTTTAATGTTTTTTTTATTTTTTTTATTTCACTCATTGAATTATTAGTAAATTCTTTCTTAATTTTTCTTTTATTTTTATCCCCTCTTATTTAATTTAACTTCTATCAAATCGTAGTCAAGACAGCTTGCCTGAAAGAATGCGGCACATTCAGATGTCTTACACATGATTTACACATGGTCGGGAGCAGGTGCAAATTTTGTAAGTTTTGGTTGTCTTGCAATCCATGCCATAGACATCTCTGACTCTGATTAATCTTCACAAAATTAAAACAAAAATCTCTTTATTTACTATCAAAAGTCTCAAAATATTTTGATTAATAAAGCTAATTTTAGACTGGAAAAAATTGTTATAGTCTAAAGGTGCTCTGGAACCTCGATAAATTGTCCTTTCGTAAACCTGGCATCAGAGTCATATCAGATGATTGTTTCACTTTGCTTCATTCTCATTTTCTACAGTGTGTTTTAGTGAATGATGCAGTATCCATCTACAGTATATTGCTGCTCACAGTATGTCTCCGCTGTGGTCTACCATCATTAAAATAATCGGGTCTATAGCTCTATGTAGAACGAAGGAGGGCGGGGCCAAGCTGGAATGATGCATGATGCACGCCTGGACCCAACTGGCCTGATGGGGCGTGCGAGGGATAAAGACGGCTGGTGATGACATTTCGAGAGAGAATTACGGGCAACTGCCCTGTATGCGTTTGTGTGTGTGTGTGTGTCTTTTTATTTAATAAAATATTATTTAGATTGTTAAGCCGCTTCTCGCCTCCTCCTTGCCCATCAAATCCCCCTACACTCTACTATGCAATGCCTAATGTCGCTGGTTGGGGGAGAGAGGCAACGTTTGCAGAGCATAAAAGGGCATAAATGAACGTGAAAAATATTTGAGGATTTAAGACTGAAAGATCAGTGAGCCCTTGTGGTGTACACAGCTCCTTTGTTTTGTTGCGCTGCTCAATTAATGTTTAGAAACGTGAGAAGGGGTAACTGTTTTTATGATGTCTTGTGAACCAATCTGGGCTCCGGACCCGGACCACGAATTGATGAAACAAATGCTTACCCACCTATCAAACAGCACGCCAATCCATTTTAAATGCTCTCATTCAGAAAAGGGTTAAAAACCTATTAGCGAACCCTGACTGTACCAAACCCTTTAAATTAGAGATAGATGCTAGTGCATTGGTAGCTAGGGCAGTGTTTAAGATATGGAGTGGATTATCGAATTTTAAATGTCACCAAGTGAAATGTAGCACTATTGAAAATGAGACTGTCATGATTCATTGTTGTTTTGCCTTGAGTTTTGCCCCTGTTATCTGTTACCCCCAGACTACACTTACCATAATTCTCTGCCCTCATCACTGCCAGCTGTTCGCTATTGTTCTCACCTGTGTTTCGTTCATTCATTAACCCCTGTGTATTGAATACCCTGATGCTCTGCTCAGTCTTTGTCAGTTGTTATGTTTTCTCCTGATGTTACGTGTTTGTTCCTGTACCGGTTGCCATTGTGTTTTGTTTCATTTACTAGTTCCTAGTCTTGCCTTGTTTCAATATTCACCCTGTTTTGTATTTTATTTATTTTTCATTAAAGTTAAGCTGCTTTAGATTCTGCTCTTGTAACTTCCTTGAAATCGTGGCAGAGACAATGGCACTTTTATTGGCTTTGGAACACTTCGAAATATATATTGGTTCTATGTCGATACCCGTGATTGTTTATACCGGCCATAATCCCCTTGTTTTTCTCAGTTGAATGTGTAACACCAATCAGAGATTTAGGCATTGGACATTGTTGGTGCAGGGTATGAAAAAGGAAATGTCATTATATACTTGCACTTTGTTTAAATGTTCTTAGGGTTGGGTGTTACGAGCCAGTTTGTAAAGCCATTTGGGAAGGGATTATTGGTTGTCTCTCCTCATTCTTCTCTTTCTCTACCTGCCATTCTCTGTAGGAACAGTTCCCTTCCTTCCTGTTTGTGAGGTACTGTAGCTGCGGTGATGTAATGAGCAGACGAGTATAAAGCCTCCACTGTATAAACCCTCGGGGCGACTCATGATCTTTGATTTGTGGTCTGCCACTCAACCGCATGGTTGCTAGAGTGTGGGTTACTGGTTGTATCTCTGAACTTCAGTAAGGCTTGCAACAAACTCAGCAGAGTAACCCATTAATCTCATACGCATTGCTTGTTGTACAGAGTTTTAACTCTGATTTATTTATTCCTTGTAATTAGCTCGCACTGAAACGAGAGTGGGTCCAGTGTTGTATTTCCTGTAAGTTTTCTCCTGTTTTTAGGATTTAGGGAGTTTATTTTTTGTCTCTTTTTTTTTTTTTCTTTAATCTTTAATGAGTTCAGTTTTGGGAAAGTAAGTTACTGGTTTTATTTTATTCTTTTGTATGTTGATAAAGGATAAAGGAAAAGAAAACAAGGAAACTGGAAAAAGCGTGTTTGAGTTCTGATGTATTGCTAATTTGCCATTTAGACATTAGGGTTAGAGTGAGATTGTATTACGACCTCATAGCCTGAATGTTCTGAACATGTGTATCCTTTTAGAAATGTGGATTATGTCGTAACATCAATGTCTCTGTTGTCCATCCAGACCAATATGATGTCAACAAACAGACAAGAATCAAACCACATGTAACTTTAATTATTGAGAGATGATCCGTATGCATAAAAGACTCCAATGTTGATTCAAATGATTGTGGCATCCACAAATAACCCTTTCACCTTGATTCATTTACCATATTGGATATGATGGATTTGACATCAACACAGAGAAGCACTGGGAGCTGTTACACAGCTCATAAATGCATCACTTGTAAATGTGCATGTGCGTCTCTGTTTAGTATGCAGTACGAGAAGAAATGAAACAGATGTGGTGTTATCCTCCACATGTGTGTCTCTCCACAACCCTTAAAAACAATTCACTCATAATCCTGTGTTCTTCTGTCTCAAATCCAGGCAAATATTGATCCAGCAAATGACTTCTCAAGGTCGACTGCTACAGGTGTGTTGTTTGAGATAAGACTGCGGATAGCCTGTGTCACTCATGCTACATACTAGCTGGTTGCAGACTGAAGCCATACAGAAGAAACCGTACTGGTAGTAATGGAACATGTCGTGAAATGTATTTTTTGTTTATACTCAACTGTAAAGCATTATTAAGAATCTTCATGCAGCTCTTTTTCATACATTGACAACACATTGTGATCACACCTGTCAAGCTCCCTGACAAAAATCACCATAAAAGTGTTATTAAAAGAAGTACTGATTATACAGTTAATAATAAAGATTACTGTCATAGTATAAAATAATCAGCCATCCAGATTGCAAATGTATCAACAACTGAACTCTATTGGTAACACTTTGTTAAGGGTTTATAAATAGTTTAATTAACAAATAAATTCATTTACAAATGCATTATAAATTTAAATAAAAAGCAATACTTGCCATATAGTGAGCATTTTAACATATGTAATAAATGCTTAATACATACACTTTTGATTTATTTTGATTTGTCACAATGCAGTAAAAATAGACTATTATAGTGAGATGGAAAGGAGGGATTATGATTGTGTTAATTTTCATTATTGTAATGTCTTGTGTTGTCAATTGTAACATTGATGTCAACAGAATGCTGTCCTAACTCACATAGTCCTAATTATATAAATTCCTCAGCAAAAACACTTTTCAGCTCTTCATGCTCATTCACAGCATATATCATAAAATGAAGCCTGATGAATGTATACAGGTTTCTAATGTTGGAAACTCCTTAATAAATGCTTCTTATGTGTCCATTTACAATAAGGTACATTTTCATTGGTTACTAATATTGAATAAACGTTGTTAGCATTTATAACATGCATATTAAAATGGCTCACTTTTTGGAAAGTATGGCAGTTGTCCTTTTTATTCATGTCGTTACAACTGCATATAAATTATTTACTGTACAATGAATTTGCAACTGATCTATTAGTCATTAATGAACCCCTTTATAAACCCCTAAACAAAGGGAACATTCATGTATTTACATGAGTACCACTGTAAATTTGTTACACTGCTGATAGTATGATAGTATTAAAACTGAATTTGTGTTTTAGTAGCTGACTGCAAAAATGAATGGTCTTTTTGTGGACATTTTGACAGATAAATTCATAGACACTAATACAATGTTTCCTGAGTTATTGTTCATAACAAGGATCCAGAAAAATACAAGCTGCATTATTCCTGTCTGCATAAATATTTTAAGGATTTGTTTGCTTAAAAAAGGAATTAATATAATATTTAACATGTCTGACAAGTTAAGCTGAAATGGAGGGATTCTGAATATGTTTCCTACATCACTGTTCCGCCGCTACTTAATCTCCGAACTGTAATGTGCAACATAGCTCCTATGATGAGAAGAACCAGGTATGCTTGAGGACAGTATTAGGCAAATGACTTCCTGTTTAGATGTCTTTGGTCCATGTTGCGTTCATATATCAATCAAACCACACCAGAGTTCGTTTGGAAGCGGACCAAGACCCACTAGTCAAGTCAAGTCAAGTGGTTTTTTTACTGTCGTTCAACCATATACAGTTAGTACACTACACAACGAAACAAGACAACGTTCCTTCAGGACCATGGTGCTACATAAATCAACATAGGACACAGGATCACATGGGACTACACAGACTAAATAACATTTCTACATAAACGTGTGGAAAAAATATGGGACAGTACAATAAATTACTAAAACGAACAGGACAATAGGCACATTAAGAGAAGTTTCAGTGGAACTGCCATCTTCAGTCTGAAGGCCTTCAAACATTTCAGCACCTACTGGGCGCCCTCGTTCGTAAGGCGCACCGTCATCGAGACTGTGTCCAACTCCAGACTGAGAAAAGAGATGCTCTGAACCGGGAGGAGCTTGCTCTTTTCCCAGTTGACCCGAAGCCCTAGACGGCTGAGGTGCGAGAGCACCAGGTCCCTCTGTGCACACAACACATAGAGTGAGCTAAGATTAGCCAGTCGTTGAGACAGTTGAGGATGCGAATGCCCACTTCCCTTTGCAGTGCAAACTTCATGCAACCTTAGTGAAGATGCGAGGTGACAGGGACAGGCCGAAATGGAGGAATTTGTACTGGTACGCCTGATCTTCGAATGCAAACCGCAGGAAGAGTCTGTGCCCATGTAGAATGTCCTTCAGGTCTACTGCCGCGAACAAATCTTGATGCCGGACGCTCGCTAGAATATGTCTTTGCATAAGCATCTTGAACAGGAGTCTGTGTAAGGTCCGGTTCAGTACTCGTAGGTCAAAGATTGGCCGCAACCCACCGCCTTATTTCGGTATAATGAAGTAGGGGCTGTAAAACCCATTCTTCCTGTCGACTGGAGGGACAGGCTCTATCACACCCTTTATAGGAGGCTAGCGATTACCGCGCGCAAGGTGGCAGCGTTCTCGCCCTTCACCGAGGTGAAGTGGATGCCGCTGAACCTGGTCGGGCGCCTGGCAAACATAATCGCGTAGACGAGTTGGGCGGTCCGGCCCAGCCATCACGACGGTTTGGAGAGTGCAAGCCACACGTTCAAGCTGCAGGCAAGGGGGACCAAAGGGACAATCTTGTCGGAAGAACTGGAGGGTGGTGCCTCGTGGCAGGGCATAGCCAGAGAGGCCACATTGACAGGGCTTGAGCCCTGTGGCCTTGCTGAGTCGAGAGACATCGAAGCAATTACTTGACTCCTGAACCCACCAGTGGATCGCTCGAGGAGGTGGGAGGAGGAGATTGTCCCCACAGTCCGTAAAAACCGCCCGGGCACGCATGGGCGGGGGGACCGCCACTGAAGCACCAAACCTGCAAAGAGGGAATGGTGGACGGTGGTCATAATGACAGCCATGCACAATGGTTATGGGACCTAGGGAATGAGAAAACTGCTCTTTTGTTGAGTGTTTGGGTACCGAAGCTACTTGAGAGTGCAGCAAAAATAAATGAAAACAAAACCAAAGATTCTCCTCCCGGCCCTCCACCAGGGGACGGAGTGGCCTCTCTACCAGCTCCAGAGTAGCAGGTCTCCTCGTCCCTGGGTTGCCCGTCTCAGGGGCACTTAGAGGTCTTCTTCTTGGCAGGCGGACATGAAACGGGTGGCAGCTGCTTACTGCGGGGGGCTCAATGCCGGGGCAGGGCCGCAGGGTCAGGCCAATGAAGATGCATCTTTAAAAAGACATTCCGTTGTGTGCCTGTCTTTTAGAATATACTCTTTTAGTTTTGGAAAAATACTCTTTTAGAATATATTCTGGTTTCTGCCGAAGCGCCCAGGGGCAATCTCTGCAGTGTACCAGTGCAGAGAGGGGAGAAAGCCGCTGTAATGAACCGTAAGGATCCAGCAGAGGTGAATGCAATGGAAGCCATGGGAATTCAGTTTGCTCCGAAGAGAAAATCTGAATGAGCGGTATGCAAGCCAGCTCCTTTATACCTGTATGTCCGGGGGAGTGGCATGCAAATTTCACTCACCAATTCCCATTGGCCTTTTATCAAAGTGTGTGGTGTGGTTATTGTAGGGATAACTCTGTGTAAGCATCATTCTCAAGAAACCATATCATTTGTGCATCCTCATACTCACTGCTGATATAAATCACAGGATATTGAACTTTGAGTCATTGTTTAGTATGGAATGATATTCCGGACATTATTCAAAAGGAATTGCAAATGGTATTTGCAATTGCGTTTTCAAATTGTGGACGCATAAAATGTGACATAATCCAAACGCAATTGCAAATCGCGCATTACCGTTTGCATTTTAGTTTAAGCGAACGCACAGTGACTGCCAAATTTCAAATGGAAAAGCAAAGTCCGTTTGCAACTGTTTTTCCCATATCTTACGAGTTTTGGCCCTGTCATATTTAAATAGCAATTTCAATTACCACGTCTGCTTTTTCACTTTCTCAGCGTCGCGTATGTAGCCAGCCAAAACTCAAATGGAATACTAATTCCCTTAGTGTTTCCATTTCCGATGCCTTACACGGAAACCTGTCAATCAGGGTCAAGGGTGGGATTATGCTATGGGGCGTGTTTGTCTTGGGAAGTGACGTCACTCACAGTCGACGGTCAAGAGGTGATGCCCTGAACAGACGCTGGTTTATCAAATCAAATAAAATCAATTTATTGTCACACTATCATGTACACAAGTGCAACAGTAGGTGAAATTCTTGTGTGCAGTTCCGAGCAACATAGCAGTCATGACAGTGACGAGACATATACCAATTACAGTACTTACAAACAACATACTTACACAAAACAATTTACAAATCAAATGTACACATATTTACACAACACAATAATTATATACAATGTACAGTAAACAATACACACAATATACAATACAATAAGTGGGAGTATATGAAATATATATATATATATGAAAGTAGTATATTGAGGAGAATATGTTGACAGTCCAGTGTGAGATTACAGATGAATAAAGTGCAGTGCAGTGCTAATTATTGATCGTGATAGACTGTGAGTGACGTCACTTCCCAAGACAAACACGCCCCATACCATAATCCCACCCTTGACCCTGATTGACAGGTTTCTGTGTAAGGCATCGGAAATGGAAATACTAAGGGAATTAGTATTCCATTTGAGTTTTGGCTGGCTACATACGTGACGCTGAGAAAGTGAAAAAGCAGACGTGGTAATTGAAATTGCTATTTAAATATGACAGGGCCAAAACTCGTAAGATATGGGAAACACAGTTGCAAACGGACTTTGCTTTTCCATTTGAAATTTGGCAGTCAATGTGCGTTCGCTTAAACGAAAATGCAAACGGTAATGCGCGATTTGCAATTGCGTTTGGATTATGTCACATTTTATGCGTCCACAAATTGAAAACGCAATTGCAAATACAATTTGCAATTCCTTTTGAATAATGTCCGGAATATCATTCCATAGTTTAGTGTGTAATATGAAGGAGATTTGAAAAATATATGATATATAATTTATTTTGTCAATTGTTTATTTTCATCTGAATATCAGCCAAAATGTCCCTAATCTTCGCCATTATGCAGTTATGACCCTGGTACTTTGGGTCAGAGGTGGGAAAATGTAATTTCTTGAAAGCTATGCTGTGCTATTTTTAAATGAAACGATTGAAAATGTTAAATAAATAGCTTTTTTCACCCTGAAATGTTCTGCAAGAAATGGACTGTCTCTGAATGACTCATTAATAACCAAGCTGAATTGTGAAGATTGGTCATTATAGAGAATAGAGGAAACAGGGTCTGCTGTTCACCCACAGAGCACATCTGCTTTCAAATGTCCAGGTGAATGCCTGCATCTGCTGCTGAGAGGATAGAACATCTGGATATGAAACTGAGAGACGTTGTGAAGAGAAAAGCTTTTAGGTCATCTCTTTGTCGATCTGCCCCACAGGTATGGTTAGTCTTCAAGGGGAAGTGTTGTTCATTTTTCACTGCTCTTTCAACCCTCTTTGTGCATTTCACTCATGCTGTGTTATCGCTAGAACCCCTGACTCGTGGGCGTGACATTATGGAGATGTTTCATTGTGAGTCAGGGACTCTGCTGCAGGATTTGTTTCTTTAACGCCTTATACCCGCAGGGGGGCGTGGGCGGGCCGTGGGGGCATGTTTATAATTTTATTACCTTTGTTTTATAACAAATATTCAATCAACTATCATAAACTATGCATCATTTGAAAGCTAAAACACTCATGAATCACGTTCTGAACTTGTTTTTGCAATCAATACACCAGAGAGGAAAGGGTTAAATTAAATGCTGACAGACCGACCCTGTAAATATGAACAAAATGAACGGCAATACTTATCTTTCATCTCCTATGGTTCAGATCAGTTCGGACGAATCCAAGAAACACCAGCATACATTTCAATGTAAGGGTCTACTCTTCAAAATGCATCCCACTTTTTAATCCAAAACAACAAAAAATAGGGAAAAAAACGAAATATCCTCCTCAGTTTTCATGAGCGCTTCCAGTTAGAGTAATCCATCATGTTCACTTTCAATGAAATATCGATTCTAATTTGTATTCCAATGTTCAAAAACCATCTCTCCCCGTAGTTTGGACTGTTTCCGATAAAATGAGCCATTCCCTGTTTCTCTCCTTCAATCACAGGCTCTGTAATGACCAAAATATGAAGGGAGCGCAACAACAGCCTGCGGGACCTGTCACTCTCGCACCTCGGTTTTTGACTGGATAAAAGCCACCCAATGTCTGGTCAGCAAAATTTTGATGGATGGGAGTATTAACCAACTAAAACACGATTGCAGTGATTGACAGTTTGCTTAGTTTACCTCAGAAGATCTGTCTAATACATAGGTCTAATACAAGTGCGTCCACTCGTGCGCTCTTCGTCATTTTACGCACAGCGCACACGGAGCTCGTTTCAACGCGCGGATTTATTCTAACATTATTCTAACATTCTAACATTATATCTAACAATCTACATCATGGATCGTCGACTGAAGAGGAGTTTTTGTGGTGTTGAGAGTGCTTTGGTGGAGTTAATGAGGAGTAGCAACGAAGAACAGCAGAAAGACGCAGAAACAGGCATCTTAGACCGAGAGAGCACGGTGTCGAGTGTCGATTCGGCTGAAGAGGAGATGTTTCTCCATGGACTCGATCCCGTATTAGATCGGTAAGTTGAAACACATCGTCTTGAGTTTTTATGTTTATGAAGTATTGGCAGTTTTTCTGTTCATATCATGTTTTTGATTATAAAATGACTAGCAAAGACACGAGGCTACACGAGTAGCTAGGTGATAGCTGTATATTATACATAAAGACATAATATTTATATCACACACACACACATTATATTTATGATAATATAACAAAAATGGAAGGAAAGGATTACAAGAAGTCAGGTGAAGATGGTTTTGATTATAAAATTACAGTGGAGAAGACTAGCAAGATATGAGATTACAGTTCTAGGTGTATATTCATAATGAATGAATGCTGCATTCATTGAATATAACAATAATGGAAGGAAAGGATTACAAGATGTCAGGTAAAGATATGTGGAAAAAATAAATTATTACAAGGCATTTATAATGCTGAGCATTATAATCATAAGATTTTTGACAATTAGGCATATGTTATTGTAATATGATGTAATATTGATGCTCCTAATAGTAGTTTGTCTCTAATATTTGACTCAAACTGAAATCCTCTTTTGTGTGTGTGTGTGTGTGTGTGTGTGTGTGTGTGTGTGTGTGTGTGTGTGTGTGTGTGTGTGTGTGTGTGTGTTTCCTGTGCTGTAAAATAGGCCTTCAACTGAAACAGATGAGGATTGGAATCCGGAGTCCAGTCCTGAGCGACGAAAGAGACCACGTCAGTCGTCTTCATCTTCTGTGTCTCCATCTGAATCTGCTTCAGCTACCAGAGGTACAGGTAAAGGTACAGGTAAAGGTACAGGTAAAGTGAGAGGGAGGGGGAGGGGGAGGGCGAGGGGGAGCCAGTCAGTGCCTACTGTGTCTCTTAGCACCTCACAGGAAAGATGGCACAATGTTGATGAGGAGGATATTGGACCTTCGCAGCCTGCATTTCGGCCTGCTCGTTCACCTGGGCCACAGCTGGTGACAACTGCAACCTACACAGCACTGCAGTTGTTTCATCTTTTCTTTTCAATGTCTGTGCTGCAGACCATCATTCAGCACACCAATGTATATGGGGCCAAAAATCAGCAAGGAAGAGAAAAGCCATGGAATACCATCTCGGTTGAAGATTTGAAGTCTTACCTGGCACTTGTTGTGTACATGGGTCTCGTGAAGGTCTCTGCCCTGACTGATTATTGGAGGAGGTCCCGAGTCTACAGTGTTCCCCTTCCTGCTGAGATCATGTCCTGTAGGAAGTTTCATACCATCACAAGCGCTCTTCATCTTAGCGATCCTCGGGATGATGAAGAAAACGAAAAGAAGAAGGGAACAGCAGCCTACGACCGCTTGGGGAAGATCAAGCCTCTCTATGACAACATTAGGGATGCCTGCAGGACATTTTTTCATCCGAATCAGAACATCTCCATAGATGAAAGGATGGTGGCATCCAAGGCGAGGTCTGGACTCAAGCAGTACATGAAGAACAAACCCACTAAATGGGGCTACAAGCTTTTTGTCTTGGCAGACTCCCTGTGTGGCTACACCTGTGAGTTCTTCGTGTATGAAGGTAAGTCCATGCCATCTCAGAAGGGGCTGAGCTATGAGTCTGTCATGGCACTCGTAGATGAAAAGATGTTGGGCACTGGTTACAAGCTATATACGTCGACAACTTTTACACTAGTCCCATGCTTTTCAGAGACCTCCTCCATAAGAAGATTTGGGCATGTGGCACCATTCGTCCTAACAGGATCGGTTTCCCAAAGACAGTCACCAACAGACTACCACGGAATGCTCCATGAGGGTCCATTCGATGACTCAGAGAGGATGAGCTGCTGTTTGTGGAATGGAAAGACACCCGGGAAGTGCTGATGTGCTCCACATTCCACAAAGCATATAAAGGTGACACAGTGCGAAGGAGGTTGAAGAACAAAGATGGGCAGTGGTCTGAAGTGCAAGTGCCTATTCCCTGTGCTGTGCTGGACTACAACAGGTTCATGGGGGGAGTGGACCTGTCCGACGCCCTCATTGGGTACTACAAAGTGCTCCACAAGACACAGAAGTGGTACCGAACCTTCTTTTACCACTTTGTGGATATTGCTGTTGTCAATGCCTTCATTTTGCATCAGCATCTGGCCAGAGCAAGGAATGAAAAACCCCTCACCCAGAAAGCATTCAGGGAAACGCTTGTTCTGGAACTCGCAGGCCTAGAATCACGGACAGCTGCTCCTCGGGCTTCAAATGATGCTTGCCACAACCCGACACACATTACAGATGACAGCACTGCTGGACGGAGAAAGTGCAAGCTCTGCCATCAGAAGACACCAGTCATGTGTGCAACATGTGAGGTGCCACTGTGCTTTCTGCCTAAAAGGGACTGTTACCATGACTGGCATAAGCAGGGTGGAAAATATTAATCATCTGGTTTGTCATTTTTTAATTTACATGTTACATTGTTCAAAGCATTTGATTCTAATAGTTGTTCCAGAAATGTTTCCAAGTTTAGGTGGATTTGCAGTTCCGAAGAGAGAGATGAAGCAAGAGAAGCCATCGGTGTGAGACATTAACGGTCAGGGGTACACACACACACACTTACATGACCAAGTTTTCATCCTGTTTGTTCCTGCTATAGTGAGCTATCATATGCATTTATTCTATTTGGACTTTGTTTGTTCTGCTTGGTTTTGTTCTGCTTGTTTGCTCTCTCTTTCTCTCTTTCTCTCTCTTTTGCAGTGGGTGTCTTCTGATTCGAGCCATTGGAGCAAGCGTAAGTACTCACACATGCATACAGTGTTGTAATTTTATTTGTTCTGCTTACACACTTTATCTTTCCTGTCTTTCAGTGGCTTTGGTTTCCAGTTGGTAACAAACCTTGTTAGTGACTGCCTTGGATCAACATAAATACTGTAAATACTGTAATTGCTTTTTTTTCTTTAGTAATTGGATATTTATTATAATTATCAGTTTATTGTAATTTATTTGAGTAAAAAACACTGTTGCAATTACAAATGTTGTTTTCTTTTTATATAATTTATTAATTAGTTGTAAAACGATCACTTTTGAAATGCATACATGAAGTGAGTTTTTTTTGTTTCACTGTTTTTGCAATCAGAATTATTCAAAATAAAGAGTATTTTGTTAAAATGTTAAAATGTTGTGCTGAAATCATTTTTTCTTGTGTGGTTTGATGAGCAGAACAGTTCTGAATTGATATACATGTATGTAGTATGTAGTGTTTACTCCTTATGTCATTTGGTTACCAGATGTCCATTTGGAGTCTCCAAATGGCCTTTTGGAAAGGACGCCTAGACTTTCCCTGAATAAAAGCTTACAGAAACAACATTTTTGGGAGTATCATCTTCAAATTTGAATCAGAACATGGTCAGACATTCAGTTTTATCTTTATGGTGTTTTCAGGCCTTTAACATAAAAGTCTGATACATTTTTCCCTAAATGAAGTTCATTCATAGAAATCGTGAGTCACTTGCATGTAAATTTGACCTTGTTTTACTCTGTTCCTATGCTACTTTTGAATTAATATGACTCTTGGGTAACAAAGTTTCAAGTGTCTAGTTTAAAAAAATATTAGAGTTATGAATGTGGACCATATGGTTTAGGAGCTACAGACATTTGTATTTGGGTATGTCATTTTCAGAAAATTCTCAAAAATAGGGGTGCTGGTTAAGAGGTTAATCCTGCTGACAGGTGGAGGATGCGAGACTGCTTCCAGCATGCTGTTACCTGTCTCGTCACTTTAAATTTGCCATCATCCTGAGTCTGTCACTAGGCACAAAAAATCAGAAGCTCACAGGTCAGAAAGGCTAGTGTGTGTCCACAAAAAGGAGTTATCTGAACCTCCGGCTGGTCCTTTGGAGCCTGCTGTCGCATTTATCCACAATATGGCAGCATTTCTACACCATGCTATAGAGAGAGCTATTCAGATCACTGATGTGCTTCAAGTGCTTTACACATTTGTTTCACCTTTTATTTCCATGTGTTAAGAATAAGCCTTCATTTTTTAAGAAGTATAAATCTAGTTAAAAATTGATTAAAATAATCCAATTCATAGTATGTTTAATATTCATTAAATGCAAATATTTCTGAAAATATTTCAGTTGCTTAATCTTGCATATTAAACATGGTAATCTTTCAAATATGCTTGATACATGTAAATGATAATAATATCTTTAATAATTTTTGATACAATAATTGTTAAAACAAAAAGTAGTTTATACAATTTTAGATAGTTTGGTCTGTTACAGTTTGATAAATATTTTTCTCATTTTCCTCATTATTATCAACTAAAATATGCTTTTTTTTTTTTTTTTTTACAAAATTTTTTATTTTAGTGGGAGTAAAATTGACCAATTAATATGACATGATGAAATATTTACAAAATCTAAAGGATATTTTTGTAAAAAGACCACAATTATGACCAAAATAAAAAAAATATAGCTCTACACTGCAGCGCCTAATGTCGCTGGCTGGGGGAGAGTCAACGTTTGCAGAGCATAAATAAGTAGCTCTGGTTGATGCCAATACTTACTATGTGACATCATTTCTTAACACAATAAAAAAGCTAATTTCTTATATTTTTAAATGTTTTCCCATTTCCCTTTCTTCTTGATGAGGATGTAATAAAACAAGTACATGTAACCAAGATATCACATTGTTTTGTTCTATTTATCAGGAGGGGATGGAATTTAAATATCAAAAATATTACCAGTAATATTCAGTAGACAATTGATAATTGGTAAAAGTAGCTATTTGTCGAAATATTGGAATTAAATATTTTTTTCTTAAAAGCCCCTGTAGTTTCATGGCCTTGAGAACAAGGCTAGTAATATCAAATTGTATGAATGTTAAAGGGCACCTATTATGGCATTTAAAATTTTCCTAATATTGTTTTGGGAGTCCCCAACAACAGTTTTACATGCATGCAATGACAAAAAACACTTTTGTTGTCTTATAATATGCATTTATGTTTACCTGATTTGCTCACCGACTCCCAACTCGTTCAACGACTCATTTTTCCAAACCCCTCCTTTGCGTGACGCTAATCTGCGGTGATTGGTCAGATGACCCAGTCAGTTGTGATTGTTATACTCTGTGCAGAGATTGTCGGAAACGGAACGCCCATCACCGCTTTGTAGTTAAAAAAATCAAAATCAGAGAAGGAATTAGAGTTGATTTATGTTAGCGATCATGGCCCAAAGTTCGGTGGTAAACACCCAATCAGTTATTGTTTGCATTAGCCCAACGCATAAACATATTGGTAAAGCACTGCATTACTACAAGTTATTGCTCTATTCTTTATGACAACTCCAATAACATCGACAAACATTTCACATATTTCAAAAAAATTGACATTGGAGACCTAGAAGCTGCGCTGAGCGTAACTTACACAACACACACAAATACTTATTAAGCATGCTAAAAAACACATAAAAGCAACAATTATTAATAATACTTACAGGTTGTGATTCGGAGGAGGAAGCTGATCCAAATAAACTTGGTACTGAACCTTGCTTCAGTATCAACCGCTCGCTGAATCCACACTTGAAAGCATTCATGTTCAGTAAAGCAATCGTCATTAAAATGACGCTGAACACAGCACAAGGTTCGGGCTATACTTGTGTGGTATAGTTGTAAATATAAACTCTAGCCACTGATTCTTCACATGCTCGTCCCTGGGCAGTGAAAAAAAGGTCGCTTTTGATATGCACTTCAGAACACAGCGTCTTGTTGTCGACATGATGTTTTCAAGTTTTCCCTGGTGTCTGCGCACGCAATGAGTGGGTGCGGCCAATTTGATAACTTTTCGTCTTGACGTCACAACGAAAAGGAAAAGGACTCGTTGGAAAAACGATTCATTACATTGACTCAGAGTCAACTCCTACTTTTGAGAGACAATAACTTTTTTTACGGTGAACTTTCATATATAAAACTTTGCAGGATGTTTTTGTTCACTTAAATCTATGTTACACACTACATGACAGGTAATTTTCAAAATTCCATAATAGGTGCCCTTTAACCATGTTACCGTCAACCATGTTCAACCAAAAATTGTAATTCTGTAATAATTTACTAATGTTATTCTAAACCCATATTAACTTTATTAATGTGGGACACAAAAATGTTTCAATTAATATCCCGGTTTCATCTTATCAAAACAATAGCTGTTAACAGGGACTGGAAAACATTTTTAGTGAGAACCCAATATTTAAGTCATTTTCCTGTGAAAATCTTGACGTCCGTTGGGCGTTCTTGTGCACTATGAGAGTATTTTGTTCACGGGACAGCTTTGTTTTTAGCGCTACACAACACAAGCTTCTTTTATAGTGCTCATGAAGATGCAACGGACGTCAATATGTAAGAAAATTTAAATAAAGCTCCAAATAACAGTGAGTTAACAGTCAGTGGACTGGCTACGTTTCTAATTATATTTAAGCTATATACGAACATAGAATACAAACATGTCAGAACGAGTAGATATGAAGGATAAATCATTTAAGCGTACATGAGCTTGTAAGTTAATACCTGATAGTATTCTGGTTCATAATATGAGAGTAAAGTAAATATTTCTATAGTACTGGTTAATATTTTACATTTTACATTTATGCATTTTGGCAGACGCTTTTATCCAAAGCGACTTACAGTGCAATTATTACAGGGACAATCCCCCCGGAACAACCTGGAGTTAAGTGCCTTGCTCAAGGGCACAATGGTGGTGGCCGTGGGGTTCGAACCAACGACCTTCTGATTAACAGCCCTGTGCTTTTGCCACTACGCCACCACCACTCCACACCTATACCAGTACGGGTAGACCCATAGGGCTAGGGAGGAATCGTCCAAGGATCCGAATATATGGAATCTCCTGGGACAGAAAGCGCGCAGTTTTACCTCGACCGAGGGAAAGGGCGCTAGGTGCAAGCGATCCACCCGATCAGTTCATCAGCGTGTTACCGAGTTCTACTGGCTCGGACCTGAGAAGACACGGGACGATATTGACGCAACCCTGATATTGTAAAATCTCGCAAAATTATTAGGTGTTGCCCAACCCGCTGCTCTACATATGTCTGCCATATGTCTGCCAACTCCTTGTTGAGTGTGCTCGGACCCGCGGGGGGGGCACGGCCTGGGTGTGGTAGGCCAATGAAATGGCATCCACCACCAAGTGGGAGAGCCTCTGTTTGGAGACAGCGTTCCCTTTCCGCTGTCCACCAAAGCAGACAAAGAGCTGCTCAGAAAGTCTAAAGCTCTGCGTGCAGCCCACTGTCTACTGCATCGTGGTGGGCCATGATAGCAGCAACATACACCTTCAAGGTTGAAGAGGACAGCCTCCCCTCCAACCTCTCCTGCAGAAATAGGAGCACTGACCTAACTGCGCACCTCTGTCGGTATTCAGCCCGGGAAGAACACCATTTGTGACCGATCACGGAAAGTAGGGACACAAGTCGGTTTTGGGGCATTTTGAGTTATTCACATATTCTGAAAGTGTAGTCTCCAAGCTTTCCAACAATTTGTAACACATGGAAATCTGACAATATTTGGAGAAGTTGTGGCCATTTGAAGGTGGGCACTCAAAAAAGCTAAAAGGGTAGAAAACGGCCTCAAAAGATTGTGCAGTTCTCACCTCTCTCTGCTGCTGGGAGTGACAATAGGGCTCATTTACATCTCATTTAGATAAGCCATACCCCTGTAAAGCTCCCCTGTAAAGCACAGGGGGAGCAAAAGGTCAGGAAAATGTGCCATCAAAGAAAAAAAAGTTTGCAAACAGGTAATAAATAAATGTCTCTTAGCATCTACCGATAAAACTGTATAGGCAACTCTTATGTACACTGAGTCCTTTTCATACAAGAATGTAAAACTAAATTCAGGTGGTTGGTTGATAAAGTGACATTCCACTTTCATCGTCGCTCAGATCGTCTTCAGAATCAGTGAACGCTTGTTCATAAGCATCCGGCTTGTCGAAGAAGTACTTCAAAACATTTTCGTTGTAACGCCACGGTTCAGCTCGTCTCGCGACATTCTTTGCGGCGTCCATCTTCATTGAATTTTGATATCAGATAGAGCCGGCTAGAGCTGCATAATAAGTAGCCACGCTGTTGGGGACGGGGGCAAAAGCGCCGGCGGCTATTCAGTACGGAAATACACACAGACAATGATACGCCCCTACTGCATGCTAGAATCTCCGAAAAACAAGCCGATTTCAACCTCAAAATGTACGCTTTTAAATATACCAATACTGTTATCTCAAACATGGAGAGGCTTCTTCATGATCTCAACTAACAGATTCTGCAAAAAAGCGGAAATCACCAATTTTGGAAAAAAACACTTGTTTCTCATTTTGCTCACAAGTTGTGCTGCCGACTTGTGTCACTGGTTTCCGTGACGGGTCACATTTCGTGAACACGCCACTTCAGGGCGTAAAGTTGCCTGGTAGAGGGGGCTCTGGTTTGGCTGATTGTGTCTACGACGGCAGGGGGTAGACCAGCTAGATCTTCCGCATCCCATCCAGGGGCCAGACGTGGAGGTTCCAGAAGTCTGGATGCAGGTGCCAGAGCATGCCCCGTCCCTGAGAAAGAAGGTCCTTCCTCTGGGGAATTTGTCAGTGAGGGGCTGTTGCGAGGAGTACGAGGTCCGAGAACCAGGCACGGGTGGGCCAGTTTGGAGCCACTAGGGTGATTTCCTCGTCCTCCCTGAACTTGCACAGCACCTGTGTGCAACAAGGCTCACTGGGTGAAATGCGTACTTGCACAGCCCCGAGGGCCAGCTGTGTGCCAGTGCATCTACCCTGAGGGGAGCCTCTGTTCGGGCATACCAGAGCGGGCAATTGGACGTCTCTTGGGAAGTAAACAGGTCTACCTGGGCCTTGCCGAATCGTTCCCAAAGCAGCTGAACCGACTGGGGGTGGAGCCTCCACTCTTCACCGGCCCAATGTTGCCTTGACAGCACGTCCGCCATCGCATTGAGGTCACCGGGAATGTGAGTGGCGCGCAGCGGCAGTTGATGTGCCAGCGCAGCGGGGCCCTCTTTCCAATGGCCCGTGGCTCTGTGCCCACGGCTGCGTGCCCGTTGCACACGGCGCCCCAACCCAATCTGGAGGCGTTGGTCGTGACCAGGATGCGTCGGGACATCTGCTGCAGCGGTACTCCTAAAAAGAGGTCTGTCCAGGGTTTGAACATTTGGTGGCAAGCGGGGATGATTGTTACCCGATGCGTGCCATGGCACCATGCTCTTCTCGGGACTCGAGTCTGAAGCCAGTGCTGAAGTGGTCTCATATGCATCAACCCCAGCGGCGTGACCACCGCGGAGGATGCCATATGCCCCAGGAGCCTCTAGAAAATTTTTAAAGGGACCGTTGCGCCTGGCTTGAAGGTGGCGAGGCAGTCCATCACTGACTGAGACATGCTAACATCGAGACTGAGTCTAACTCCATGACCTGAAGCTCCAAGCGGCTGAGGTGCCTGAGCACCTGGTCTCTGTGAGTGCATAGTAACTCTCGGGAGTGGGCCAATATGGGCCAGTTGTCGAGGTAATTGAGTATGCGGATGCCGGCTTCTTGGAGCGTGGCAATAGGTGCCTTTACGACTTTCGTGAGGATGCGAGGGGACAGAGACATGCCGAAGAGGAGGAATTTGTACTGATACGCCTGGCCATCGAACGCGAACCGTAGGAAGGGCTGGTGTCGAGGCAGAATTGAGACGTGAAAGTACGTGTCCTTCAGGTCTACCGCTGCGAACCAATCTAGATGCCGGACGCAAGTTAGGATGTGTTTTTGCGTGAGCATTTTGATCGGGAGTTTGTACAAGGCCCGGTTGAAAATTCACAAGTCCAAGATCATTTGTAAGCCGCCGCCTTTCTTGGGTACGATGAAGTAAGGGCTGTAGAAACCCTTCTTCATCTCGGTTGGAGGGACAGGCTCTATCGCGTCTTTGAGTAGAAGAGTAGAGATTTCTGCACGCAGGGATTTGGCATGTTTGCCGTGTACTACCGAGAAGCGGACACCCGTGAAGGGGGGCGGGGCCTGGCAAACTGAATTGCGTAACCGAGTCAAATGGTCCGGGCCAGCCAGCGTGACGTGTTGGGAAGTGGAAGCCACACATCCAAGCTCCGTGCTAGGGGCACCAAGGGGATGATTATTTTTGACCTACCCGGCGGGGCAGATAGTATGGCGTCGGGAGGCGCGAACTGTCTGCCTAATTCCCATTGGCCTTTTTTCATAGATCAGAGGCATATTCGGCGCTCAAGAGAGACCCCTAGTGTCACTTCTTTGACACAACGTTGAAGTGAGCGACAGGAACTCTATGTTACAAGATCCAGTTCTCAAAATTATTTTGGACAAATGTTTAGTATGTGTTATTTGGTCTTATTTCAATTACTTAAAATTTTTGTTTTTTTCAAAAACCATGCATAAATGTTATTTTCTCAAAAATACAAACATGTACACACATGTGAAATGTACATATATGTTCTCATATATGTTCTCAAATCTTAAGGCATGTCAAAACTTCTCCAGGGCCCAAAACACACTCCACAGTGGGTTAAGAAAATTAACCATGATTTTGCAATAATAACTATTGAATTTTGGTATTTGTAGTAAAACCATAGTGACTACAAAACTTACCATGGTTTACTACAGTGACCATATTACAACCATGACATTCATGGTAAAGTCATAGTAATAATACAGGAAACATTATTATTTCAAATGTTTGTAGAACAGCATCTTCCATCTCAGAAAATTTGCAAAGTTACAACACATGATCTCTGTTGCTTATGCCAAAAAACTAATTAATGTGATCATGTCATCAAGACTAGATTATTTTAATGCATTACTGGGAGGATGTCCAGCAAGTTCAATAAATAAACTTAAATTGGTTAAAAATTTTGCTGCCAGAGTGATAAAAATCAATCATTCTGCCAAAAAAAAACTACAGTTTTACAGTACAGTTTTTGAGTGTGTCCTTTTTAAAAACCATAGTGTTTGTACCAAAATTAACCTTGTTGGTACTATAGTAAAACTTTATTAACTTGATTTTCTTGTATTATTACTATGGTTTTACAATGAATATCATGGTTAAAATATGGTTCCTGTAGTAAAACCATGGTTAATTTTTGTAGGGCATATGGGGCAGAATAATGAACAATTTCTATGCAGAATGGCTTTAATCCAGGATTTACACTGTGTCCCAGTTTTTATAACTTGGAATTAAATATCAGAGGCCCGCAGTCACACTGAAATTCCTCAGGGCAATACATTTAAAGACTCTGCAACGACAGTGCCCTAAAGTCCGAATCAACACTGTGGAAATGAGACGAAATGTACATGTAACCTTAACCATCTTGAGAACAAAGAAAATTGTCCAGGACAGCAAAAAAACATTATTTTACACCCCCGTCTAGTTCCTGTGGTAAGACCATGAAAACTTCATATTAATGGTCATCACATGACTGATATGGCCATCTCAGTAAGGAGACCTCTCACCACTAAAGGGTAGAGGTTATGGTCAGTAGAAGACATAGAGCTAAAGCAGACTTTCCCAAGAAACCCTCATGATTGCAATGGACAACACATATTTCTTTCTTCTGTTTCATAACCAATTTCTATGCTTAAAATTAAACTAAGTGGAATAATGAGACATCATCTCTGATCATTATTCTGGAAACAACAGCTAAAAAGGATCTATGAGCTTTGAAACAATTGCTGGACTCACTCAAATCTGACTTTACACTTCACAACGCACATAACCAAGTTGTATATGCTAACACACATCACATGATGCCTAACTCTGGTTAGAATCATAGAATGTATTATTCTGACCTTGTGCATACATGATGCACACTTGTATAATAATGTATGTTCAAATTTATATTAATTAACTAGTTTAATGTGTATTGAAGTAACCACAAAGTGAAAGTATGTCATGTTTCATATGTAAATGCTTGTCTGTTTATGTAGAGAATTTTGATGTAATCAATATGGAAACTTAGCACAAAGAGTCCTTAGTTAGTTATCTTGAGGGGAGGACACATTGACCACAGGCCCTCTGAAAATCTGCCTCTGACTGGCTTAGAGCCTCTTCAGGGTGTGACCAAACAGAAATGGTTAAAATGCTCTCTTCTCTGGTGTACGGTGTACACACACTTTGACTTCTGTCCCGGGAAGTCCTGAGTCTCCTTTACAGAAAGCCTGGCTTCCGGGGCTCAACCTGGTCATTCCATCACCCATCCATCAAACCGGACAAAGGCCTCCTGGAACTGAACTAAGCAGGAGTTTTCATGGTCTATATTTCAATTTTCTCTGTTACAGATAATTTCCATTGACCTTGTGTTACAGCTCACTCACCAATATGTTTTATGTTTGTCTATGTGTGTTAGTTTATTTTTATATTGTAGATTACCAATAAAGTCTTGTTTGTATTCAAAGATAATTTTACTGTGTATTTTATCAAATCCTATTGGTCCATAGAAATCTGTCGATCATAAAACACTGCATTGCTCATGAATGTTGTTTAAATCTATTGTGATTATTTTCAATCACATTGAGAGTAGTATTACTGCATGAATTAACATTATGTTCAGATCAACTCATTGCTGGCCGAAGACTTTGATCTTACCATCCATCCATCTTCAACTGCTTATCCGAAGTCGGGTCGCAGGGGCAGCTGCTCCAGCAGGGTGCCCCAAACTTCCCTATCCTGAGCCACATTAACCAGCTCTGACTGGGGGACCCCGAGGCGTTCCCAGGCCATTGTGGAGATGTAGTCTCTCCACCTAATCCTGGGTCTTCCCCGAGGCCTCCTCCCAGCTGGACGTGCCTGAAAAACCTCCCTAGGGAGGCGGCCAGGGGGCATCCTTACCAGATGCCCAAACCACCTCAACTGACTCCTTTCGACGCAAAGGAGCAGCGGCTCTACTCCGAGCTCCTCACAGATGACTGAGCTCCTCACCCTATCTCTAAGGGAGAAGCCCGCCACCCTTCTGAAGAAGCCCATTCCGGCCGCTTGTACTCGCGACCTAGTTCTTTCGGTCATGACCCAGCCTTTATGACCATAGGTGAGGGTAGGAACAAAAATTGACCGGTAGATCGAGAGCTTTGCCTTCCGGCTCAGCGGTGCGTGATAACGGTGCGATAGAGCGAGTGCAATACTGTCACATTTTGTCTGACTAGAAGACAGTTAAGAATATCAATATATTTTAATCCAAATGTGTCATTTTCGTAATCTATGTGAAAGTTAAAGTCACCAACAATTAAAGCTCTAACTTCAGTAACTACAAGATCTGATATAAAATGTGCAAATTCACCAAGGAAAATGGAGTCCGGCACAGGTGATCTATATTCTGTAAAAAGGGCAAAAGAAGACAGAGATTTTTTCATTTATATCTGATGGTGTCACATTTAGTATTATTAGTTCAAAAGACTTAAACTCCTCTGAGTAACACCAAAACTTCACTGTACATTGTAGCAACACCTCCTCCTTGACCCTTCAGATGAGGCTCATGTTTATAACAATAACCTGAGGCTCTGAAAGGCTCCATATGATTAACCTGATTCAGCATTTTGCCCAAGTTTCATTTCCTTAAGGTTCCTAACTTGGGAATGCAAATAATCCAAAACATTTTCTATGAAATTCTGAAGCTATAAAATAAAGCACAAACGCACATTATGACAATAGAACATAAAGCTAACAGATTGTGTGCCGCTGTTCACTGTCTTAAGGCACACCTTGTGTCCTAACCATGTGCAACTTGACAAGTTTCTAGCGTTTAGTTCTTTGTCTGTTTGCACTAAATGTAAAACAGCTGCGAGAGGTGATACAAGAATGTTCTGTGGAATGTGATTTTAGACAGTGAAAGATATTTCACAGTGGATGTTGGACATTTCACTGGAGGTTTCCCGATTACAATCATAAAATAACTGAAACAAATCAAACCATGTAAACAATATTTCTTTATTAAAGATTAAGAAACTCCAAGCAGCATATTCATAAATAAAATAAGAGTCTTCCTTAGATGTCATGACACAGACTATGCTATGATACCATTATATTTCATGAGATATTGGAGGTAATTCTCTGAACTCAAAAGGCGCACAAGCGTAAGGCAGTGAACACACATAATCCTACAAATGACGCAGGACATCCTTACCACTGCTGTTGGCATCTCAAGCCACAGGTTGTGTTACACAGTATAATATATCACTTTGGTTCACATTAGTAACTACTTGTACATAATATAAAGGATACAACCTAATGTAGAGTAGTGAATGACAAGCATGTGCAGGGTGAAATCTCCTCAGAAACTAGTTGATGTGCTCCACACTGACAAATGTCCTTTTCTGTGTGATTTGAGGAATGTCGGAAACAGGGTATTGCGCACAGGTTAATGTATAAGGTAATTCTGGTTTAAGTCACCATGCAATTGATATTCAGAATTCATCCGAACCTCCTTATAAAAATGTTAAAATCAATATGAAGTAAGAAAAAACAAAAGCTTAGTTGACAGTAAAAAAAGGTTCTATAGGTGTGTTTGGAGTATTTAGAATTGTCAGCATGTGGTGTTAATCCAGTGGTGGGCATACCAATATTATACATACTATTTTACACCAATCACGTATTTTCATTAGAAAAAAAGATATCACAACATGTATATTATGAAAATCATTTAATGTACAAGTTTTTTATTGTCTATGTTATCAGTGTGAAGTGCACTACAGTAAAACAACAAAAAAGGCAAAAAATAAAAATAAATAAAAAACAATAACTGTACATTTACAGCTCTTTCACAAACGGTATCGATTCATCCGCCTGTTTGATATGCAACAAATTAAAGTTACAGTATACTTGTATGGTGGGTTGTGCTCATGAATAGATGGTGTCACCAGATACAAAACCATAATGATCAAACAGTTGTTTCTGTGTTGTTGCTTCGATTGAGATGGTTTCGTTTGTCTGTCACCATAAACAAATCGATACAAACACAGAAATCAGAAAACTAGTGACTTACCAAAATATCATCAAGTATTTGGCAATTTTACAATTAAGTTTGAGCAAATTTTACTATATATGTTATAAAACAAGTAATTGTATTATGTATATCAGCATTTATATTGGCCATCCTGTTCTCTAGATATCAGTATCGGCCACTGAAAAACCCATCTTAGTCAACCACTACAGGAAATGAATCAGCATTGAAATAGCCACACTGTTTGCAGGTACTGGAGAATAAATTAATGTTTCTGAGTGTAAAAGGGGTGCATAATTACGAACGCTCTGCTTTTGGGGTCCTACAATCATGTATGATAATCTAGTAAGAAAATGTGGAGAGACATCTTTTATTTCGGCACTTAGAAAACAATCACAATGAATTGGAGTCTTTACTCATAATAGAGAACAAAATTCACAAAGCCATTCAAACAGTCATTTTTTAATTATTTTTCTATGTCCTTTTTTGTTTTTAATTTGTGTTTGTAACTCAACTTCAAAAATTGAGAATATTCAAAATACAATTTACTTACTTTGCTCTTTCAGTATTTACAAATATATACAAGAAAAATGATTTTTCAATTTTTTTTTTCCGTAATAAAAATCTCCACGTACTATCTTTTTTAAACTCTTTTTACACATTTTCAGTTCCGAGCCCTGACACCCACACCTTCGCCTTCTTGTCTTCCTTTGAAAAGCAAGTACGAGGTGTCCCATGATCAAGCCAACCTTAGATGGATGTACTATGAGTGGGCTCAATAGCTTCGGGGATGGGTCCTCCTTGTACTGACTGGTAGGACATTGGCATGGGCGTCTTGCTGGGGCTCTGTCGGAACAGCCCCCCGTTCGGAGCCCTGTGTTTGCATTGGATGGAGGGCATGGTGGAACTGCTGAGAGGGAGGGTCAGGGTCCTGCCAGGGGCCAGCGTTCGGCCCACCCCACGAGCCTGCTCCGACAGGAAGGTGCTCACAGACAGGCCCGTGCCTGGGTAATCGCACACAGCTTCCCGCTGCTGGCTGGGTGGCATGCTGCCGATGTCCAGGGCAGAGATCTCGATAGATGGTGCGGGAATCTGCTTGTGCGCCATGTCCTCGTCCATAAGACTGTTCATACGCCGATGCACCTGCTCCAGGTTCACCTCCTTGTCCTACAGAGAGCGAGAGAAGAAGGGAGGGACAGAGAGGCTGAGACCTGCTCTTCCTGGACCAGCTACTCTTCTTTTAAGCTCCATGCAAGAAAGCTTAACTGCAGCGGTTTGTATTTAGTTGAGCATCTACTTAAAAGGCCAAATTAGAAGTTCAGCTACAAGAACAAAGTTTGAAAGATAATTTGTATAGAATGTGCCCCTTGAAATCAAATTTGGCCAGTGGGCATTTTAAATAATATCTCTTGAGTGAGACCAGCACTGCCATTACAGATAAAATCACCAGTGTTGTTGCCAACCTGCATTTCACAAAACACATCTACATTAAAACCTACTGCAATCAATATCATCAATAATATAGTTCCCTACACTGCAAAAAAAAAAATAAAATTATAACGTAGTATTTTACTCGTATTTTCCGGTAAAAAAATATTTAGTCGCAAGTTCCATCGTTACCAACATAATTCAACAATTTGGTGTTTCCAAAACCATTGTTCCAATGAACATTCGAAAACTGCACTCCACCTGTGGTTAGAAGTACTCTGCCGAGGCTTCAGTATCATGCATTCCATATACAGTGCATTCAGAAAATATTCAGACCCCTTAATTGTTTTCACATTTTGTTATGTTGCACTCTTATGATAAAATACTTTAAATTGTGTATTTTTTCACATGAATCTACACTCCATACCCCATAATGACAAAGCAAAAACCAGATTTTGACAACTTTGCAAATGTATTAAAAGGAAAAAGCTTAAAGTATTCAGACCCTTAACTCAGTACTGAGTTGAAGCTTTTTTGGCAGCAATTACAGGCTCAAGACTTTTTGGGTATGATGCGACAAGCTTTGCACACCTTGATTTGGGGATTTTCTGCCATTCTTCCCTGCAGATCCTCTCAAGCTCTGTCAGGTTTGATGATGACTGTTGGTGGATAGCCATTTTCAGGTCTCTCCAGAGAAGTTCAGTTGGGTTCAAGTCCTGGCTCTGGCTGGGCTACTAAAAAACATTCACAGAGTTGTCCCTAAGCAACTCTTGCATTGTCTTGGCTGTGAACATAGGGTCATTGTCCTGTTGGAAGGTGAAACTTTGGCCCAGTCTGAGGTCCTGAGCACTCTGGACCAGGTTTCCATTAAGGATATCTATGTATTTTGCTGCATTCAGCTTTCCTTCAACTCTGGCCAGTCCCCCAGTCCCTGACACTGAAAAACACCCCACAGCAGGATGCTACCACCACAATGGATGGTATTGCACAGGTGATGAGCAGTGCCTGGTTTTGGTAACCTTTCTTACCAAGGTCCTTCTCCCCCGATTGCTCAGTTTGACCAGGTGGCTAGATCTAGGAAGAGTCCTGGTTGTTCCAAACTTCTCCAATTTATGAATGATGCAGGCCGCTGTGCTCCTGGGAACCTTCAATGCAGCCCAATTTTTTTTTGTAGACTTCCCCAGATCTGTACCTTGACACAATCCTGTCTCTGAGTTCTTCAGGGTTCCTTTGACCTCATGGCTTGGTTTTTGCTCTGATGTGCATTTTCAGTAGTGAGACCTTATATAGACAGGTGTGTGACTTTCCAAATCATGTCCTATCAATTGAATTTTCCACAGGTGGACTCCAATCAGTGTAAAAACATCTCAAAGATGTTCCAGAGCTGTGGTTCCCAACCCTGTTCCTGGAAGCCCCCAACACTGCGCATTTTGTATATCTCCCTTTTCTGACACACCCAACTCCACTAATGAGCTGATGAGTTAAATAATGTTTGATTAGGGAGATATCCAAAATGTGCAGTGTTGGGTGGTCTCCAGGAACAGGACTGGGAACCACTAATCCAAAGAAATGGGATGCACCTGAGCAAAATTTCAAGTGTCATAGCAAAAAAAGCAATTACTTATTTCAATGTGATATTTAAGTTTTTTCTTTTTATACATTTGTAAAGTTATCAAAAATCTGTTTTTTGCTTCGTCATTATGGGGTATGGAGTGTAGATTGATGTGAAAAACAAAAAACTAAAACAATTTAAAGCCTTTTAGCATAAAGCTGCAACATAACAAAATGTGAAAAATGAAAGAGTCTGAATACTTTCTGAATGCAGTTTATATCCTTCATTAAATCAACACTTTGAGCACATTTACAATCACTAAAGAAAACTGCTTCTTCTGGAGTTTTTCAGAAAGCTGTGTTCTGAAACATCATTTAAACATGAAAGCAGCCTTTATTAATTTGTTTTAGGGATTAAAAGCTGTTAGGAGAAAGCACTTCAACACAGAGAACACGGTTTATGTGTTAATGCATAAGTGAAGTACATATATGTTTTTGAACAGAGCACATGTGCATATGTGCTCAAGTACATCTGGGGAACCCCTGAAGTCTGATGTAGAGGGCAGCACCACCAATGCAGCGCAATGTATCTGCAACATTACACGCCGCTCTAGTGTCTTTAGTGTCTTTAATGGCTTTATCGCACTAAATAGCATTATGGTGTATGTGTGAATAATCTTTTTTAATTTGATATCCATTTGATATCTGGATAACATTTTACTCCACCCTTATGTGATATCATTAACGACAGCTGTATATTGTTGAGCCAACGTGGTTCGAATAATGGATGTGCAACATAGTTACTATGATTTTGGGAAACAGCCATGACTATCTTGTTCATTTCTCCAACAATGTATTGTACTGTGGTGGTTAAGCAGTAAGTTATGTTTTTGTATGGGAAATGCACCCCTGGTTAGCAGTGTTGGGTATAATCTTATTACAAGGTAATTTGTTAATGTAATTTAATTACTTTTTAGTCAGAAAGTAGTGTAACATTACATTTTACATTTGTGTAATCAGATTATAGTTACTGACTTTCAGTTAGGTAAATTACTTTTAATTATGTTACAAGGATTAAAGATTTCTAAAGTAATATTTATGTATAATACATTTAAAAAAAAATTTTGTATTGGCATTTACTTTTGAGAACAACTTCACTTGTTGGAGAGTTATTGGACGGGGAGGAAGAATATGTCTATCATTGTGATAAGATACTGACCCAGCATTGTGAAGGATATCAATATAGAGGCGGTAATAACTTTTCTGATTAAAAGATGGACAGCTACATTTTTCAAAAAGGTTAAACATATTTAAACATTTGTCAAAATCAGTAGTCAAGCTGGAAGGAGTTACTAATTAACAAATGATATAAATTTCACCCTTTTATGCATATTGTTATAACTGCATATAAATGATTTATAATGCAATTGTAAATTAGTAATGAATAAATCCCTTTATAATTCCTTAAATGGAATATTATTGTAAAGAGTTACCATTGCAAATCATAAAATGTGCACATCAATTAGATGTGGTGTTTGTATGAACTGTTTTGTGTCCAACTGAATCTCTATATCTCTCATTTGTCAAATCATACAAATATTGCATATTAGAGAATATGTGGAAAAGGCTGCTTTAATGGAACAAAAAAGCATTGAATGCAAATATGTGGGACCCAACTTTTATAATTAAGTCCTGACAATATATGGAATAATGCAACAGAACTACAGCTTGGCTCCAGAGTCCACTGCCACAGAAACGATACACAATGTTACTCACAATTATTTCTTAAGATTTGAAAACATCCTCAAACAATAAGATTTATGAAGCACTGCAGCATAAGACATAAGACACATGGGAGAGTAATAATAGTTTGGAAGGGTTGGGCAGGAGTTAGGGCTGGAATTGCAAAGCAATTGCACTGGGTAAATTAGTCTGTCACGTTTGAAGCAGACTTTTCATTACAGAGATTTCCAAGGGGGAAACATGCCTCCACACATTTCTTGCAATGTCTAAATCCTATTTGTCTTATCTAATGAATGGGTGAGATTTTAAGGTATAATGAAGTATGATGTAATCCATGCAAAAATGAAGATGATAAGAAACAATACTAAGCCAAAACTACAAAGTTTTTATAACAACTCTGTATAAACGCAGACTGTTAACGAAGGAAAATGCCTCCTCAAATAATCACACTCAACCATGTATTTTCCCTAAATTAAAGTTGACCTTCACTGCTTCCGACAAACAATAGAACAGAAGTCATTCATTTCCAATTATAAGTCTCTTTGGGGATGCCAGATTTTTGGCTCCAATTAAAGTTTTGGAGGCATTGAAATATTATTATCAGTGTTGGGTAGTACTTAAACTAATATTAGCGATGCTACTTCAGATGGTAGTCAACCACAATAGGCCTAGTACCAAGTTTATTCTAGAATTATTATCAAATGAAATATTATTAAATATTTGAATAATCAATTTTACATTACATGATTAGGCTGGAAGTATTGTGACCACATTATAATAAATGTTCCTAATTTAATACAATTTTTCGTTTATCTGAGCAGTACAAGACTTTTCCTCCATTTGCCATTTGAACATAAAAAAAAAAAAAAAGAATTGGGCTTGATTCAATAAGTCATATTCATAGTCAAAATTGACAGAGCATTGAAAATGAATGGGAAAGACCAAAACATATATATATTTTTAAATATATATATATATATATATATATATATATATATATATATATATATATATATATATATATATATATCAAATACAATTAATAAAACATAATATGTATGTGGATGCCTGGTTGCCAGTTGACTGGCTAGTGTAATATATTTATTGTGTGGTAACCGTTTTATAAAAGCAATAAGGCACTCATGGCCATGCCATATTTTGAATACAGTCACGGCTAAAGGGGGCTCCGCTTCACATTGTGCCTAAAAACGCCTTTCAGCCACGACTGTTTTCACAATATAGCACGGCTTTTCGTACCTTATTGTTTATGTAAAGAACACAACGATTATCATTAACATTGTTTGAAGGTGAAGTGCGTTGTTTCTATGCCACTAGCATCACCAAACAGAATTGCAAAAATAATCAAAGATGGTAAACTTGCTTGCTTGTAAAATTTTCTCTTGTGCTATGACTACAATCAACAATGCTTTATGTACAAATGTAATGTACATCACAACTGTCGCAAGAGGCTGAATTGCAACAGTCATATCTAGAGATCACAGACAGTGAAAAGAGACCTAGCATGCAATTTATCACTGCAAACTTATGTACCGCTGGTGAAGATAACCGTATTGAGTCACAACATTGAGTCTTATAGGAGATAGAGGTTCTTGGTAAGATTTTTTATTGTTTCAAAGTGTGAAGGGTCCTATTATGGTTGTGATGTTGTGAATTCACTGCTAGTTACACATATAAATGAGGGAATCATTTAAGCTTTGAGATCTGAACTGCAGGGCATGTAATGTAATTCCTTCGAGTTAAGTCTGTTATTTTCCTGGTAATTTTAATTTTAATATCACTATATATCGTATACTGTATATTATAAATGTTTTATTGTTGTACTTTTATTGTGTGAGTAGTGTCATGTTGTTGTATTTAACCTGTGAAGCACCTTGGTCAACTTTGGTTGTTTTAAGTGTGCTATATATAAATAAAATTGATTGATTGATTGATTGATAATACATTATTTGGGTTTAATTATACCCGTGGAATCATGTGTCTTTTAGCGTCATCTATGTCAACATCTGGATCGAGTTAATTAAAAATTGAGAATTCTCACTCATCAACAAAATCCAACCTTTTGATTTTAACAGTTTGTAAAACTTCTCGGTTCAGACATTTGATACAAGATGTCATTGGAGACTTTTCACTGTAATAGTGAAGTCACTATTTTGGGATACATTTTCATAATTTGGCAACACTTCATATTAATGTTCCCATTTTTAAGGGTTTAAAAAGGGTTTCATTAATGACTAATAAGGATGTCCGGTATCGGATCAGCTACTGTGCTCATGTACTCGTAAAAATGCTATTGTGATTATTAAACTACAAAGGCTTTGATTTAATGAAATATATATACAGTCTGCATGTGCTTCATACTTCAAAGGGAATGTGTGATGAAGATGAGAGAGAATAGAGCTTATTAACTTTGACGTGTACAGCACATACAGACTATGTATTTAATTTAATCACAGACTTTTGTAATAAATAATGATAATAATACATCAATAGAAATTCTATAAAGCAGCTCACATCTTTGATGCTCTGTTGTGCAGCACATTATTTAACCAAAAATGACTCCAATATTATATTTTGGATTGTGCTGTGAGATTCTGTATAAAAGCACTTCTGCTTCTATTAATGGAAAAGAACTTACCCTTTCAATTTACAAAACAATTCTTATTGATAGACAGCCTTTACAGATTGGTTTTTATGTTTAATAATTTTAATCATCTTTATTTCTCTGTGAATTTTGACCATTTGACAATGTGAGCATTCAAAATGTATTACTGTTTTCATTTTTTTTGGATAGTGTCTTTTGAGTTAAAGTTAATAAAATCAAAAAAGTCTTCAGGTCAACTCACTTGGTTTTGTTTATTTAGTTATTGTTTTTATATACTTTTTTGGGATTTTTGTATAATTTTGTGACAGCTAAAAATGTATTTTTTTGATGAAGTCTTTTGAGTAACCATTGCTGAAACATAATAAAGACGCTGTCCTCTCACAGTATTATATTTGAAAAGTGCAACAAAATACAAAAAAGCAAAAAAAACATAGGAGCACAATAGAGAAAGTATCAGTACTTGTACTAAGTCTCCAAAAAATGGTATCAGGACATCCCTACTAATAATTCATTTACAAATGCATTATAACAACATGCATAAAAAAGGTGACTTTTTTTCTGCAATACCCGCCAACAGTGAGCCATAGCTTGCATGTTATAAATGCTTAATAATAATTATTTAAAATTAGTAACCTATGAAAATATGGACACCTGTGAAGCATTTATGGAGTTGCCAACATTATACAGCTTTATTATGTGAAATATGCTGTGAATGAGCAGGCAGACCTGAAAAGTGTTTAAATAAATAGGACTTGGTAAAACTATTCTTTTGACATCAACTTGACAAGGAAAGTGACATCACAAGTGAGTCAAGACATTAAAGTAATTAATATAAACACAGCGGGTAGTAGCAAAATGACAATCTCTCCTTTTATTCTCACTTTAATGGTTTCTGCATTGTGACATAAATCATGAATTGCTCAATAAATGCTCACTTTTATAAGTATTGCATGACCTTTTTATTCATGTTGATTTACTGTAACTGCATAAGAATGAGTTATCATGCATTTGCAAATGTTTTTTAGTCATTATTGAAACCCTTTATAAACCCTTAACAAAGGGAACATTAATGTAAAGGATTAACCATAATTAAAATAAATGCATGTTGACCTCTGTTTGAAGGTATGTGCCATGCATCATTTTAAAAGCAATTTTAATGTAGTTACTATGCATACATACCTCACTGATTCATTAAACACACCCACACTAATGAGATCATGGTCAACAACAAAACTTCATTGCTCAACAAATTAACTGCACCAATTAAATAGCAGTTTTTATGCCAATTTTGACTGAACTTGAAAATGCGTTTAACCCTGTTGAAAAGACCAGCATTCCTGGTTGCCAGCACATTTTGGGTTTTGGATGCTGGTTTGCCCCACTAGGTTTCTTCACTATTTAACAATAAATGATTCCATGGTCAGACAGATTCACAAGACCAAAAACTGGAAATTTATGTTGGTCTTCTCAGCAGGAAATATGGGAAGTATCATTCTAAACCCAACGCAACAACTAAAAAGTGGATCTGCTAAATGAGACTAAACAAAATATAATGAAAACTAAAAGAAACTAAGACAGAATTCTTACATGTTAGATGGCTACTATATCTGGTCCTCATAATTCAGCCAATCACAGAAGAGGCCTACGAAACTATTCTAACCTGTGTCAATAGTTTCTGCTTCATCCCAGTCTCTCTGTCTGTCTGTCCAAATGTCATTGCTCTCCTCCGATGAAGCAGTAGCAATATCATTATATGTCAATGGACCAGAAACCCTTGCCACTCTGTAATCCTTAGTAACCTGCATGAGATCATAAACAAATGAAGAGTACATGGAAGAAAGTATAGAGAAATAAATCCAGAAAGCTTGCGTACATTGACATATAATTGCAACTGGATGTCACACAGTATATTTCTAGGGATTATTGACTGTTGGGCATTTGATTTTAGGGTGGCTCGTACTTGTTCTTTGGTGTAACTGAGCAGCCAGACACATGCAAGCACCCGATTTGCCCACACTTTAATTTACGGATCCACGTCAACACTTTTCCAGTCTATTACATACATTTCTCATTGGCAGTGGAAGATGTTTTTTTAAAGAGAAGTAATAATGTGATCTAATTATTCCGATTTTTAGGATTGGGTAAATTTGAACAGAACGGCAACTGGGCACTTAACTGCCACAATGAAAGAGCACTTATACAATAAAGTGTTGTCCAAAACTGAACAGATAGAAGAGCATATTAAAAACAAAATAGATGCTCCTTTAAAGATTTGTTGAATTTTAGAATTGTCTGTTTTAGAGTATTGGGAACCATTTTAACTGTTAAGCCTATGCCAAGGGGCATAGTGATTTGCATATGGTGTTTCTAGCCCGATCTCATGAATTGTGTGACTGTGGCCATTTTTTGCAGAATGACATTATGTGGTTCATTACACATATTGCAACAGTTCCGAGGTGAAATGTCCACTTTGCGGTGCTTAAAGTAAGTTTGAGTTTTTTTAGGTTAATGTTCAATTGAGTTTTAAATCAACAAAACTGGCGTCCCTACCCTAAACCTTTAAACTAAACCTAACCAATAGTGTTAGAAAAGAAAAATGTGAGATGAAAAACACAACCACGTCATCTTGTGGTGCTTAAATGACAATTCCGGCTCATGTGTCGACTCAAGTGCTCTTCGGGACTCTTACATTACATCTATGCATTTGGCAGACACTTTTTTTCAAAGTGACTTAAAATGCACTTATTACAGGGAAAATCCCCCCGGAGCAACCTGGAGTTAAGTGCCTTACTCAAGGACACATTGGTGGTGGACGTGGGGATTGAACCAGCAACCTTTTCTGTGCTTTAGCCCACTACGCCTTACACGTACGTCCTTTACATCACAAGTGCAATGCTCTACAATGCAATTTGATCACACTCAAACAAGCTTGTAAATGTAGTTGGTTATGTAATGAAAACATTAAAATGAGTCATACACAGGGTTGGGAGGGTTCATTTTAAAATGTATTCCACTACAGATCACATAATACATGCTGTAAAATGTCATTTATAATGTATTCTGTTAGATTACACAAGGTCAGTAATGTATTCTAAATACTTTGGATTACTTCTTCAGCACTGGTAGATTTTTTTCACTTGTTTTGTCTATAAAAACTCTGCCAGTACAGTAAGACAAAATACACACGTTAAAAATATATTCTCTGAAAAACCCAAATATCTTACGCAGTGCTGTTTCTAAAACAAGATCAATCAAATTTATTTTATCTTAAGGATTTTTAGATATTTTTACAGGAAAACAATACAAAAATGATCAAGAGTATGATTTTTGCCCTAATATCAAAGGTCTTTCTAGAAAAAAAGGAAATTATAATCTAACGTGAATTTTCTTGATAAATAAATCTGATGGTGTCTCGTAACATGTGCATGTAAATGGCTAGAAAAAGCATTTTATCTTAGCGTAAAGCTGACAATATACATAAGTTTTATTTCTATTTCTTCTGCTTCAAACTTACTTCAAACTTACTTCTCTGTCTGCTCGTATGAATGTAACACATCATAAGAAAGTGTTCAAATGCACTTTAGATCACATCATTTATATGTATAAATGTTTTCCATCTGAAAAGACTAAATATTAAATGAAACAAATCAAAAGTAATCAAAATACATTTTGAATGTAACTGTATTCTAATTACCAGTTATTAAAATTGTAACTGTAGTGGAATACAGTTACTTATATTTTGTATTTTAAATATGTAATCCCGTTACATGTAATCCGTTACTCCCCAACCCTGGTCATGCACTACAGTAAAAGTGTTTAGATGTCATAAGATAGCATTGTGTGAGGAACAGGGGGAGAAGTATGTGTTTATGAACTGATAATTTGCCTTTTCTTTCGTGATTTGAGTGAAATTGAATAAAATGTGTTGTTGTTGTTGTTGTTGTAGTGCTTCTAGTGTTCATTTCACCAGGAAACTGCCACGATACGTACAAAAAAACGATGCAGGTTAGGTATTTGAGGTATTTTTATGATGTACTTTTGAGCTAAAAATGTCTGGAAGGCATTTGATTATTCAAATGATTTGGCATAATAGAGTAACATGATTAAATCTCAGTAAATACAGTAACTCTTTTCATTCAAAGAGACTTGTAAGTAGTGCAATCATGAAGCTCAGTTCCAAAACCTTACTAGGCAGCATTTTAATGAATCCTACAGTAGGTGACCAGTCTGATAGCTGTTCAAAAGATGGTACAAGACCAAGGCAGCATTGCATGTATCCTTCACGAAGAAAGCAAAAAGATGCATCTAAGATGACAGACATGTTGAGAGAAATTTGTGTGGAAAAAGTGTGACCCCGCGTCCACATGCGTGGACATTGTATTTTGGCTTTGCTATACGCAATGCATAATTTAATTTCATTTAAACTGACTGATTTCAGTTCAGGAGACTCTAAGAAAAGAGTTAAACTTTCGATGTACAAAACATGTGACAAAACAACATGGCAGCGATCGCAGAGGAGTTTGTTGATAAGAAAGAAGCTGCCTTAGAAAGAACCTGCCAATGTAAATAGCAGCTTAAAAGGTTTTGGAAATGAGCAAATGTGTTTACAGCCCCTGAAAATGCTTAAACCACCACAAACGATGTAAAATGACAGATGATTAGTAAAAAGTGACACGGCCTGCTTCATCAAGGGCATATTTCATGTTTAGTGAGCGAAGGGGGGACCAACTTTGATTTCATCAGGGCACACCTATAACTCAGTGTACTGGAGCTCGACTAAATCGGGGCTCGCGTCTGCTGCAGAATCCTTAAAGTAGAGTGTGGTAGTGTCGTCGCCCTGCTCTGTCTTCCGCACCCTGAGCTCGGTCACCTCTTTCGGCTGCTCTTGCCGGCAGCGGTTGCTGTTCCACCACATCTCCAGCGCGGCCACCAGACAGGCCAGCAGGAGCCCCGCGGCGAGGATGCAGAAGACGCCAGCGAAGCTGTGAAGTTTGAGGGAGCGGCCGTCCGGCTGGGCGTTACTGTGGCTGTCGAGGTCGCAGCGGCCCGTCCGAGGCCACCACTTCTGCTTTAACACATCCAGATCTCCTTTCTCTTGCAGCTCCAGAATCCTGCAAGTTATGAAAGAATAACAAACAACACAGTATGATTTGTATTTGAAGTATTGTATCTAGTTCCTCTCAGGTCTCTATGACAGTTTTAGGCTCTTTAACCACTTTCTCTGTGCTGCATATTTTGGCTACCACTTGCAATTTTTCATACCAAAATTGTAAAGCTCTCCTTACAATACAATGGACTGCTTGCAAAATATTGCCCCCCCCCCAAAAGAGATTTTATTACCTACAATTACAATAAATAGATATGAAATGCAGGCTGCGCTCTAATTCACACTCGTCGTGTGCTCGTCCATAGACATTCAGTCTATTCTGTGATCCCACACACCTTTCCCAATATTTCGTCATATATCCCACCTCTGAGTGGACTAAAAATGTTATACCGGTGCTGTTGGGAAGCTGAGATCCTCAGTTCTGCAATGATGTACTGTATGTGTGTGTGTATATACAGTGAGGAAAATAAGTATTTGAACACCCTGCTATTTTGCAAGTTCTCCCACTTGGAAATCATGGAGGGGTCTGAAATTGTCATCGTAGGTGCATGTCCACTGTGAGAGACATAATCTAAAAAACAAAATCCAGAAATCACAATGTATGATTCTTTAACTATTTATTTGTATGATACAGCTGCAAATAAGTATTTGAACACATGTCTATCAGCTAGAATTCTGACCCTCAAAGACCTGTTAGTCTGCCTTTAAAATGTCCACCTCCACTCCATTTATTATCCTAAATTAGATGCACCTGTTTGAGGTCGTTAGCTGCATAAAGACACCTGTCCACCCCATACAATCAGTAAGAATCCAACTACTAACATGGCCAAGACCAAAGAGCTGTCCAAAGACACTAGAGACAAAATTGTACACCTCCACAAGGCTGGAAAGGGCTACGGGAAATTGCCAAGCAGCTTGGTGAAAAAAGGTCCACTGTTGGAGCAATCATTAGAAAATGGAAGAAGCTAAACATGACTGTCAATCTCCCTCGGACTGGGGCTCCATGCAAGATCTCACCTCGTGGGGTCTCAATGATCCTAAGAAAGGTGAGAAATCAGCCCAGAACTACACGGGAGGAGCTGGTCAATGACCTGAAAAGAGCTGGGACCACCGTTTCCAAGGTTACTGTTGGTAATACACTAAGACGTCATGGTTTGAAATCATGCATGGCACGGAAGGTTCCCCTGCTTAAACCAGCACATGTCAAGGCCCGTCTTAAGTTTGCCAATGACCATTTGGATGATCCAGAGGAGTCATGGGAGAAAGTCATGTGGTCAGATGAGACCAAAATAGAACTTTTTGGTCATAATTCCACTAACCGTGTTTGGAGGAAGAAGAATGATGAGTACCATCCCAAGAACACCATCCCTACTGTGAAGCATGGGGGTGGTAGCATCATGCTTTGGGTGTGTTTTTCTGCACATGGGACATGGCGACTGCACTGTATTAAGGAGAAGATGACAGTGGCCATGTATTGCGAGATTTTGGGGAACAACCTCCTTCCCTCAGTTAGAGCATTGAAGATGGGTCGAGGCTGGTTCTTCCAACATGACAATGACCCGAAGCACACAGCCAGGATAACCAAGGAGTGGCTCTGTAAGAAGCATATCAAGGTTCTGGCGTGGCCTAGCCAGTCTCCAGACCTAAACCCAATAGAGAATCTTTGGAGGGAGCTCAAACTCCGTGTTTCTCAGCGACAGCCCATAAACCTGACTGATCTAGAGAAGATCTGTGTGGAGGAGTGGGCCAAAATCCCTCCTGCAGTGTGTGCAAATCTGGTGAAAAACTACAGGAAACGTTTAATTGCAAACAAAGGCTACTGTACCAAATATTAACATTGATTTTCTCGGGTGTTCAAATACTTATTTGCAGCTGTATCATACAAATAAATAGTTAAAAAATCATACATTGTGATTTTCTGGATTTTGTTTTTTAGATTATGTCTCTCACAGTGGACATGCACCTACGATGACAATTTCAGACCCCTCCATGATTTCCAAGTGGGAGAACTTGCAAAATAGCAGGGTGTTCAAATACTTATTTTCCTCACTGTATATATATATATATATATATATATATATATATATATATATATATATATATATATATATATATATATATACATATACAGTATATTAGTCATCAGCAGAAATGGTAGAGAACATATTTGTACATTTAGCAGATTATTTAGCTTTTTCTGCTGGACTGCATATTTTGTTCTGGACATCTGAGAAATAACATTGGATTATTTACCCAAACAAGCTCACAGACAAGTAGAAAATGGCTTCTTTTAAAGAAAACAGCCTAAGGTAAATGCTGATAAGAGTTTGTGGCTACTTGGTACTTACAGGAGCAGTTATCACAGCAGACATGATATGTTTGTCTTTTTTTGTCTTACAGAGATCATATTTCTCTTTGCATAATCACATTCTTGAGAATGAAAGCTTTCATTTCATATGAGAATGCCCCTCCCCCCACAGGTAATTAGGAAATGACATTATTTCCTCCAAGCATAACAAATTTCAACTAATGTCAACTTAAATGTTTATTACTTTGATAAAAAACAACAACACATACATTATATATATATATATATATATATATATATATATATATATATATATACATACACTGACATGGAAGGTCAGGTCATGTTTAAGCAGAGGAAAAGGTTAGAACAATGTGCCTCTGTTGTCAAGGAATGGCACATCAACAATAATACAGCTGTTTCACTTTCTGCAATGAAAACCATCACAAAAGGAGACATGTAAGAGGCCTGCCAGCAGACGAGAACGCTGGAGAAACAGATGATGATTGGCCACAAAGCACAGAAGTAAGATGAATTCCTCTCTCAAGAGGAGATGACATTATGCTTTAGTGTGTAATAACCCGCAAGCGTCCTCACAGCTGCCACACACTGCTTTACTACCAGTGCCCGAGGGCTTCTGAACACAAGCACCCTCCTCATACTGACTCATGACCAGCTTTGCCCTTCACATTCTCTTTAAAGTGCAGCTAAAACTGATCTGAGGTCAGAGAGGATGAGCACCAGCCATCAAGAGCTTTTCTGTAAGGAGAATAAAGAGTCGCTTATATGAGTTATGAAATCTTTAAATATTTCACTGCCATTCTGTGTGTGGGTGAATCTCACCAAAAAATGCCCAGTTCTTGTTTCACCTCACAATTGTAGTAAAAGTGTCACTTTATAACTGGCTGCTACCTCAATAACTGCTATGTCCATAGATCACTATCTCATAGTATGTTATATTTACATTTGGCATTTTTAGAAACTGTCATCTTTTTGCACTACTGTGTACTGGTTGGCGCTCACTGTCTCTCACTGTGCCTATTGTCCTGTTCATTTTTAGTAATTTATTGTATTGTCCCGTACTTTTTGCACACGTTTGGATGTGCACTTTATGTTATTCAGTCTGTATAGTCTCATGTGGTTCTGTGTTGGTCCTTTGTTGTTTTATGTAGCACATGGTCCTGGAGGAACGTTGTCTTGTTTCACTGTGTACTGTACTAACTGTATATGGTTGAAACGACAATAAAAACCACTTGACTTGACTTGACTTGTCTAAATACAAACATATAGCTATAAATTCTGAATATAGTTATGAATCTGAATATATAAATGTAACTCTCAATATATAGTTATACATCCTGAATATATAGTTGTAAATCTGATTTTATATTTATTAACTATATATTCAGATTTATATAATTATATTTAACCCTATATAAAGTACATCATTTTTCCTGGTTCAGAAATGGTCTTTGGTGGTGACTAACGTACAGGTCATCCACATGCGCAAAGATGGTTTATTACATAAACGCAATTCATTAAAATGTAGGATAATAATGTAGTTGCATATCATGTATACATTGGATATACAAGTTAATTTGTGATCATCCAAGCATGTGGACATTTTTTAATTTGACAGTTTTTAGTTTTTTTACTTCAATGTGCTATGGGAAATCAAACTGATCTAACTTAATTTAATGAATATCTTATTACTATAGGGTAAGTCATAATATGTGCTTTTAGTGAAAATGTTTGTTACTACTCCTTAACAGAAATTCTATTAATTAGGCTCTTAATGATTTAAGTCATCTATCTCTATGAATGTCAGATGGTAAACATATCCAGTTTGTTTCCTGATTTTAAACATCATTCAAACATAACATATTAAATATATTATGATTTGCAGTTTCAATTATACAGTATATATTGTTTGGTGCATGGCGCAGTATTGTAGCTGTTTTCCTCATCAGAAGAGTCAAGAAAGTCAGGGTTGTCTAAATGATTGAGATGTTTGACTTCCTCCATAGTGCTTTAAAGCAGAAAAAAAGATTTTCGTGCATACCTACATGCTTCAGAGATAGCGCAGGGCAGATCACTGCATTGGTGTGAGGGTTAAAATATATTTTATATATATATAAAAATTATAACACCAGGCTTCAACCATGTGGCACAGAAACATGTTTCAGACAGGAGCCATGTTTAGTGCTTATGAAGTACAATACGTGAGATAAATAACATCAATTTGTCATTATGGGTAGATGTAAAAAAAAAAAAAAAAAAAGTTAAAGCATTATAGCATAAGGCTGCAACATAACAAAATGAAGGGGTCTGAATACTTTCTGAATGCACTGTATATATACACACACAGTATGTACTGTATACAGTATTTAAAATAAGTAATTGTTTTCATATACTGTGATATGCTATTCACAATCTAAAACTATTTTAAAATAAAATGCTACTAATTCTTTCAGAATAATTACACATGCAGCTTTTATTGCATGAACTCATATTAATGGAGAGAGACGTCATGGGATATTTGTACTTTAAATTTGTCACACAACAGTACCTTTGAAAATAAACTATGTTAATGAGAATTTAGGCAGAAAATGTGGAGAAAATTATGTTGCAATGCAATTTGTATATTATTCGAATGTATTTATTTGGAGTGACATATGAGCCAGAAGATTTTTGAAAGGTTTTGTGAGATTCAGCTGTAAAATGAGTGTGATAAAATCAAGCTAAAATACTTGAGCTGCCCTTCATGAAAGCTGTTGATAGACAAAAGAGCTGAAAAGTAGTTTACTCGTCTTTGAATCAGTCGACTCTCCATTAATATTTGGTATAAAACAAAGGGATAATTTTATTTAAAAAAAAAAAAAAAGCTCTCCTATTACATCATGTTTTTATGTGCAAACTGCACCAGAGTTTGGAATTGCTAGTGGTTAAGCCATGTTAAGATGTTCTTTACGGATCAAGAGAGAGCGCATGAGAACGCAGTCAACTAGAGAGATAATGTCCTTGCTTTACCAATCCACCGCAATATCCTTGTACAGTCTTAATTGGTTACAAGTGATTATGTGGAGCTTTAGACAGTCTGCCGGCATCTGGTCCTTTCACAAAGGAATCAATTTGTAATTTAGAAAACTGAACCAAAGTTACCGCAACTAATGAATGAAGGCTTTGTATGAAATGGCACTGAATTGTGGTATATTCATTGCTTCATGTTTCAGGTAATTGTAAAACTTGCCATTTAAATATTTGTGAGTGGTAATATATACCTGTCGACTCTTAAATCATGTTATTGCTTTTTCTTGAACACCTACTCAAGACACTTACATATATTTTTCTTATTGTATTTGAAGCGGTTACATCACGTGGGCTTTTGCAGTCGCTAGAGAACAAGCCACCAGACAGGCTGTTAAATTACCCAAAGTCTCGTCAAATTGTAAAAATTATGAAAATAGCTTTCACAAACTCCAGAGAGTCCCTGAACAATAGATGGTCCATAAACTGTATGCACTTCAGTCCTTCAGAAAAATATGCAGATGAAAAGAAGAGAGATGAGATAAACTAGGTTTGTTATAGGTTTCGCGCCGCGAAAGATAAACACACAGTGACAGGAGGACAGGGATGTACACAAACAGAGACGAAACAAGACGAGTCTAAACGCGAAAATGAAAAGTTGTTACCCAAGCGGCTCAATTAAAAGAAAAAAGTGAAAAGACACTGATAAGTATTTGGCAACGCTGCCAAAGATGACACACTTTTTTACGGCTAACGTTACTGATACAGACAGGAATAAAAACGTCCAACGAGTTGAACATGCCGCTACAGCAGCTAGCTGTAAATTGGTGCTAGGTGAGGATAACGTCAACCAAGAAATTGAAGAGGACATCGCGTTGTTGCCGCCCGCCGTCACCGACAGTGTTATCGAGGTTGACACTTAGGAAGAGTTGTCCAGTGATGGCCATTTTGACAGCGATGAGGAGGCTTTGGTGAGTCAACCTGTGAAATTTACGGTAAAACATTTTTCTTTTACTAACGTAATTGTAGTAGCCCTATGATTCTACAGCATGTGATCCATCATATGTTGTGATAACGTTAACCTGAAGAATTTGTAAAACATTGTGCACAAATAAGGTTTGAACTTTCAGACACACACACAGACATCAAGATTCAGCATAATGAATCATTATCAACAACTGTGATGATATAAGTGCAGTGCATGATGGGAGCCATCAATCAAAACTCATCAATATCTCCCAGCATACATTGCAGCATGAATAAATTATGCTGAATTGCCTAAAGGTGATGATACACAGGGCAACTTTTTGAGCAATGTTGCTTGGGCACTTTCCCATTGAAAATGGGCAATACATTTCTATCTGGAGATTTTAGATCGGTCGTAGGCCCTGTCTCACATCTGGTTGCCTGTTGACGGCAACATTGCCCAGCAACATTGCTCAAAAAGTTGCCCTGTGTATCATCACCTTTAGTATTTTCTTTTATTATTATTATCTGCTTTTATTTTTGCTGTTGTTATTGTTGCAACTTTTTAGTAGCTTGTTTTGTGATGTTCAGAGTTTTATCTGATTATTTTGTTGATTGTCACCGTTGTTGAGATTCATATGCTGATTCTTGATGTCTGTGTTGGTCTATATCATACTGTAGTTCAAAACCGTTATTGTACACCATGTGTTTTTAAAGTTCTTCAGATTACCTGTTTGTCACTGCTAGCTCGCATGCGGTAGATTCACAGAGCTTTAATACTCAAAAACGTGAAATATTAATTCGTATTAAGCATTCCTCTCTGTAGATCAGTGAATCAGGCCACTACATAATGATTATGTCATCATCAATAAATAGCCAACAACACCTGATCACATTTTCTCTCGGATTTTCATGCCATAACGAATGTGTTTTATAATCAGCCGGAGAAAATCTTTTTGTAAATCTCACTGTTATTTTTTACCTTTTGTTTTTTTTTTTTTTACAGTGTAGTAATAGCCCAAGCCCTAGCTGTGCTAATCCTGCTGCCACCGACCAAAGCACTGTAGGCTTGCTACAGGCCGTAGATTAGCTTTACCTGCCTATCCACCATTCAATCTGTAAATTTTTTGGGCGGGGGCCCATACATACCTTCGCCTTGGCCCCCCAATTTGCTAAATCCGCCACTGGTTTCATTCACACATTTGGGAGTATAGTATATTCTAGAAGTATAGTGTATTATAGAAGTATAGTCTAGTGTAGACAGAGTTGGGCATAATAATAAATACTCTCTTTTAAACATATTCATCAATGTATTCCGATACATCACATAAAAAAGAAAGACAATAAAACTTTTAAATACATATTTATAAAGGCAAGTCACAACTGGAAGAATTATGTATGATTTTTCATTATTATCCTTTCTGAACCACTACATCTCCACTATTAACATCTAAGTTAGTCTAAAAAGCCAGCTAGCTATTTGTTAGCAAATTTCATGAAGTTGATCTAGCTATCTTGATTTCTTTAAATTAGATGTGGAGTTGGATGTTGATATGTTTAATGGAAGACAGTTTGTGGTCAACTACAATATCTCGTTCACTTTACAAAATAAAAATGCTGCCTGTACCTCCATGACCCAAAAGATGTGACATTGTTGCTAACAAGCAGGGTTGCGATCGTTACCTCTCCACTTCCCACGGCCACTATCGCTGCCTCTCGTGTTGGGCACTGCCAACGCAGGGACAGCGCTTGCGGATGGATCATGCTCTCACTGTGAAGGTTTCTCTCGTAAGAGGTACCCCAGGGTACCTTTCTTCCCGGAAGTGCATGATGAGCTCACGCGATCGCGGCGGGCACCTTTTACTGCCCGGACCCAGTTCGCTGGCTCGTCCTCTCTCACTATCCTCGACAGTTGGGGCTGCAAGGGGGTGCTCAGCGACTCCCCAGGTTGGTAAGGCGATCGCAGTGCACTTGTTCCCGTAGAGCACCGCTACCTTTCAGAGCCGTCCGAGTCTCCTGTCCAGGGCCCGTGGGTTTACATTATCACTCATGACTGAGCCTACAGTGCCGCCGGACAGGCCACCTCTGCCCTGCATGCCATGGCTCTCCTGCGAGTGCACCAAGCCGTGGCGCTCAAAGAACTGCACAAGGGTAGTTCTGACCAGAGATTTATGCAGAAGCCGCACTCAGTAACTGGTTTCGCCCTTGGAGCGATCTTATCATGACTACCGGGCATGGCTCGTGCTCCCCAACCCGTTGCGTTGGTTGATCAGGACCGTCCGACTCGGCTACGTGATTAAGTTCGCCAGGCCCCCGTCCAGGTTCAACGGCATCCGCTCCACTGTGGTGAGAGGCGAGAATGCTGCTGCCTTAAGCACGGAGATCGCCTCCCTTCTACAAAATTTCGTGATAGAGCCGGTCCAGCCGAGGTGAAGAAGGGGTTTACAGCCTCTACTTCATCGTACCCAAAAAAGGCGGCGGGTTGCGGACAATCCTCGACCTGCGATTTCTGAACCGGGCTCTGCACAGACTCCAGTTCAAGATGCTCACGCAGAAATGCATTCTACCCTTTCTCCGGTTTGCCTTCGAGGGTCAGGCATATCAGTACAAAAAAGTCATCCCCTTCGGCCTGTCCTTGTCCCCTCACATCTTCATGAAAGTCGCAGAGGCAGCCCTTGCCCCACTAATGGAAGTGGGCGTCCGCATCCTCAACTATCTCGACGACTGGCTAATCTTAGCTCACTCGCGGGACATGTTGTGTGCTCACAGGGACCTGGTGCTCAGGCACCTCAGCCGCTTGGGGCTTCAACTGGGAAAAGAGTAAGATCCTCTCGGTTCAGAGCATCTCTTTTCTCGGTATGGAGTTGGACTCGGTCTCAATGACGGCGCACCTCACCAACGAGCTTGCACAGTCAGTGCTGAGTTGTCTGCATGTGTTCAAACAGCACACGTTGGTCCCACTGAAATCCTTTGGGGCATATGGCATCCTCAGCGACGGTCACACCTCTTGGGTTGATGCATATGAGACCAATTCAGCACTGGCTACAGACCCGAGTCGAGAGACGAGCATGGCACCACGGCACACACCATGTCCTGGTCACGCAAGCTTGTTGCCGCTTCTTCAGCCCCTGGTCAGACCTAACGTTCCTCTCCAGGAGTTCCCCTAGGCCAGGTCCCCAGGCATGTCGTGGTTACGACTGCTGCCTCCCAATGGGGCTGTGGTGCTGTGTGCAACTGGCACTCAGTCGTCTGCCCTTGGACCGGCCCGCTACTGCGCTGGCACATCAACTGCCTCGAGTTGCTGGTGGTACTCCTTGCCCTGAGGAGGCTTTTGGCATTGATCCGGGACAAGCACGTGTTGCCACTTCAGGCCTTTGCCACTTCAGGTCTTTACAGCCTGAAGTGGCATCTGTTTAATCAGTGGTGTTCTTCCCGAGGTGAAGAACCCCAGAGATGCGCAGTTGGGTCAGTGCTTTCCTTTCTGCAGGAAAAGTTGGAGGGACGGCTGTCCCCCTCCACCTTGAAAGTGTATGTGGCCGCCATAGTGGCACATCACGATGCAGTGGAAGGTAAGTATTTAGGGAAGCACGATTTGACCATCAGGTTCCTGAGAGGTGTGAGGAGGTTAAACCCCCCCAGGCTGCGCCTCGTTCCCTTGTGGGACCTCTCCGTGGTCCTTCGGGGAGCTCCCTTCGAGCCCATTGAGTCAGCAGAGCTAAAGGCGCTCTCTCTGAAGACCGCCCTCCTGACAGCGCTCACCTCCATCAAGAGAGTAGGGGACCTGCAAGCGTTCTCTGTCAGCGAACTGTGCCTAGAGCTCGGTCCGGCTTACTCTCACGTCATCCTGAAAAAAGACCGGGCTACGTGCCCAAGGTTCCCACGACCCCTTTCTGAGACCACGGCGCCTCTCTAGCAGACATATGTAGAGCCGCGGGCTGGGCAACACCTAACATCTTTGCAAGGTTCTATAACCTCAGGGTTTCGTCCTGTGTGTTATCAGGTGACACAAACAGGTAAGTCCGGGTCAGCTGGCTGGGTGTATCGCTTGTGCATAGCGCACTTCCCCTCCCTTGAGGCAAAGATGTGTGCTCTTTCCCCAGTTGCGTTCGCAAGAAGTGTGAACCCTGGACGTTCTTCCTCCCTAGCCTAGTGGCCGTCGAGTCTTCAGAGAGGCTCGCTGCCGCCCCAGTACGGGTGTTACCAGGCCCCCGTACTGAGGTATGTGCTCCACATGTGCTCGTTGTCCCCCTAGGCAACCCAGTGTGATGTATATTATGCAAAATGGTTTCCCTGCCGGTAAACCGCGTCTTCCTTGGGCAGAGGCTCTCTGTCCTTGGTCTCAGTTACTAACGTAACCTCCGTTCCTTGATGGAGGGAACGAGACATTGTCCCTCCTGCCACAACACTGAACCAACTGCTGAAATGGCCGGGTCTTTGGCTCGATACCTGATGTGTGTTTGCAGTGTCACTCCTTTTATACCCGTATGTCCGGGGGAGTGGCATGCAAAATACACACGCCAATTTCCATTGGCCTTTTCTCAAGATCAGAGATGTCTGGGCTCCGCAGGTGTGACCCCTAGTGTCAACTCATCGACACATTTTAATCTTCTTCTTAACCCATTATTTGATTGAACCAACAAATATTAATACATTTTGATACAGAATTACAGTAGATACATGCAAATTACCTACATTTTCGAGATGATAACTGGATGCCATTGCGAAAATTAAACATGCAACTCTGTGAGCTCCTGTGACAACACTGTAGTTTATGAATAATTTAACTAGGCTTGCTTCCATATATAGGCCAGATTATTCTTTGTATTTTCAACTTCTATTACTGACACTTTTATTATTTTTAGGTGCTATTAATTCTTTTACTCCTTTGATTTCAATTGTCAAAAAAACATTTTGTGGAATCACTTCATATGATATGTTATATAAATAAATTTCCACAGTATTAACAATTGCTGGAAACAATGTATCATGTGCTTGAATGTAATATTTGCTATTTTGGCTGTGTTGATTCTGGTGCACAGCTGACAGCACACTGATTAAGACAACAATATTCTGGTGCAGTTGCCAGATATTCAATCCCGGAATCATTATACATGACTAAGACATATTTTCATAATCTAGCGTCTACCATTAAGCCCTCTGGTGACATCCCCAAAAACCACAACCCGTGATGCTATAATTTTAACCTGTGATTAGCCCAATTTGGCATGAAACCCTGGCAACACTGCTCACATGCTGCTCTGGGGACTAGAGAGCGTGAGGACAAGTGTGCACACTGTTTCTCACATCACACTGTTTCAGTCTTATTTTGTGGTCATTATGATAGACGTATTCTGAATGTTGCCTAACAAAATTTTAATAAGTAACTGTAGGCTATACTGAATTCAGGTTAGGCCTATCGCAGCTGTCTCAGGCGAAAGGCATATATACACATTTCTGACAGACACATTCTCAGTCTTGCTCACACTACAGGGAATTTAAACTCTCCAATTAACTTACCCTGCATGTCTTCTGGACTATGGGGAATCCAGAGCACCCAGAGGAAACCCCCACAATACATACACACTCCACACTTCAGCCGGGACTCGAACCCGGGACCTTCTTGCTGATAGGCAACAGTGCTACACACTGAGCCACTGTTATATCATTATTTAATATAGAATAGTATAGTACAGGACAGAATTGTAAAATATAGCATATAATAGTATATTAAAGAGTAGTATAGTATACAATGGAATAATATAGAATAATATAGCATATAATAGAATATAGTAGTATACTATAGTATAGTAAAATTCTCATGAATGTATCTAGAAATCTTTTTGTGTAATTACAATAACGTCTCGGGTTACATGTGTAACCCTTGTTCCCTGAAAAAAGTGGAACGAGATGCTGCGCTGCTAAGCGCTATGGGGAACAATCCTAGTTGTGACCGAGCTGTGAATATGTGTGCAACACGTCAATGAACATTGACCGGAATTTATAGCCTCGGCTGATGTAATCATTAGATGCACCTGAGGCCAGGCAATAAATGGATGCATCACCAGGTGTCGTCAGATACTACTTTTTGAAGAGCAGTCCTGGGACGTCCCAGTGCAGCAAAGAAGCACAGCATCTCGTTCCGCTTTTTTCAGGGAAGAAGGATTACACATGTAACCCGAGACGTTCCCTTTACAAAAAGCTTCACTATGATGCTGCACTGCTAAGCGCTATGGGGAGCGCAATACCCACACCGCTGCACTGGGGGCTGTACGGACCCCTACGGTTGTGCAGTGTACTCACAAAAACACGAGAGGTCTCAGACATGAGCGCTGAGATGTCAACTCAAGGGCATAAGAGCCCGGAGTGCAGAACATCCAAACTATAAAAGTCTAATGAATGTGTGCGGAGAGGACAACCTGCCGCATCACAAACTTGTTTAGGCATGGGCTGAGATGTCGACTCAAGGACATAAGAGTCCGGAGTAGTAAAGCATCTAACCCATAAAGTTCGGTGAATGTGCGTGAAAAGAACCCTATCACAAAACAAACTTGTCATAAAAACTGTTGAATGTGTGCGGAGAGGCCTGCTGCATCACAAACTTGTTCACAAAGTCTAATGAATATGTGCGGAGAGGACCAACCTGCCGCACCACAACTTGCTGCAGAGGGAGACCTCTAGCCAAGGCTTTAGAGGAGGAGAGCCCACTGGTAGAGTGCGCCCTAAAACCTACTGGCGAAGCTTGATCGCGCACCTCATAGGCCCGGGCAGTAATGTCCCTCACCCAAAGTGGGGTGGCTAAAGCCATCCGGTCACGGCTTCCAAGTGAAGAATTGCTGCCCTGACTTTACGCCACTAGCAAATGTGGTGGACATAAGTCTGAAGGGTACAGACTGGACAAAGTCTGAGAAGTCTTAGCTGCTCCGGCGTTACAAACGGCAGGGAGCAGAAGGCTTAGAGAATAACCGGCCAAGGGTCGCAAAAGGCACCTTGGGCAGGTAGTCAGGGTGAGGGTGCAAAGAATGCTTTTGGTCCTACCTGGGGCAACTCAAAACAGGCCAGCAAAAGAGACAGAGCCTGTAGGTACCCAAGTCTCCATAGAGACATAAATGCCATAAGAAAAAACATCTTGAGAGTCAGAAGTCTACCAAACGCTGACTCTAGAGGTTTAAAAGGGGGGTCTTACCCTATGAAGAGGTCCTAGCAAGGATGCCTCTTAGAGGGCACCCCGCCCACCAAGGCATGGCAAACCGAAGTGGAGGCCACATAGAACCTGGCAGTGGCGAAGCAAGTGCCCACTGACAGTTCTTTCTACAGAAAATCCAGAACTGAAGCAAGCAGGCAGTTAGCTGGTTCTGTAATATGAACTTATTAGAAGGAAACGCATGCAGGCACATTTGTGCCATGTATGCGCCACCATGATCAGCACCCCCGAAGGGGGGGAACTGGTTGACTCTGGGAGAAGTAGAGGAGACATTGCGCAAGGTCCTCTTCTGCCCTGTAAAATCTACCTAGATCAGTTCCAAGTGGAGGGAGCCCTAGCACTTGCAATGGTCTCGATAACTTCAGGAGAAAGCCCTGTGAACCTCTACAGGTACCCTACAGGGGCCAAGCATGAAAGGTTTCACAATTCGGGCCGGGGATGAATATGTCCCCTGAGCCTGAGAAAGAAGGTCCTCCCTGTTCGGAATTGCCCAAGGCGAGCCGTCGAGGAGATATATTACTCAGAGAACCAAATCCTGTTCGGCCAGCACAGCGCCATTAGTAGGAGGCAAGACCCTTGCTGGTGAACATTAGCCAAGACTCCCAGGAGCAGAGAAACTGGGGAAAGAACCGCATACAGATGCATTCTGGGTCATGTATGTGTCTTAACGTCCAGACCAAAGGGGGCTGGGTGACTCAGGGAGAAGTAGAGGAGACACTGCACTGTTCATAGAGGCGAAGAGGTCCTCTTCTTCCCTATACGATCTCACACAAACTTGTTCCAAGTGGAAAAGCCCGGCATTTAAAAAGGTCTCGATAACCTCAGGAGAAAGCCCTGTGTTCCTCAGTTGGTACCCATAGGGACCAAACATGAAAGATTCCACAATTCGGGGCAGGGATGAAATATTGCCCTGTGCCTGAGATAGAAGATCCTTCCTGTTCGGAATCGCCCAAGGCGAGCCGTCGAGGGAAGAAATTAGCTCCAAGAACCAAGCCCTGTTCGGCCAGCGCGGTGCTATCAGTAAGAGGCAAAAACCCTTGCTGGTGAGCTCTGGGCAGTTACTACCTTAGGGTGGAGTTCTTAACTCCCCTGTTGGTATTTTCTGTCTGGACAATAAATCTGCTCCCATATACGGGCATCCAGGGATATAAGTGTCCTGAGTGACAGGAGCGTGCCCTGGGCCCTAAGGAGAATCCGAAGCATCAGAAATACAGCTGACAAGAACGTGGTCTCCTTGATGATTTATGTAAGAGGCTACCGCTGTATTGTCCACCCGCACCAAGACATGGCAGCCTCAGGAGGAGGTATTTCAGGGCCAGAAATACAGCCATCAACCCGAGACAGTGACTGTGACAACTGAGTTGACGACCCTCCTATCCCCTTAAGCTGGACGACCACTTAGGGAGGCGTTTGTTGTTAGCAGCCTGTGACCACAAGACGCACCTAGAGTGGGACCCAAGGCAGAAAACTGGGGTCTGAACCACATAGAAAGGGAACGAAGCCTGAGGCGCGTAACCCTTATTAGCCTAGGGGTTTTGGCCCTTGGAAGAATCCCCTGGCTTTGGGCCACAACAAAAAAGGTCTCATGAGCAGAAGGTCCAGAGGGATCACTGAGGACGCGGTCGCCCTGAGACCTGGAAATCATTGATACTGATAACAGTGCAACCTTGACCTAGCCTGACTTTGCTCAGGGTGGTCTGAAATGACTCAATCCTAGCGGGAGACAGTTGTGCCCGCATTGTGATTGAACTCAATACGATGCCCTGATAGACAGTGTTCTGAGTGGGAGAGAGGACGCTTTTCTTGGCGTTGAGCCTCAACCCCAGAGAAACAGATGAGCTAAGACGATGTCCCTGTGCTGAACTGCCAGTTCCTGGAACTGCGCTAGGATCAGCCAGTCGTCTACATAATTCAGAATGCAGATGCCCCGGAGTCGCAAGGAGCCAGAGCTACATCATGCATTGTGAATGTGCGGGTAAAAAGTGCTAGGCTGAATGAAAGAACCTGACACTGGAAGACTTCGCCCCCGGAAGCGAACCTCAGGAACTTTCCATGTTGTGGCAGAACTTCTAAATGAAGTATAGAAGTGCATCATAAGATCGATGGTGACCAGCCAAACGAGTTGTAGGGCTTGAGACACAACCGTCTTGATAGGCATCATCTAGGACTTGAACACCCATGGGAAGTTCAAGCTTTAAGATCTAAGCCAGACGCCACCCCTCACCCTCCATGGGAAATGGGAAGTATTTAGTGTAATATCCTAACTCTCTCTCTGGAAGGGGAACACATACCATGGCCCCTTTAAAATGCAGGAACAGCGAAAACACCCAGTTTTGACGGAAGCCTCTGCAACCCGAAACACCAAGAGGTGGCGGGAATGGAGGGGCTTCGAGGGGGTACCGGGAGGGGTGAAGTGAAGCACGCGCCCCGTCCCGAGGGGAGTTACCCCCTAATCTAGGCGCAAGACCATCAGGGTTTTCTCTTACTAGAAATTATAGTCCTGAGGTCTTGCTTCGGGGGTTGGCGAGGGCAGCGAAACTGTCCCCAATCCCAGGGAGGAGGAGCACGACTCTTCACGCTTTGCTTTTGAACTTCCCTTCAAACAGGACCGAGGCGGGTCTGAGGCTTGCTCGTCAATCGCAGAACCCACACTCAGGTCATCCAGGAGGTCAGCCTGGTACACCTGTAAAACAGCATAGTAAGCAGAGCAGCACCAGCCTGACCTGGTGCTTGATAAGCCCTTCCCACTAAAGTGGAGGTTGTCCTACAAGGCTTTGAGGGGAGAAAGGGCTTCTTAAGTGACGATGCTGAGCCTGGCGAGAGATAGCCCGCAAGCGTCTCTCCGACCGGCGGCATCACTGAAAGAAAAAAAGTTTTGACAGGGTTTGTGAAACACACAGCCACAGAATCGCTCTGAAAAAAGAGGATCTGACGACACCTGGTGACGCATCCATTCATAGCCTGGCCTCAGGTGCATCTAATGATTACATCAGCCGAGGCTATAATTTCCAGTCAATGTTCATTGATGTGTTGCACACATATTCACAGCTCGGTCACAACTAGGATTGTTCCCCATAGCGCTTAGCAGCGCAGCATCATAGTGAAGCTTTTTGTAAAGGGAACGATTCTTTTTACATTTTCTTTATGTACATTCAGTGATTGTGTGCAGAATTACAGTAAAATAAATATTGAATACAATAATTTTCAATTAAAGCATGATAAATTAAAGACAGCTAAACAAATACTATACTATAATACTATATACAGGCAGTTGACGTGGCATGCTATTACACGGTCCTCATTTTTTGTCAATATTTGTATTTTTTTATATTTTCATCATTTGGCTGGTTGGCAAAGAACACTGATGTGTTGCCTGGAATCATACAATTATCTATTCTTTTTCAATTATCAACTTGTATTCCAATTTTTATAAAAAGTGAAAAAGTTGTTGGAGACAGGCATATACTCACTTTTGTGAGATAAGGTCTCTGTACGGACTCCCGTGTTGCATGGCGATGCCGTAGCCTTTGCTGCTCATACTGTTGCCGGATACAGTGATGGTACAGTCGTCATCTGTCAGCGCTGCATACTCCACCACTGCCATATCCCATAGGAATGCATATGGCCCTTTTTTGGCCTGTGGACAAACACACAGCCTCATTTTTAAAGCTAAAGAGAGCATTATTTTTCCAATATAAGAGTACTTTCTCCAATCCCAGCTTAAAATGCAGAGACAACTACAGTATCAGTAAACCATAAGATTACCATGATTTCCCTGAAATAAGTAAATTCTAATTGTGTTTACTTGTACAGAAATATGTTGATAACTATCAAAAATCTGCTCATTCTATACTGTAAAAAAAGTAAGGCAACAAAGCCTTTTTGACTTCAAGCAAATTAGTTTTACCAACTTAACAATTCACGCTGGATCTCAAATTCCATGAACTTAACACAATACGTTCAGGGAACTCAAAAATATCAATGATCATTAAGCTCAATAAATTTGAATTTTTAAGTATAGCTGTCCATAATTTTGATTATTTTTGAACACAATAATATATATATATTTTTTTAAGTAGATCTTTATTTTGACATAAGATCATGTATCGGCCTTTAACAAATGGATAACATCATTAAAGATATGAGTCGAAATCAAAGATTTAAATTCCCACATATTTCCTGATTTTCTGTCATAGAGCCTGGCTTTATAGACTTACAACAGTGAAATTTAAACTTCCATTTCACAGAGGTGCACAACGTTTCAAATAGGGGTGTGTTGGAGGGTCACTGATCAAACTGAGCATGCTCAAAAGCCTGAATGTTCTAACTTCACCACTAAACTTGATATTGTATGTGCTCACAGGGTCTGGATGAATATGTGCTGTTATAGGGTGTTATAACAACTACAGGTGGCTTAAAAACTACTGTAAAATGAATGTCACAACAATAAGCCCCCACAAAAACTGCCAGTCAAACCAGATGTAATAAGTCACTTGCCAATTTTTTAAAACATTGTCAGACAATTCCAAATAATGTCTGTCATTTTGGAAGATAACAAAGATGAAAAACATTTAAACCAAGCTCCTTGTTGTTTTTTTTTTATTAATCATCTTTACGAAGTTCATATCTCAGGTCGTGCTGTGTGTATGCCATATATCAGAAGATTTTTAAATGGAAACTATGATGAACATAAACCTGTTCTGGGATTTGGCTGTTTTCATATTGAAGTGCACAACAAGAAACACAATGAAATCTAGAGCATCATATTCATGCATTCTCTCTTTCTCTGCATTCTGTATGTCAGTGTCTCTCTCTCTTTCACTCACAAAGACAAAGATCCCCCATTTAGCCTTAACAGACTGTAGGGGCAAGTGCTGTTAGCGAGCGCCTATGAAGGCCGGAACGGTACACGAGGGGGTGGGTGGCCAGCACCACGCCCGACCGCCTTTGTCTCCCAAGTGGCGATGTTGACACCGCACCAGGTACTCATTTTAGGCTGAGTCGACCTAGGGGAGGCCTGGGACTGGTTCAGATAATCATCACTGGTGTTGGCCATGAGCAGGAATCAAACTCAGGTCGCCAGGTTCGTAGCGCAGCGCACTAACCGGTACACTACCGCTCCCACAAATATACTACTTCTTCTATGTTGAGTCTTGAAGAACTGACACACTATGTAAATTATCATATTAAGGTATTTTAAAAGATGACTTTACAGAAAATTGTCTAGTTAGAAATAGACAGACAGCAACCAATATGTCAATGATTTACGAAAACTCTAAGTCAATGTCATCATACAAAACAGCTATCTAGACAGTAATGCAGATATGTAATTTGTAGGGTTGGGTAAAAATATAGATTTTCAGATGAATCACTCCATTTAAACAATTCAATATCGATTCTTAAAATCCCATAATTTAATCTATGTGCAACCCTCAACAATGCAAGTTAATCACTCACATATGCAAGACAATTTTGGCAGCTAAAATGTGTGTAAATAGTCACTAGCTGGTTAAAGTCAAGATTTCACTCACCAGTGATTAATTAAATAAGTAGTTTTTCACTGTGTGTTGAGAGTAAAAGTTTGGTTTGGTGTGTATCCAAAGACAAGATCAACACAATCCATTTTTAATTGAATAATGTCTCTTGATATAATTTCTGTTCTGGTTTTACAGTCAGTTGTTGATCAAAACACATTTATTTCTTATCACACATTTGACTCCACTTTTGTTCATGTGCGCTCAACCGAAACACTACTGTGAGACACTCGCTGAACTGACGCTTTTCCTAAAGATACAGTACCTGTTTAGCATGTGTTCTTCAAATCAATGTTAATACTTTTACATAGTACAAATTATGCATTTAAACAATAGATATGAAGTCAAAAGTTTACGTACACCACAGCCAAATAATTTAAACTCAGTTTTTCAAAAGTCCTGACATTTAATCGAAGAAAACAGTCTTAGGACAGTTAGGATCTCAGCATTATTTTAAGAATATGAAATATCAGAATAATAGTAGGGAGAATGATTTATTTCAGCTATTATATCTTTCATCACATTCCCAGTGAGTCAGAAGTTTACATATACTTTGTTAGTATTTGGTGGCATTGCCTTTGAATTGTATAACTTGAGTCAAACGATTTGGGTATCCTTCCACAAGCTTCTCACAATAAGTTGCTGGAAGTTTGGCCCATTCCTCCAGACAGAACTGGTGTAACTGAATCAGGTTTGTAGGACTCATTGCTCGCACACGCTTTCAGTTCTGTCCACAAATGTTCTATCGGATTGAGGTCAGTGCTTTGTGATGGCCACTCCAATACCTTGACTTAGTTGTCCTTAAGCCATTTTTACATAACTTTGGAGGTATGCTTGGGGTCATTGTCTATTTGGAAGACCCATTTGCAACAGAGCTTTAACTTCCTGACTGATCTCTTTAGATGTTGCTTCAATATATCCACATAACTTTCCTTCCTCATGATGTCATCTATTTTGTGAAATGCACCAGTCCCTCCAGCATGATGCTTCTACCCCCATGCTTCACAGTTCGGATGGTGTTTTTCGGCTGGCAAGACTCTTTTTCCCTTTTTTCTCCAAACATAATTATGGTCATTATGGCCAAAGCGTAAAATTTTTGTTTCAACAGACCAGAGAAAATGTCTTTAAATGTAAGGCCTTCGTCCCCATGTGCACTTGCAAATTGTAGTCTGGCTTTTTTATGGTGGTTTTGGAGCAGTGGCTTCTTCCTTGCTGAGCAGCCTTTCAGGTAATGATGATATAGGACTCGTTTTACTGTGGATATACATACTTGTCTCCCTATTTTCTCCAGCATCTTCACAAGGTCTTTTGCTGTTGTTCTGGGATTAAATTTGAACTTTTTGCACCAAACTACGCTCATCTCTAGGAGACAGAATGTATCTACTTCTTGAGCAGTATGATGGCTGCATTGTACCATGGTGTTTATACTTGTGTACTATTGTTTGTACAGATGAAAGTGGTACATTCAGGTATTTGGAACCAGACTTGTGGAGTTCCACAACTTTTATTTCTGAGGTCTTGGTTGATTTCTGTTGATTTTCCCATGATGTCAAATACAGAGGCACTGAGTTTGAAGGTAGGCCTTAAACAGGTACACCTCCATTTGACTCCATTTAGCCAGTTAGCCTATAAGAAGCTAACTGGCTAATTGTCTAAAGGCTTGACATAATTTTCTGGAATTTTACATGCTGCTTAATAGCAAAGTTAACTTAGTGTATTTAAACTTCTGACCCACTGGAATTGTAATATAGTCCATTAAAAGTGAAGCAATCTGTCTGTAAACAATAGTTGGAAAATATTACTCATGTCATGCACAAAGTAGATCTAATGATCTAACGACTTGCAAAACTATAGTTTGCTAATATGACATTTGTCAAGTGGTTTAAAAATGAGTTTTAGTGACTTCTACCCAAGTATGTATGTAAACTTCTGACCTCAACTGAATGTGTATATATATATATATATATATATATATATATATATATATATATATATAACATGTGCTATATAATATGCAAGTGCAAGATGTCATATTTACATAATTTGATAGAATACCAAAATGGTAATGAAAAAAATCATTATATATCAAGTTAGAAGGTAACCTGTATAGGCTATTTGACAGCATTAACTGAGAAAATTGTATTTTATATTTAAGAACATTTTAATCAATTCATCTTTACCAACACTCAGCCCTACTAAATTGTTCCTTAAAATAAATGAAATGTGTTAAAAGAGTTTGTTATACAATAAGATCATGCACCTTGCGTATGCCTTCAGAGGGGCTGGACACGGAAAAGTCCTGTCCGTTGTTTTTGTTGATGGTCCTCCAAAGCTCCGCATATGTGCTGTCCTGCTCCAGTGGATTTGTGCCCTTGGCTCTGAAGTAATCATACACCGCCGAGTCCCTGACAGTGCCGTAGGAATAGTCCATCTGCCTCGCAAGATCCTGAAACGTTCTGTTGGATAGATGAATTTGAAGGGAAATAAAGAGTGAAGGACATGTCAGATGTACATTGGATGCTCGCCATGGTGTACGGTGTGGTTGCAGTAGACACTAAAACACAATTGAGTTCTCAGTTTCACAGCAATTCTAATCATTGCACACACAGCGATGTAACAGTATTCTGAATTTGTGGAATAAAGTTTGAGTTCATAGTGCCTTTCAAAAAAATTAGCATTAGCTCAACCCCACTCTTAAGCTGGAAATACTGATTCAATATGTAATATGTGACATGGAAAGGGTTTAGATGGAACTAAACATACTGTGTAGACAGTAATTTGAGTGATAAAGCAGTGAAAAAAATTAAGTCTGCATTAGAAACTTTTGAACTTTTCAAATGCATATGAAGCTACACACATCACATAAACTATACATATGTATTTTCTCAGGCACTTATTGAGTCATACAACTTAAATAGATGTACAACTTGCATAATTTTAGATCAAATGTCAACAGCCATAATATCATACTGTTCATATTATGCAATTGCTTTAGTTTACTTCCATGTTGTTTCTTCATCAAATAGCAATGTCAAACGTAAATCAAGCCAATCACTGAAACAACAGTGCCACCTTGAAGAACAAATAGCATGTATAATATGTATATGTTCAAGCACAGAAAATCAACACAAAAACATTTACAGTGCACTACAGTGAAACTGGCTTACTTGCAAATTGCACAAATGGCATAACACTAATGAACTAAATCTCTATTTGTGTCTGATCCTGCTCTGCCGAAAAGCTTAAATGGGTAGTGACCTGACTCATATCGTGTACCTGGAACAGGAAAGCCCAGAGCTTATTAACAAGTATATTGTGTGGATAGATTTGAACAAATGACGTAAAATAGATATGTTTGCCAGTGCCTGATTTGGCCTTAGCCTACCTTGAGAAAGACGCAAGGCCAAAAATAGACCTTACTGTGTAAGCCAATAGAAGAAAAAGCCCCAGCAACCACCTGAGCAAATAGCATTTTCATATTAAGCTCTTGCAGTGCGCTGCAGTGAACTTGCAAAGTGAGCAAATTTAAATGTTAGGCAAAGAGAGAGTACTTAAATTAATTGGCTACCAAATTACACACCAAAGGACTTGTCAGCTTAATGAGCTGATTGGCTTGACATTTCACATTTGAGTAAGCTGACTGGCTTACAGGTAACAAGTTCAAAGAACCTATCAGCTTATGTTTAGTCATTAACGTAAGCACAAATACTGTATATATTGCGACACTATTACATATCTCCGGTCACTAATGACCCTATACACTTTTGGTCACAAGCAATAATAATTATTTAGCAATTTTGCCATTATAACAGAAAGGTTGAGGGATACTACAGAGGTGGGGCATAACTCCAAAAATGGATGAGGTACAGGGGATGGAATGAGGTGCCGGGTCACTAACACCAGAGGAATGCATTAAAAACTAGAAAAAAAAGTTAGTCGAGACAAACTTTAAGTTGGCTTGTGAAAGTTTGGACCAGAAAGTTTGAAGAAGTTTAAAGTAGTTTGAAGTTTAAATTAGTTTAAAGTAGTTTATAGTTTAAAGTAGTTTAAAGTTTAAATTAGTGTGTAGTTTAAACTAGTTTAAAGTTTAAAGTAGTTTGTAGTTTAAAGTAGTTTAAAGTTTAACTTAGTTGCTAGATAGATAGATAGATAGATAGATAGATAGATAGAGATAGACACTCAGATAGATACATAGATAGATAGACACGTTTTAGCATGTTTTAGCACTTCGCTAGGCGATGCTAGCATGTGTTAGCATGATGCTAGCACGTTTTTAACATGTTTTAGCACTTCGCTAGGCGATGCTAGCATGTGTTAGCATGATGCTAGCATGTTTTTAGCATGTTTTAGCACTTCGCTAGGCGATGCTAGCATGTGTTATCATTATGATAGCACGTTTTTAGCATTTTTTAGCACTTCGCTACGCAATGCTAGCATGTGTTAGCATGATGCTAGCACGTTTTTAGCATGTTTTAGCACTTCGCTAGGCGATGCTAGCATGTGTTAACATGATGCTAGCACGTTTTTAGCATGTTTTAGCACTTCGCTAGGCGATGCTAGCACGTTTTTAGCACGTTTTAGCAGTTCGCTAGGCGATTTTAGCATGATGCTAGCACATTTTTAGCTTGTTTTAGCACTTCACTAGTCAATGAAAGAATGTGTTAGCATGATGCTAGCACGTTTTTAGCATGTTTTAGCATGTGGCTATGTAGATTTTAGGTCATTACTTTTTGGCTGCTTGATAAAATAAATCCTCTGAGGGAGAGAGAGAGGGAGAGATGCAGGGCTGACAGGCCCTTTTTGGCTGTGTGTGTGAAAATGTCAGTTGGGATTTAAATTTCTGAACATTACGCAATGTTAAGTCAATGGGAGTTTTTTCCGAGTTTGATCGTCATTTTTAGGAAAACCGTAAGTCCGATCAGTTAGAAAAGATATAGCACACTATTCAGGATTAGTCTGAAGGTCTGTGCCGAGTTTGGTGCCTGTAGCTTAAAAGCTCTAGGAGGAGTTAGATACCGAAATTTCACCACTAAGAAGAATAAGAAGAATCGGAATAATAACTAGATTAAAAAGTTTGAGTACAAACTTTAAGTTGGCTTGTGAAAGTTTGGACCAGAAAGTTTGAAGAAGTTTAAAGTAGTTTGAAGTTTAAATTAGTTTATAGTTTAAAGTAGTCTGAAGTTTAAATTAGTTTAAATGAGTTTAAAGTAGTTTATAGTTTAAAGTAGTTTGAAGTTTAAAGTAGTTTGAAGTTTAAAGTAGTTTGAAGTTTAAATTAGTTTATAGTTTAAATTAGTTTAAAGTTTAAATTAGTCTAAAGTTTAAATTAGTTTGAATTTTAAAGTTGGTTCTTTTGAATCTACAGTGTGAAACATACAGTGTGACCAGTGTAGTCTGATTACAACATTAATGACTCTAATGAGCCAGTTCTTTTGAATCTACAGTGTGAAACATACAGTGTGACCAGTGTAGTCTGATTACAACATTAATGACTCTAATGAGCCAGTTCTTTTGAATCTACAATGTGAAACATACAGTGTGACCAGTGTAGTCTGATTCCCAAACAAATGACTCTAATGAGCCAGTTCTTTTGAATGTACAGTGTAAAACATACAGTGTGACCAGTGTAGTCTGATTCCCAAACGAATTACTCTAATGAGCCGGTTCTTTTGAATCTACAGTGTGAAACATACAGTGTGACCAGTGTAGTCTGATTCCCAAATGAATGACTCTATTGAGCCGGTTCATTTGAATCTACAATGTGAAACATACAGTGTGACCAGTGTAGTCTGATTCCCAAATTAATGACTCTAATGAGCCGGTTCATTTGAATCTACAATGTGAAACATACAGTGTGACCAGTGTAGTCTGATTCCCAAACAAATGACTCTAATGAGCCAGTTCTTTTGAATCTACAGTGTGAAACATACAGTGTGACCAGTGTAGTCTGATTCCCAAACAAATGACTCTAATGAGCCGGTTCTTTTGAATCTACAAATCAAGAGATATGTGATTTGTTACTCGGTTGCTAGGGTAACCCCATCTGGTTGCTAGGCAGTTACCATAGTGATACTTATCAAGTCTCCTTTACATCCTGATTGAAATAAATCAACCTAGAAGTCTCTACGATTTTCTGTTGCAGAGATATGTGATTTGTTACTCGGTTGCTAGGGTAACCCCATCTGGTTGCTAGGCAGTTACCATAGTGATACTTATCAAGTCTCCTTGCCATCCTGATTGAAATAAATCAACCCAGAAGTCTCTATGATTTTCTGGTGCAGAGATATGTGATTTGTTACTCGGTTGCTAGGGTAACCCCATCTGTTTGCTATGAAGTTTCCATAGTGATACTTATCAAGTCTCCTTGCCATCCTGATTGAAATAAATCAACCCAGAAGTCTCTATGATTTTCTGGTGCAGAGATATGTGATTTGTTACTCGGTTGCTAGGGTAACCCCATCTGGTTGCTAGGCAGTTACCAAAGTGATACTTATCAAGTCTCCTTGCCATCCTGATTGAAATAAATAAACCCAGAAGTCTCTATGATTTTCTGTTGCAGAGATATGTGATTTGTTACTCGGTTGCTAGGGTAACCCCATCTGGTTGTTAGGCAGATACCATAGTGATACTTATCAAGTCCTCTTGCCATCCGGATTTAAATAAATCAACCCAGAAGTCTCTACGATTTTCTGGTGCAGAGATATGTGATTTGTTACTCGGTTGGTAGGGTAACCCCATCTGGTTGTTAGGCAGTTACCATAGCATGTTTTAGCATGTGGCTATGAAGATTTTAGGTCATTACTTTTTGGCTGCTTGATAAAATAAATCCTCTGAGGGAGAGAGAGAGGGAGAGATGCAGGGCTGACAGGCCCTTTTTGTCTGTGTGTGTGAAAATGTCAGTTGGGATTTAAATTTCTGAACATTCCGCAATGTTAAGTCAATGGGAGTTTTTTCCGAGTTTGATCGTCATTTTTAGGTAAACCGTAAGTCCGATCAGTTAGAAAAGATATAGCAACTCGAGTCAGAACAGTTTGAGTGTCTGAGCCGAGTTTGGTGCCTGTAGCTTAAAAGCTCTAGGAGGAGTTAGATATAGAAATTTCTGAGTAAGAAGAATAATAATAACTAGATAGGTACATTTCCTGAAGAAAATGTGAGTGGTGCTTGCCGTGGCAAAACTAGTCAAACAGCATGTTATAACTTGAAAAGAACAAAAATTATGGTCATAAATAAATCAACCCAGAAGTCTGTACGATTTTCTGGTGCAGAAATATGTGATTTGTTACTCGGTTGCTAGGGTAAGGCCATGTGGTTGCTATGCAGTTACCAAGGCTTTACAATACATGGCTCCTTTCCGTCCTGAGTGAAATAAGTCAACCCGGAAGTCTGTACTGTTTTCTGGGGCAGAGATATGCGATGTGTTACTCGGTTGCTAGGGTAACCCATCTGGTTGTTAGGCAGTTATCATAGTGATAGTAATCAAGTCTCCTTGCCATCCTGATTGAAATAAGTCAACCCGGAAGTCTGTACGTTTTTATGATGCAGAGATATGTGATTTGTTACTCGGTTGCTAGGGTACCCCCATCTGGTTGCTAGGCAGTTACCATAGTGATATTTCTCAAGTCTCCTTGCTATCCTGAGTAAAATCAGTCAACCCGGAAGTGTCTACGATGTTCTGATCCAGAGATATGTGATTTGTTAATTGGTTGCTAGGGTAACCCCTCCTTGTTGCTAGGCAGTTACCATAGTGATTCTAATCAAATGTCTTTGCCATCCTGATTGAAATAAACCAACCCACAAATCTCTACGATTTTCTGGTGCAGAGATATGTGATTTGTTACTCGGTTGCTAGGGTAACCCCATGTGGTTGCCATGCAGTTACCAAGGTAATACAATACATGGCTCCTTTCCATCCTGAGTCAAATAAGTCAACCCGGAAGTCTCTACGTTTTTCTGATGCAGAGATATTTGATATGTTACTCTGTTGCTAGGGTAACCCCTCCTTGTTGCTAGGCAGTTACCATAGTGATTATAATGAAGTGTCTTTGCCATCCTGATTGAAATAAACCAACCCAGAATCCCTATGTTTTTCTGATGCAGAGATATGTGATTTGTTACTCGGTTGCTAGGGTAACCCCATGTGGTTGCTAGGCAGTTACCATAGTGATACTTATCAAGTGTCCTTGCTATCCAGAGTAAAATCAGTCAACCAGGAAGTCTCTACGATGTTCTGATCCAGAGATATGTGATTTGTTATTTGGTTGCTAGGGTAACCCCTCCTTGTTGCTAGGCAGTTACCATAGTGATTATAATCAAGTGTCTTTGCCATCCTGATTGAAATAAACCAACCCAGAAATCCCTATGTTTTTCTGATGCAGAGATATGTGATTTGTTACTCGGTTGCTAGGGTAACCCCATGTGGTTGCTAGGCAGTTGCCATAGTGATACTTATGAAGTCTCCTTGCCATCCTGAGTGAAATAAACCAACCCAGAAATCTCTACGTTTTTCTGATGCAGAGATATGTGACTTGTTACTTGGTTGCTAGGGTAACCCCATCTGGTGGCTAGGCAGTTACCATAGTGATACTAATGAAGTCTCCTTGCCATGCTGATTGAAATAAGTCAAACCGGAAGTCTCTATGTTTTTGTGATGCAGAGATATGTGATTTGCTACTCGGTTGCTAGGGTAACCCCATCTGGTTGCTAGGCAGTTACCATAGTGATACAAATGTAGTGTCCTTGCCATCCTGATTGAATTAAGTCAACCCCGAAGCCTCTATGTTTTTCTGATGCAGAGATATGTGATTAGTTACTCGGTTGCTAGGGTAACCCCATCTGGTTGCTAGGCAGTTACCATAGTGATACTAATCAAGTATCTTTGCCATCCTGATTGAAATAAGTCAACCCGGAAGTCTCTACGTTTTTGTGATGCAGAGATATGTGATTTGTTAGTGGGTTGCTAGGGTAACCCCATCTGGTTGCTAGGCAGTTACCATAGTGATACTAATGAAGTCTCCTTGCCATCCTGATTGAAATAAGTCAACCCAGAAGTCTCTACGTTTTTGTGATGCAGAGATACGTGATTTGTTACTCGGTTGCTAGGGTAACCCCATCTGGTTGCTAGGCAGTTACCATAGTGATACTAATCAAGTCTCCTTGCCATCCTGATTGAAATAAGTCAACCCGGAAGTCTCTACGTTTTTCTGATGCAGAGATATGTGATTTGTTACTTGGTTGCTAGAGTAACCCCATATGGTTGCTAGGAAGTTACCATAGTGATACTAATCAAGTGTCCTTGCCATCCTGATTGAAATAAGTCAACCCGGAAGTCTGTACTATTTTCTGGGGCAGAGATATGTTGTTTGATATTCGGTTGCTAGGGTAACCCCATCTGGTTGCTAGGCAGTTACCATAGTGATACTAATCAAGTCTCCTTGCCATCGTGATTGAAATAAGTCAACCCGGAAGTCTCTACGTTTTTCTGATGCAGAGATATGTGATTTGTTACTCGGTTGCTAGGGTAACCCCATCTGGTTGCTAGGTTGTTACCCTAGTGATACTTATGAAGTCTCCTTGCCATCCTGATTGAAATAAATCAAGCCAGAAGTCTCTCTGATTTTCTGGTGCAGAGATATAGTTACTGCTAAACGGTTGCAAGGGTACTCTGTGTAGTTGCTAGGGAGTGGCTTGGCAGCTGCCAATCATGAATCTCCAAAGGCTGCTTGTCAGTATGAATGATATAAACCAACTCCCATGCCTCTGTGACATTCAGAATGGAAGATATCCCTCTATGGATTTTGGTTGCTAAGGTGCTCGACAGCGGTTGCTAGGGAGGGGCTAGGAAGTGTTGAGGTGATTCATGATTGGCTGTTTGCTGCCCCGAGTCAAACGAGACCACCCTTGTGTTTCTATGACGCTTCTATCCGGAGATATCCCTTTGATGTCTTTCATTAGAAGTCTATGGGACTTGTTGCTAAGGTGCTTTAAATTGTTGTAATAGGGCGTGGCTTGATAGATTCACAATGATCCCGAGAGACTGATTGGTCGTCTGAGTAAAATGAGCCCGCCCCCTTGTCTCTACGACACTGTGATCCAGAGCTATGTTCAATACAAAATCCCTATTTCATGGTCCGTCCTACACCATTGTAAGTCAATGGGGTCAACTTTGGGCTGCTCCTGCCCCCCAGGGGTGCAACTTTTACCCCATCTTACAGAGCCTGCCAGCCTCTTCAAATGAAGCAAATCACACGTTTCTGCGAAATCCTCGCTCGGAGCTGTGATGCGTCAAAGTTTCTTGCAATGTTAAGTCTATGGGATTTTGCAGCCGCTTTTTTGCCCCTGGGGCAAATACCGTACCCCCGATCGCTTACAAAAGTCATAGCACACGTGTCCTCAATAGGCCGTTCGATTTGATACCTCATTCGTGGGTCTACGCCAAACGGTGCGGGACGAGTTAGGTGCCGAACTTTTGTACGGAGATATAAAAATACAAACTAGATAGGTACATTTCCTGAAGAAAATGTGAGTGGTGCTTGCCGTGGCAAAACTCGTCAAACAGCATGTTATAACTTGAAAAGAACAGAAATTGTGGTCATAAATAAATCAACCCAGAAGTCTGTATAATGTTCTGGTGCAGAAATATGTGATTTGTTAGTAGGTTGCTAGGGTAACCCCATGTGGTTGCTAGGCAGTTACCATAGTGATAGTAATCAAGTGTCCTTGCCATCCTGATTGAAATAAGTCAAACCGGAAGTCTGTATGTTTTTGTGATGCAGAGATATGTGATTTGTTACTCGGTTGCTAGGGTAAGCCCATCTGGTTGCTAGGCAGTTACCATAGTGATACTAATGAAGTCTCCTTGCCATCCTGATTGAAATAAGTCAACCCGGAAGTCTCTACGCTTTTCTGATGCAGAGATATGTGATTTGTTACTCGGTTGCTAGGGTAACCCCATCTGGTTGCTAGGCAGTTACCATAGTGATACTAATCAAGTGTCCTTGCCATCCTGATTGAAATAAATCAACCCAGAAGTCTCTCTGATTTTCTGGTGCAGAGATATAGTTACTGCTAAACGGTTGCTAGGGTACTCTGTTTAGTTGCTAGGAGTGGCTTGGCAGCTGCCAATCATGAATCTCCAAAGGCTGCTTGTCAGTATGAATGATATAAACCAACTCCCATGCCTCTGTGACATTCAGAATGGAAGATATCCCTCTATGGATTTTGGTTGTTAAGGTGCTCGACAATGGTTGCTAGGGAGGGGCTAGGAAGTGTTGATTTGATGCATGATTGGCTGTTTGCTGTCCCGAGTCAAACGAGACCACCCTTGTGTTTCTATGACACTTCTATCCGGAGATATCCCTTTGATCTGTTTCAATAGAAGTCTATGGGACTTGTTGCTAAGGTGCTCTTAATGGTTGCTAGGGCGTGGCTTGATAGCTTCACAATGATCCTGAGAGACTGATTGGTCGTCTGAGTAAAATGAGCCCACCCCTCGTCTCTATGACACTGTGATCCAGAGCTATGTTCAATACAAATCCCTATGCCTTTTCATTTCATGGGCCGTCCTACACCATTATAAGTCAATTGGGGCATTTTTGGGCAGCTCCTGCCCCCAGGGGTGCAACTTTTACCCCATATTGAGGTATGCTCTTACAGAGCCTGCCAGCCTCTTCAAATGTGGCAAATCACACGTTTCTGCGAAATCCTCGCTCGGAGCTGTGACGCTCAAAGTTTGTCTCAATGTTAAGTCTATGGGATTTTTCGCCGCTTTTTTGCCCCTGGGGCAAATACCGTACTCCGATCGCTTATAAAAGTCATAGCACACGTGTCCTCAATAGGCCGTTCGATTTGACACCTCATTCGTGGGTCTACGCCAAACGGTGCGGGACGAGTTAGGTGCCGAGTTTTGTTAAGAGATATAATAAAATAAAGATAATAATATTGAGTTACATAGAGTTGCAACCCTAATGATAGGTACATTTCCTGAAGAAAATGTGAGTGGTGCTTGCCGTGGCAAAACTCAGTCAAACAGCATGCTGTAACTTGAAAAGAACAAAAATTATGGTCATAAATAAATCAACCCAGAAGTCTGTACGATTTTCTGGTGCAGAAATATGTGATTTGTTACTCGGTTGCTAGGGTAAGCCCATGTGGTTGCTATGCAGTTACCAAGGTAATACAATACATGGCTCCTTTCCATCCTGAGTGAAATAAGTCAACCCGGAAGTCTGTAGTGTTTTCTGGTGCAGAGATATGTGATTTGTTACTCGGTTGCTAGGGTAACCCCATCTGGTTGCTAGGCAGTTACCATAGTGATACTAATCAAGTGTCCTTGCCATCCTGATTGAAATAAGTCAACCCGAAGTCTCTATGTTTTTGTGATGCAGAGATATGTGATTTGTTACTCGGTTGCTAGGGTAAGCCCATCTGGTTGCTAGGCAGTTACCATAGTGATACTAATGAAGTGTCCTTTCCATCCTGATTGAAATAAGTCAACCCGAAGTCTCTACGTTTTTCTGATGCAGAGATATGTGATTTGTTACTCGGTTGCTAGGGTAACCCCATCTGGTTGCTAGGCAGTTACCATAGTGATACTAATCAAGTGTCCTTGCCATCCTGATTGAAATAAATCAACCCAGAAGTCTCTCTGATTTTCTGGTGCAGAGATATAGTTACTGCTAAACGGTTGCTAGGGTACTCTGTTTAGTTGCTAGGAGTGGCTTGGCAGCTGCCAATCATGAATCTCCAAAGGCTGCTTGTCAGTATGAATGATATAAACCAACTCCCATGCCTCTGTGACATTCAGAATGGAAGATATCCCTCTATGGATTTTGGTTGTTAAGGTGCTCGACAATGGTTGCTAGGGAGGGGCTAGGAAGTGTTGATTTGATGCATGATTGGCTGTTTGCTGTCCCGAGTCAAACGAGACCACCCTTGTGTTTCTATGACACTTCTATCCGGAGATATCCCTTTGATCTGTTTCAATAGAAGTCTATGGGACTTGTTGCTAAGGTGCTCTTAATGGTTGCTAGGGCGTGGCTTGATAGCTTCACAATGATCCTGAGAGACTGATTGGTCGTCTGAGTAAAATGAGCCCACCCCCTCGTCTCTATGACACTGTGATCCAGAGCTATGTTCAATACAAATCCCTATGCCTTTTCATTTCATGGGCCGCCCTACACCATTATAAGTCAATTGGGGCATTTTTGGGCAGCTCCTGCCCCCAGGGGTGCAACTTTTACCCCATATTGAGGTATGCTCTTACAGAGCCTGCCAGCCTCTTCAAATGTGGCAAATCACACGCTTCTACTGAAATCCTCGCTTGGAGCTGTGGACGCCAAAGTTTGTCTCAATGTTAAGTCTATGGGATTTTTCGGCCGCTTTTTTGCCCCTGGGGCAAATACCGCACTCCGATCGCTTATAAAAGTCATAGCACACGTGTCCTCAATAGGCCGCTCGATTTGACACCTCATTCGTGGGTCTACGCCAAACGGTGCGGGACGAGTTAGGTGCCAAGTTTTGTTAAGAGATATAAAAATAAAAATAAAAATAAAAAGTAAATAACTAGATAGGTACATTTCCTGAAGAAAATGTGAGTGGTGCTTGCCGTGGCAAAACTCAGTCAAATAGCCTGCTTGAAAAGAACAGAAATTGTGGTCATAAATAAATCAACCCAGAAGTCTGTATAATGTTCTGATGCAGAGATATGTGATTTGTTACTTGGTTGCTAGGGTAACCCCATATGGTTGCTAGGCAGTTACCATAGTGATAGTAATGAAGTCTCCTTGCCATCCTGAGTGAAATAAGTCAACCCGAAATCTCTACAAATTTCTGGTGGAAAGATATGTGATTTGTTACTCGGTTGCTAGGTTAACCCCATCTGGTTTCTAGGCAGTTACCATAGTGATACTAATCAAGTCTCCTGGCCATCCTGATTAAAATAAATCAACCCAGAATTCTCTTCAATTTTCTGGTGCAGAGATATGTGATTTGTTACTCGGTTGCTAGGGTAACCCCTCCTTGTTGCTAGGCAGTTACCATAGTGATCATAATCAAGTGTCTTTGCCATCCTGATTGAAATAAACCAACCCAGAAGTATCTACGCTTTTCTGATGCAGAGATATGTGATTTGTTACTTGGTTGCTAGGGTAACCCCATATGGTTGCTAGGCAGTTACCATAGTGATACTAATGAAGTCTCCTTGCCATCCTGAGTAAAATAAGTCAACCCGAAGTCTCTACTGTTTTCTAGTGCAGAGATATGTGATTTGTTACTCGGTTGCTAGGGTAACCCCATCTGGTTGCTAGGCAGTTACCATAGTGATAGTAATCAAGTGTCCTTGCCATCCTGAGTGAAATAAATCAACCCAGAGGTCTGTGATATTTTCTGGTGCAGAGATATGTGATTTGTTACTTGGTTGCTAGGGTAACCCCATCTGGTTGCTAGGCAGTTACCATAGTGATAGTAATAAAGTGTCCTTGCCATCCTGAATGAAATAAATCAACCCAGAGGTCTGTACTATTTTGTGGTGCAGAGATATGTGATTTGTTACTCGGTTGCTAGGGTAACACCATCTGTTTGCTAGGCAGTTACCATAGTGATAGTAATCAAGTGTCCTTGCCATCCTGAGTGAAATAAATCAACCCAGAGGTCTGTACTATTTTCTGGTGCAGAGATATGTGATTTGTTACTCGGTTGCTAAGGTAACCCCATCTGGTTTCTAGGCAGTTACCATAGTGATACTAATCAAGTGTGCTTGCCATCCTGAGTGAAATAAGTCAACCCGAAGTCTCTACGCTTTTCTGATGCAGAGATATGTGATTTGTTACTCGGTTGCTAGGGTAAGCCCATGTGGTTGCTAGGAAGTTACCATAGTGATACTAATGAAGTCTCCTTGTCATCCTGATTGAAATAAGTCAACCCGGAAGTCTCTATGTTTTTGTGATGCAGAGATATGTGATTTGTTACTCGGTTGCTAGGGTAACCCCATCTGGTTGCTAGGCAGTTACCATAGTGATACTAATCAAGTGTCCTTGCCATCCTGATTGAAATAAGTCAACCCGGAAGTCTCTATGTTTTTGTGATGCAGAGATATGTGATTTGTTACTCGGTTGCTAGGGTAAGCCCATCTGGTTGCTAGGCAGTTACCATAGTGATACTAATCAAGTCTCCTGGCCATCCTGATTAAAATAAATCAACCCAGAATTCTCTTCAATTTTCTGGTGCAGAGATATGTGATTTGTTACTCGGTTGCTAGGGTAACCCCTCCTTGTTGCTAGGCAGTTACCATAGTGATCATAATCAAGTGTCTTTGCCATCCTGATTGAAATAAACCAACCCAGAAGTATCATGCAGAGATATGTGATTTGTTACTTGGTTGCTAGGGTAACCCCATATGGTTGCTAGGCAGTTACCATAGTGATAGTAATGAAGTCTCCTTGCCATCCTGAGTGAAATAAGTCAACCCGGAAATCTCTACAAATTTCTGGTGGAAAGATATGTGATTTGTTACTCGGTTGCTAGGTTAACCCCATCTGGTTTCTAGGCAGTTACCATAGTGATACTAATCAAGTCTCCTGGCCATCCTGATTAAAATAAATCAACCCAGAATTCTCTTCAATTTTCTGGTGCAGAGATATGTGATTTGTTACTCGGTTGCTAGGGTAACCCCTCCTTGTTGCTAGGCAGTTACCATAGTGATCATAATCAAGTGTCTTTGCCATCCTGATTGAAATAAACCAACCCAGAAGTATCTACGCTTTTCTGATGCAGAGATATGTGATTTGTTACTTGGTTGCTAGGGTAACCCCATATGGTTGCTAGGCAGTTACCATAGTGATACTAATCAAGTGTCCTTGCCATCCTGAGTGAAATAAATCAACCCGAAGTCTCTACTATTTTCTGGTGCAGAGATATGTGATTTGTTACTCGGTTGCTAGGGTAACCCCATCTGGTTGCTAGGCAGTTACCATAGTGATAGTAATCAAGTGTCCTTGCCATCCTGAGTGAAATAAATCAACCCAGAAGTCTGTGATATTTTCTGGTGCAGAGATATGTGATTTGTTACTTGGTTGCTAGGGTAACCCCATGTGGTTGCTAGGCAGTTACCATAGTGATAGTAATAAAGTGTCCTTGCCATCCTGAATGAAATAAATCAACCCAGAGGTCTGTACTATTTTGTGGTGCAGAGATATGTGATTTGTTACTCGGTTGCTAGGGTAACCCCATCTGGTTGCTAGGCAGTTACCATAGTGATACTAATCAAGTGTCCTTGCCATCCTGATTGAAATAAATCAACCCGAAGTCAGTACTATGTTTCTGTGATGCAGAGATATGTGATTTGTTACTCGGTTGCTAGGGTAAGCCCATCTGGTTGCTAGGCAGTTACCATAGTGATACTAATCAAGTGTCCTTGCCATCCTGATTGAAATAAGTCAACCCGAAGTCTCTACGTTTTTCTGATGCAGAGATATGTGATTTGTTACTCGGTTGCTAGGGTAACCCCATCTGGTTGCTAGGCAGTTACCATAGTGATACTAATCAAGTCTCCTTGCCATCCTGATTGAAATAAATCAACCCAGAAGTCTCTCTGATTTTCTGGTGCAGAGATATAGTTACTGCTAAACGGTTGCTAGGGTACTCTGTTTAGTTGCTAGGAGTGGCTTGGCAGCTGCCAATCATGAATCTCCAAAGGCTGCTTGTCAGTATGAATGATATAAACCAACTCCCATGCCTCTGTGACATTCAGAATGGAAGATATCCCTCTATGGATTTTGGTTGTTAAGGTGCTCGACAATGGTTGCTAGGGAGGGGCTAGGAAGTGTTGATTTGATGCATGATTGGCTGTTTGCTGTCCCGAGTCAAACGAGACCACCCTTGTGTTTCTATGACACTTCTATCCGGAGATATCCCTTTGATATGTTTCAATAGAAGTCTATGGGACTTGTTGCTAAGGTGCTCTTAATGGTTGCTAGGGCGTGGCTTGATAGCTTCACAATGATCCTGAGAGACTGATTGGTCGTCTGAGTAAAATGAGCCCACCCCATCGTCTCTATGACACTGTGATCCAGAGCTATGTTCAATACAAATCCCTATGCCTTTTCATTTCATGGGCCGTCCTACACCATTATAAGTCAATTGGGGCATTTTTGGGCAGCTCCTGCCCCCAGGGGTGCAACTTTTACCCCATATTGAGGTATGCTCTTACAGAGCCTGCCAGCCTCTTCAAATGTGGCAAATCACACGTTTCTACTGAAATCCTCGCTTGGAGCTGTGACGCGTCAAAGTTTGTCTCAATGTTAAGTCTATGGGATTTTTCGGCCGCTTTTTTGCCCCTGGGGCAAATACCGCACTCCGATCGCTTATAAAAGTCATAGCACACGTGTCCTCAATAGGCCGTTCGATTTGACACCTCATTCGTGGGTCTACGCCAAACGGTGCGGGACGAGTTAGGTGCCGAAGTTTTGTTAAGAGATAGAATAATAATAAAAAAAATAAAAATAAATAATAAGTATGTGAGATTACAATAGTGATGCTTTGCAAGCACCACTAATAATAAGTATGTGAGATTACAATAGTGATGCTTTGCAAGCACCACTAATAAAAAGTATAATAAGTATGTGAGATTACAATAGTGATGCTTTGCAAGCACCACTAATAAAAAGTATAATAAGTATGTGAGATTACAATAGTGATGCTTTGCAAGCACCACTAATAATAAGTATGTGAGATTACAATAGTGATGCTTTGCAAGCACCACTAATAATAATAATAAGTATGGCGAATAACAATAGTGATGCCTTGCCTTTGGCAAGCACCACTAATAATAAGTTTAAATAGGATTTCAGTAAGTTGGCTCTCACAAGCCAACTTAATTAAAGCGATAAGTAACGCAAGATTCAAGAGCTATATAGTGAGCTACATATGAGGTCACGGCTGAAAGAGCATTGCTTAAGTGTCAGCAACTTGACTATATTTACAACATAGCATGAACCTTAAGTGCCTTTAAGACTTTTATAAACACAAATTACATTAAAACATTGTTTTATTTAGCAAATCTTTAAAGCGCCATCCTTTCCTGACATGTAAATTAAGGTTGATAATTGGTCTCTATATATGTGCTGTGCAATGATATGGTGAACAGGTATTTTACATCAAGCAGACACATATTAATTAAACTTGTGAATTAATTACAAAATGAAAAGGTTTATATCATGAAGGATAACATTTTCCTTGATCTACTTTATGAAAAAACACTTTCAGAACTCAAATCTTCCTCCCAACTCCAAAAAGAGCAACTATTGAAACTAAAGGCCAAGCATAATCCACACAAGTATGTGAACACAGATTCTAGCTCTTTGACACCACATTGCCATTGCTGTCTGTTCAAACATGATTAATCACTCAGTGTTCTTGCATTACCATGGCAGGAACAAACATCAGTACTTGGAGTTACCTTCAAAAGTCTGTGCCATTAAACTGGATGTAAGTTGCTCTAAATATATTGACTTTAACTTACTTGCTCAGCAGTATACTCTTCAAACTGTGAAGAGTCTTAGAAATGGTCATAAAAAGTCAATTCTGTCGACTTTGTGACAAATAATACATAAGAATAACACAAGACCACTATAAAGACAATATAGAGAACTGAAGATTGAAGTTTCACCTCTAATCACACTAATACCTTTAATCTCTGCCTAAACCTTTTCTTTTGTCTTAAAAGTAGTCAGAATCCTAGTCAGACTCACCAATCTAACCCTCAACTTAAACAATAAAAGAAAACTGTGTTAATGATCTCCATTTAACTTGCCAGTGTGAGAAAGTATTAAGCAGCTCTAAGATGACACATCAGTTTAACCACTGCATGTAATTTAAAGGTTCACATTAAACATGTGCTGTTCAAATAGGCAAAGCCATTTCAAGTCATTAAATTATGGTTTATACAAAGGGACAAGCACACTAAAAGTACCTCAAGCAAAACATTTAATTCATGCTAAAGGAAACGTATATATATATATACATACATACATCTTCAGTTCTGTTTCCGCTGTTTTAAATCACCTTTTTGCCATCACTAGATCTAAAAATGGCCATGTGATGAGATAAATTCATCTTTAAAAGTGCAAATATTCCATTAAGTTGCAACAAATACATTTATGTGAGTAAATGTCACATATTTTGTCACATGAGGTCATAAAAACTGCATTCATAATTATTGAAGAAGTTGTTAAATGTTTAACATTGTTTTATATAGAATATAGCATGTTACACCACAGGACATACTAGCTTTCCAAAAGTATTTCATGTCACCAACCTGAAAAAAATGTAATAAAAAATAAACAAATTGTTAACCTGAAAATGTGTTTCATGTGGTCATCTAAATTAATTTAATTAATTTAATACAAGGCTTTTGGCTATATTAACATCACTTTATCAACCTGACTACATTAGGTTACACCAACAAAACTCATTTTAAGGGTTAGACCAATAGCTCTTTAAAGTAAAACTTGCAGGTCATACTTTTGGCCATCTTGTATAGATCAACTTTTCTGATGTCCTTACAGTAGGATGACAAGCATAAAGTCATAAAGGAGTGGAACATGTCCTTTCACTCAGTAATGTTTCATGGGCCGGTCCTGACAGCTACATTAGTAGTATAGATGGCTCAACATCTCACATTACTTATTTCAGTTGTCTTTAGAATTTGAAGTTGGCTCTTGCCAAGTTATGTCCCTGTCCTGATGATGTATGCCAGAGGAGTTAGTGATGAATCTTGTAGCACCATTAACATGATGAATGTTATGAAGAAAGAAAGAAATGAGCCAGACCAGCAGGAATTAAACTTAACATCTTCACTTGCTGTATTAATTGGCGCTCACTGCCTAAAGATTGTTGTTTGAGACCATTTTAAAGTTTCGATACATTGCATCACTATTACTGTTGTAATTTGAAAAAAACCTGTAATCATTGTTAATCATTATATAACATTTGTTAAAAAAATTACATGTTAAAAAGTGCAATTTCATATAGGAATGAAAGTTTAATTATGTTTGTAAGTATTATAATTTACATGACATAAAACTTAACCGATCATTAGTTAACATAAACAAGTGTATTATTTCAGATTTCAATTAACTAATCATCTGTTAAGCATTATATATTGTTTGTTAATGATTTATTAATAAAAATTAGTATAAAGTTTTACTGGTTACACCAACAAAAGTCATTTTTATGGATTAGATTAAGTTAAATTATATCCTCGAGTTAACATTTGCATAAGGAAACTGAAAATGTTTTTTAATATTAAGATATTTTATAAATTTGTTTTCTTCCAATCTGTTTTATGTAGTTCTCATTAAACTGACAGTACAATCTATAAATAAAAGTACAAATAAAAGTTTCTGTTTTAGCCTTGTCCCAATATTAAACTATGAAAATCCATTACAAAAAAAAAAAAACTATGATAATCTAAACAAAATGTGGAATAAAAAAACATATTTATTGTGTGAAAATGATTTATATTGTTAAAATAAAAAGATTTGGCAGTTGTGGTATCATTTCCAACACCCCAAATAATTTTGGCCCAAATAAAGTTTTTTTCAAAAGTATCAGTGAAGAGCATGCTGAGATGAAATATAATGCAAAACCAATACAAATCATGAGAATTTTCACTTCTGAGAAGAATATTTTTATTGGCTGTCATTTCCAATCAAGCTCTAATTTTGCCAAATTTGACAAGGTGTGACCATATTAAAATATGACCCTTACACCCTGAAGGCATTTCCAAGGTCTTAATGCTTAAATGGCATATACAAAAGTAAGATAAAAATTTTTTTTAAAAAAATAGCAAAGAGGGTCAAATGCAGGGTATCAATTTTTAGAAAACCTTTCACAATTTGAAGTAAAGATATTTTCAAAACATGAGTTTCATTTTTCCCAAAATGTCATGTTTGACATTATACCTTTTAGGCAGTAAGTATGGATGTTCATAAAATGTACTTTTTGAGCTCATATTTGTTGATAGTACAATGCAATCGAAATATATAGCATTTGGAACCATTGTTCCCAAAGTGGAATTTTATTTATCAAAGTGTACAAAAACATCTCCAAGCAGGTTTACTAGAACACAGAATAACTGAAAACTATGAATGCAAAAATCTCAAAAATCTATAACAATACATACAATTATGTCAACTAAGTCCATAATGATACAATTCAGATCACTTTGGCTTCCTACATATTTAATCACTTCATAAAATGTGCGTGGAGCACCCTCTCGTGTGCAGTCTATATACTGTATGTGCGCTCTGCGTCTGCTGACCTCAGTGGGACACGTGGTTGTCCAACTATGGAATCGAACACTCATAGAGAGCCAATAAGGAAGATCTTACACATATATGACATAAAGAATTGTGTTCCAGTGAATCATTCCCAGAGAAACCGTCACCATAGAGCCATTAGCAATAGCCACAATAGCTTATTACACTGTTTGACTAATATTTTAGGATCTACATATCGTATTATGTCGAGTGTGAGATTGTTTTATTCAGAGCTGTCTGGTGTAAGTTATGATATGCCACTTTTAGTTATAAAATATTCACACGCAAATACTCACTGTAGTTTTATATCGGAGTGAAACAAATCTGCTCGTTAAATTCTACTAATCAAGATCTTTCAAAAGATATATGACATGTGGCTTTTTACTGATTCTATATATGATTGTTGTGATCACAAAACTGCGACTTCTGAAAATGGAACAGCTATATTTATAAGCCAATTTAAAAGCAGTATTTGAGAATTGGTCAGTTCAGCTATATTCATTGTAAAGATGAGAGTCTACGGTTTAAAACAACACCTATGTTGTGCAGATCAAGCAACTGGTTGTTGAGTAATACCATAATATATATATTTTCGTGATCAGCCCCCCTTTCTGCCCGGCACCGGACCACTCAGAGTGTAAGAGGTTCATTGAAAGTATTTAGGACACATACAATGTTATGTAGCAAGACAAAGGAGACAGTCATTTTATGTCAGAAACATTACAAATGTCATTTCAATCCAGCACAGAATTGGGAAATGACACTCTGGTGGGAATTTGAAATTTGAAAAATGACATAAATGTCTTATGATGCGTGTACATATACTGTTGGACATTATTAGCAGACAAATAAAATTACAAAATATTAGAGTGTGTGAAACCATTTTGATAGAGAATTTTCATTCTAGAAATCTACAGTTCTGAAGAAAACACCCTAAAGTTAAAGAAACACCCATGAATGGTAAAATCAATAACTTTTTTGTGAGCATGTGTTTATTAGTGTGTCTACTGGCATGGTTTACTTTATAATGCCTCACATGCCTCATTGATAACTGCAATCAGTTATTCTTGTTGTGGTTTAGAATCTGTAGAATAGATTTTCCATTTAAGCTTTTAAAGAGCATTTAGACTGACATAAACAGAGCTACTCATGGAAAATGTCTCTCTCTTTTTGTCATGTGAGTGCTCTGAATCCTAATGCCTCAGGCCAGTCTTCATTTCATCAGGCTATTGAAAGACAGATTGCTAGAAAGCCAGGAGGCCCATCAAACCAGCATCTCCATAAATAATGCATGAGAACAATTGGAGGGAAATACACTATTGAGGCGGATAAAGCTCGACTCAGACTATTTTATTATTATTAGTATAATTATTTTTATTCAGTTTTTCTTGAGAACAAAACAACACACAAGGCAGACCACATTTCATAATAGCATATGCGTGTGTTTGAACAATACCAAGTTTTAACAGAGGTCATGTAGAAAAGGGGACAAAACAGTAGTACACAAATAAGCAAAAATATTAATAAAATGAAAAATGATAAATAAAATTGATCAAATATAAATAAAAATAAATTGTATTTAATAATAAATATTATTTAATTTCCATTGCCTTGTAGATGTTTGATGAAGAGGCCCTAGATTTTAGGAAAAAAAATGTAGAGCACTTAGTTTCATTAAAACAGATCAGGGAATTTATCTCACCAAGCTATCTCTGAAAACTACTGTAGGGGAAGCAAAAGATTTCCACTCCCTCAAAATAGGCAAGTTTGCATCCAATTCTTGCACTGTTCTGTTTTCGACAAATTGAAAATGCGTTTAAAAATGTTAACGAAATGTGATGTTTCCTGCTCGCTTCCATCTAATTGACCTTTTACCGCATCATTAAAAAAAAACACATTGTCTCATTCGTTTTTGTTTATCGTAAAATAAATCGGCCCTTGAGCCGTTTCCATACAGAATTTTGTGTATATTGCAAATTGTATACCTTTTAGGTGTACCTTCTCAATAGGCTTTGGATCTATGCCTTTTGCACGTTAACGATATATATCAGGATATTTTTCAGATATAAATAGGGCTACCCATTGCACAATAGTCTTTGTGTTTTCAAGCATATTTTTCAGCAGAACTTTGGTAAAGTGTGAGCAGCAGAGGTGAGTAGTAATGTGCTACATTTACTCTTGTTACATTTACTTGAGTAACTTATGGAAAAAATACTTTTAGAGTACATTTAAAAGTGGGTACTTTTTACTCTCACTCAAGTAAATTTTGAATAAAAAAATTTACATTTACTTCTTTTCAATGGACAGCGTTCCTGTCATTACATCGCTGGGTTTAATTGTAATAATTGCATAATTTATTGAAAGATTATTGAATGGGACTTTTACGAGAGTGGATGTTCAGCTGCGCATGCTGTCACAGTCTGTCACTCAAGCCGAGTCATTCACAGCTGCAGCATCGTGCTCTTCAAAGTATAACACTTTCTTCACTCTACACAGTGAAAAAATAATAGATTTGTCATGCAATGCCTTCATTTAACACCAGGTAAAGCTGATATTTCAAGATTTAAATTGCAGCTCCAACTTAAGGTAGGTAACTCTGAGGTAAGTTGTGGCTCTAATGATAACGCTGGCTTTTCTGTAACAGGTGATGGTCATTTTCATAGTGATTCTGTAAATATGGGCTCTTGTGACATCCATTTTTAAGTGAACATTTAAATCTGCCGCAATATACCAGTGTGCTTTGTCCTGCATCCTGCATGTCATAAGCAGTATTTACGCATGTACCCCGCGCCCTGGCAGGGGTAATAGGTAGGACTGGGGAATAGGTTTTGGAGTCATAATTCCCCATTTCCGGGGAATAGGAACAGAATGGGGGGAAGGGGAGTGGGAGGGAGGATATAAAGAGAGAGAGAGAGAGAGAAGAAGAGGGCATGCGAATGGAAATGTTGCCGATGTTGTTCTGGGCTTACGACCCTTTGCAGGATGGCTTTCTTCAGGTCTTCGTACACCAGGAGGTTGGATGCGTGAAGTTGTTGGGCCATGAATTGGGCTGCCCCAGACAACAGCGTCAATATGCGGGCTGCCCACTAAGTGCTGGACCAGTTCCGTGCTCCTGCCGTCCACTCGAAGAGCTCGAGGAAAGCCTCTGTGTTGTCCTGAGGTCCCATCTTCACGATTTTGACACCTGGCACAGCCATAGGTGGGTCCGGGGCCACAGCTGAAGATCCCTACTGGTGTACCAAGCTCCATAGCATCTGCCAGTCCTTCGCTTGAGTCTGGAAGAGCGCCTGCTCCTGTTCCACATGCAGCACAAGCAGAGCCTGATTTTGGACTTGGTGGATGCTGGCGAGGGTCTTATTTTGTGAGGACTTATCCTTCCTTATAATCCTGGGTTTCAGCACCACTGTAATATATCTCTTGCTGGGTTGTTAAGGAGGAAGCAGGCGACAAGTAAACAGTTGACTATTATTGATAGCACTTTTCAGTCTAACACACAATGGTTTGGTTTTCAGCACAACAAAACAAACACACAATATGGCTTTGTGTGTTGATCTCTCTCCAGCTCTCACTGCAACACAGCTGTTTTAGCTGTTAGAGATCATTTTCCACAGGTGTCAATCCTTACTGCTCTTCTTCTCCTAGCCTTGCTCTCCACAGACGTCGCTCAGCCATGCCCCATCTACACAGGGTACACAACCCTTTCACACATACAATCAAACTGGCGTGAGTACACTAAGCTTGGCTTAGACGTGTGCGATCAAACCGGTGTGATCTGCATTCATGCTGCTGTTTACCAGCAGAATCGGTTGTCATAATGACTGAAGCAGTTGTCATAATGAACCAGCTGTTACCGTCAGAGCGCACTGTTTAGATGCAGTCCATGTTTTCTGACATCAAAGAGCATACAAACTAGTCAGTCCACTCAAGCCTTCTCTCATACTCTCACTTCCAGGGCAGGGAAGGGCTAGGTATTTAGATCCTTCTATGCTCCTCCTTTTGAATGCTTTTATGACAGTACAAACTTAGCAATCTTACATTGCAACAAAAATATGGCGGCGTGCATAGCTGGCAAGTGCATTCGTGATCACATCTTATCTATCATAATCAATCATTATAAACATCTAAAACCACATTATATTTTTGATAATATATAATCTGATCTTCAGTGCACCTGCTGTGATATAATCTGTCCTCCAGTGCATCTGCTGTGAAGTGTAAATTAAGATTTATTTTAACTGCAGTGCGCATTAATGGACTCACAATGGGAGATCCATCAGTACAGGATAAACTTGCGTGCAAAAAGGTTAAAATATTTAAAGTTTATAACATAGAGAAGGAATTTGACACATTAACTGAAATATTTTCCATTTAAACATCAAAATGTTTATATAATGAAAACATTAGCCCACACAACATGCCAAATCTTGTGATTTTCACAGTAAATCAGGTTTGCTGTTTTACTCAGACACCCTGAGAGACACCCTAATGCTACAATTGATATGGAAGGAGTTCAGGTTTCTCTGTTAGTGGCAAGAGATCCAGCCTATCCCCTACTCCCTTGGCTCATCAATGGTTATTCTGGACCCAGTCTGTCAGAAGAACAGGAATCATTCATTTGTCACTTGAATTGTTGCCGGGTAAAGGTGAAGCACGCATTTGGATGGCTAAAAGGAAGGTGGCACTTGGATACACCACATTTGTTATGGGTGGGGGTGTTATGTTCCCCTACACTTTTGCATTTTTTTACCCTGAAAAAAAAAAAATGCTGTATGCTATGATAAAGAAGCTGCATCCATAAACTGAGTAAAATATTTTTTTCACATCCTTTTCTACAAAAGGAATGGCCAAACAAATGTTAAAATTCAACATTAACTGCTAAAGGAGTAGGATTAGCAGTAGTTTCACTTGAGCTAAAAGTTCAGGGTCTCCATTTCCATTTTGTTCCGACACAGGAGAACTACAACTCTAGTGACATAGTCACTATGAAACATAGTGTGGAATTTTTTTGGGCAAAAACAACCAACTCTACCCCATAAACCATCCAAAACTATGGCCAGATAAAAGCAACTTAAAAAATTACAGAACACCACTTAAAACTAGTGTATGTCAATAAGCAAAATGCAGCAGAAACAAAGAATTCTAAGGGAAACAAGGTAGCAATGGATGCTGATGGCAGAATCAAAGCATGCTGGACAATGGTGGAAATCAAGCATGCTACGGAACACAAGTAACGATGCGGGCTGACAGCAGAAATTAAGCATGCTACTGGAAACAAAGTAGCCATGCAAAACACAGCCAAGTTGGATCTATCCTGGACGAGCCCCCAATTACGAACAATTTAGGAAATTATAAAACAATAGATATAATGTTCAAAATGTAAAAGACAAAGTGTTTTGTGGTTGTCAAATGTTAGTAGAGCATGCTGATAGATAATGAGCTGAATTTGAGGAGAACTCACTTCATATACATCCACTGAAAATATCCTTCAGAGCAGTTTGGTAAAACTAAATTAAATAAATGGCTCGGAAAAAAACAATTAAGTTCTTAGAAAAGCTCTAGAATCATTTGTTTGCAGACACTAGCTTTGATATTTTGTTATCTAATGAAATGAAGTTCATGCTGTGACTAATGTGTTAAAAAGAATCCAAATACTGTGTTGGATCTGAATGTGCAACATTTGCTTTCCATCACAACTCACAAGCATGAAGAAGCTGTGTGTGTGAGAGCAAAGCACAGGTCTGTCTACACACTCCCTCTGACAGCGTTTGCTCAACATCACCATAATCAAACATATTCAAATGACAGAGGTGCACACACTGTGTCAATACTGTAGCTGTGATCACACCTGAGGTCTGGATAACATTTACACATGTGACAACACACAACACAACAAAAAATGTGAGCTGTTCTGTATAATACAATGAACATGTTTGGAACATGAGGGTGAGAATAAAAGATTTATATTATTTTGTGAACTTGAATAATAATAATAATAATATTTTATGGTGCCCCCTTAATTGACGATAAATGAATTAGGAAGCCATCAATCTTCTTTTGCCATACGTCTTCTCTAAGGTGCTATTATTTGTTTTTCTCAAAGTTTATTCAGGAAATTTTCGGAAGGCCAAACTGCCCATAATAGAGTAAATGAAGAACATAAAATAAATGAGTCTATCATCAGTGTGGATTTTAGCATATCCTGAGGATGGTACATTAACAGGAGCATCTAAAATCCATTCGAGTCAAGATTTTGAGGTCATTACTTCTATAGACTAGGGGTTGTAACGGTATGATATATTGAAATTATGATGATTGCCTCTCACACACACACACACACACACACACACACACACACACACACACACACACACACACACACACACAGAGACAAAATTTTTGAACTTTTCATTAATAAAATCAGTAAAGTTTGTTCATCTTTTAACCTGTTTTGTAATGTCATCCAATACTGTGATAATATTGTATACCACAATAAAAAAAAAAAATCACAAAACAGTCGTAAGTTGAAAGGAATAAATCAGGTATATCCTGATAAAAATTTTTGGAGAACAAGTACAGATACAAGACTTCCTTTTCGATACTCACCAATATGATACCCGTTTTTGAATTTTTTTATCAGTTTATTTCAGTGTTATCATGAAAATGGTATCTAAATAAATCAATTCATTAAAACTATTACCAAATTAAAATAGAACAATTAATTTCAACTTAATATTGTATTATTTTTATCAAATGGAGTGCTTTTATACAGAAACTTACAGCACAATCCAAAATACAACATTGGAGTTATTTTTGTCAAATAATGTACTGCATAACAGAGCATCAAAGATATGATATTAAATATAATACAATTATAATAGATTTATTAGTAGTAGTAGTTTTAGAGTGAATACAACATAACTATACAGTAGTGTTATATTTCTGTCATACTTTTTTCCATTTAGATTGAGCTTTCATTTTGGCAAAAGCTTTTATTTTTGAGGGAAGCTCTTTCCATTTCTGTGTGTTTTTGATGGTAGCTTCTCACTTCCGGAAAATGGTTGCTACTTTACCCATTGTTATTATTAAATGGCAAAAGGCTGCTATTTCATGAAATAAATATGAAGTCTGTATGTGTCTGGCTACAAAGGGAATTAGCAGTCTACTTGCTGTCATCTGCTACAAAGCGTGCGATGCTCAGGATGGTGATTTTTCCATGTATGAGCCAAAGATCTCTATGTGGCGTGAGCATTGTCTTTATGTCAGCACAACACCAGGTCGACACATTCACTTTTAAACATGCAGCACATGCAAACTATATATATTTATCCCTTCAAATTACACCCTTTGCAGTTTAATAATTACACTTGGTCATAACGTGATTTTAATTTGTGCACTGAATGTTTACGGAATGACATTCAGATTTTTACGAGCATGAATGCAGTATTGGACCTGATTCCGATAACAGTATCGTATCAGGACATCCATAGAACAAAAAACCTTGCAAACACTGCGTGACCCTTTAGTCATGAATAAATTCACAATATTTGACAGATGTCTCTCATACCAAAAATGAAGAAAGAAAAATGGCTAAGCTTTTAATATTTATGTTCCCTATATTAACATTAGATATGGAGAGAAATAATAATAGAAAAAGTGAAAAACATAATTTAAAACCTAATCAAAACTGAAACTCAACCTGTGTAAACCCTTTGTTTACAAATAATATTGGTGAAAGTTGTCAAGCAGTAGTTTGGATTATTCTTGCATGGAAACAGCAGAAGCTAATGAGCTCCTCCCATTAGGGTTTCTGAATTAAACAAGAATTCTAATCGAATGTTGCTCTGGATCTCAACATGATGCAGAGTTAGATTAAAAATCTGCAGTGAGAGATCTCATTACAAGAACATATGAGGACACATCTATTTACTCAAACGTATACATGTAGTTCTACATCACAAACTCTAACTGGCTTCAGTCGCAGTAAATAGTCTTATTATGCATATGCCTTTAATAAGAACATCAAGCTGCAAGTTGAGCACTCATCCTCTTGACAATGTATGAAAATGTACCAAGCCCCTAAATATTTACAGTACATCTAGAATCTGTGACCAAAGACATAGAGCTGGACCGAGTAAAGATGGATACATAAACAGAGTTAGTTGTTTCAGGGTGCTTTCATGTCTGGCATGTCCTCTACCTCTGTCATTTCAGGCAGACTGCCATAGCACATAATTAATACATTTATTTCTCCAATTCACCTCCTTTCCCATTGAACATGACCAAGAAGGCTGGTTAAATTTCCACAGTCCCTCCCATCATGAAATCCCTAGTCTCAGGCATCATGCCCATGGACTGCTCACTTTCTCAAACTGGCAAGGTCTCATCTCATTGGCTGCCTTTACACAACTTTAAGGAGTAAAGGTGCACATGTTTTAATAAGAGAAAGATCTAAGAACTGGATTTGTCAAGTTAGTCAGGTTTGTGACATCAGTCTTTCGAAAGATATTCAGAGTTTTAAAAATGTAGGCACTTAATAGAAAGTAAATGATATATCCAAAAGCACAACTATATTCCGCATATTTTTTAGTTATGACTGTCAAACAATGTGTTTGTTTTCATTTGGACAGACATAACATCTGAGGACAATACTAGGCATGTGCCAGTATCAAGTTTATATTTAATATTGTAATAATTACTGAAGCTTTTCTAACGGTGTATGGTATTATCACAGTATTGTATGACTTTACAACACAGGTTGAAAGATAAAAAAACTTCATTGTTTTTCAAACTTTAAGTTTAATTATTTTTTAACCACCAAATTTGCATTTACAATTAAAAGATCACAAAGAGAGTAACTTTGAAAGGAATGTTAAAGATTTAAGAAACAGAAAAAAAAAAAAAAAAAATGTAATAAATAAAACTAGGATTGGGAAATTTAACACTGTAATTTCTGCAATTAATAGCTGACTGTTTAACACGTAAAAAAAAAAATTATGCAATTAATGCATTATCCTTTTTACTTTTTTTTACTTCCTGAAACTTCACTAATGACTTCCATGGCCAAAATAGCCATATAAAATTTCCAGGAGGTAAACGGTCAACGCGACTGCACGTCCTAGCGCAGAAACTGATTGTGAGGAGTAGTGCATGCTCATTCATTACACATTAATTGTTCCCGGGCAATATTAAACATGGGAGTGGATTTACTGTATGGAGAATGGAGACTTCACCCGCAAGTGGTGAGCCAGGTGTGGGAGAGACACAGGCAAGCTGCCGTATCTCTATGCCTCCCCAAAAATGGTCCCTCAATGTCATCTGAATCGGTGTCAAGAGAGAAACCGTGCGAGAGAGACCCAGCGTGTGCGTTATAGAGACCGAATGGCAGCCAGAGAAAATTATTGTTTAGAGATTTTAATATTTAGCAAATGAAACGTCACCATTCTATATGTGTTATATCTGTATGTATAGTGTTTAATATTGCATTGGCAATGTACACTTAAGAGTATATTGCCAATAAAGCTGGATATGAATGAAATCTGCCCATGTGATCCTATAATTAAAAAAGTCCAGAGGGAAACACAAGAAGATTTTTGCACAACTTTTAATTACAGCATGTGCACTGATTTTATTGAATGTTTGCATATTGTATACTTGTATCAAATATTATACCTGCAACATTATGTCTATTTTAATTATATCTGCAAAAAATACAACATTTTGACATGTACAGTACATATTTAAATAATTAAAATCAATTATTATTCTTGCACATTCTTTGAGACAGAGTATAAAGGAAATATACATATGATTGTATTTGAATGTTTGTTTTAATTTACTATGATTAATCGTGATTCATCACAGAACACTGTGTGATTTATTAGTTCAAATGTTTTATTTGATTCACAGCCCTAAAATAAACATTGAATAGATAAATATAAAATCAAATGGTCACTATCACTAAGGGGGATAAAAGGGTCAGAAATGTTCCACCTTCAGCCATGCTTCTTGTCCACATTGTTTTTTTATATATTTATATTATAATAAAATTCACCCTCTATAAACAATTCCTACTAGCCATAAAAATGTATTTGACATTATAAAAAAGAGAAAAAAAGGAAAGCAAAAACAAGTCATGTCCTTATATCAGTGCAGTAGAAACCTGCACTCCCGCAGGACTCCCGCGGATCCCAACAGTGCAGCGTGGGACAAGTTTTGATTGCTGAGTGCGGGTGCGGGCAGAAAGAAACTGATGTGTGCCATGGAAGCAGGAGAAAGAAATGAATCATAGGTCTCCCACATAATATAAATATCTAAACACAGATTTAAAATTATTCACATTTATTTAATGTTTTTAAGGTACAGAATATTATTTGTGTTATTCTTCTATTGCGCAAGAGCAACAAAAATAACCGATTTACAGGCGCAGGGTTGATGGCTCATTTATAGCAATTCTTCCTCCTGCTCCATGCGGCAGAAAGTACCACTCTGAGACAAAATGTCTGAGCATGAAGGCAGATAGTGCGAGATTTTAGCACATTAAAGTTAGGTTCAGTACAAACAAAACTTTGAAACCAACCACAGGTAAATCAGATATTTGGCATTGTGTTAACGAAACTATTTCTCTCTCTCTACAATTTTTTATCATGTGGGAATTCGAAAAAATTGCCTTTGACACCAGAGTGGGCAGGAGCAGGAAAGAATCTCACGGGAGCGGAACTGAAAAATGTGTGTAAAACTCTACCTGTGGCTGGAGCGGGACAAAATATTTTTTACGGGAGAGGGCGGGAGCGGGACCGAATCTTGCGGGAGTGGCTGGGAGTGGGTCTACAGTGCAGGTCACTTGGAACTAGCCAGTCACCATCTCTGTACATTGTAACAGGTAGAATTTGGTAATACCTCTTTAAGAGCAGCACACTCTTTACTGTTACCTTTTCCGTTGAGCGCTCATTCTAAGTAGTGAACATAAGCTGTGCACACCTCATGTCTGTGGGGCACAGGAGCTTTTCACATTTCTGTTGTTCTTTTTGAGTTATTTTGTTTATTAAGTAATGTGGAGTGGAGTGCTTGCTAGCTGCAAATAAATGCCACATGTGGAATGCCAGCCTCATTATCAGTCTGTTTAACTCTGCTGCAAATAATCGTGCGCGCTATCTCCATTAAAAAGAATGTTACAAGTGGCCTTGGATCTATGGACATACGGTATATGCATGGATGCACAGTGTGTATGAGGCGGCCGGTGCTGGCAATGTATGATGTTACCCACTGCTGATTTGCATGTTTGTGAGCCTGGCTACACAGCACAAGTGGACATTTTGTGCTTTAGACACAAGCAATATGTGAGATTCATCCAGACGCATGAGAAGATTAAATCGGACACCAGCGATTCAGCCAGATACGTGAAGAGATTCATTGGGAGAATGAAGGATTCGTTTGGATGTGGTATCCGATTGCTTCACCATTTAACCTGTTCAACATATTTAATTGCCACAGAAGTACATATTCAACCCAAAAACTAAAATCTGTTTCTCTGTTTCATTATTAATTGTTGATATAAATAGTGCACTGCTGTCATTGAAGATGTTGATGATATGACTTATGACTCTACATTTTTAGTCTCTACCTAGACGGAGAGTTTCAAAACCGTCTAATTGCCTTGAGACACAGGTTGTGTTAATACTAGCTGCAGAAAATGCTTAAATTAGTCCCTTGATCTACTGAGTGGTATCATTGATTGATGCACTCAAAACATGTACACGCCCCCTTCAAAACCCATTCCTGCACAGGCTGGTCCAGTGGCCTCTTCTACTCTGTATATTCAGGCCCAAAATGTTTGCACGCTAAAACCTCCAATAGTGGCCACAGACAGGAACGTCAGACCTGAAAATGTGGCATACTTTGCTCACAGTTCCTTGGAGCTATATAACACAACCAGAGTCCTGAATTAATCTAAACTTGAGCCGCCTGTGTTCATGAGTGTTTGGAAAGTTCGACCTGATTATTGGCTTCAACTTGTGGATGTCTACAGATCCTCCTTGGGCCTGAACATTGCTCAAATTTTCCTTGAACTACCTCACTTCTTATCCATAGAGGCCAGAAAGTGGTTTACAGTACTGAGTGCACACATCACAGCTTTGACACAATTCTGCACTCTCTTCAAAACTGTGTTTCCATCAGACAACCAAGAACATGTCTTGAGAGGCATCCTTGACCATATTCAAGCCCCTGACAAACCTTTTCCAAAGTTTGTAGCACACTTATTGAGCGGATTCAAAAAGCTAAAGTCTCCCCCACCAGAACAAGAACAAATTGACCTCATTTGTAAGCATGCATTCAAGCTATACAGTCACACTTTATGTCACACAGATTACTTCAGTCTTAGACCTCCTTATGTGTACACATGAACTTAGTACGGGAAACTTACTGCTTTAAATGTTCTGCACCTGGGTTCACATCTCGAAACAGTCCAAACTGCAGCTTTGTCCCACAAGCCAGTGCATTCCCTGCCATGGTAAAGCAGAACTCTCCAATATCAAACGATGCAGTCAAGATGGCAAGACCTAAACAAATGCCAACAGCGGTGAGCGGGGCAAAACGTTTGACCGGCAGAAGGGAAACCTCAAGGAAGGAAGGACGTTATACAGAGGCAATCCTCCCTCCAGAAGATAAATATGCCTCAACCTTCTATTATGCCAACACCTAAGGGGTATTCCAGAAAGCAGGTTAAGCGACTTACCCGGGTACGTTTACTGTGAGTAAGCGGATAACCTCAGCTTTCTGTTCCAAAAACTGAGGTAACTTTCAGGGTGTTAGAAGCCATAGCAACTTACTCTCTGAACATAACCTGCTCCGGAGAAGGTTATGTTCCAGAGTTAGTTTATTTCAGGTAGATGTCAGTAAGTTTCAGAGGTGGTCAGCGCATGCATGCCATTTGTAATAGCACAATATTATACTTTTGATGCAATATTACTGTAAACTGCATTCTTTTCTCCGGCTTTTCCAGTCTCATACACCAAAAGTGAACAAATTGTGCTTTAACTTTTAATGGGAAATTTAATACTGTAATATTTTTTAATGCAGAACACATTGGAAAGGACTACACACTCTTCACTGCAAAGAAATAGCTTTATATATATTGTATTCTAATAAATAATTTTTATTCTATAAATTTCATAGAATAAAATTATTATAGCACCCACATTCTATTTACAGTTCCTTCAGTCACTGAATATTAATGTTATTTATAAATTACATTACATAGTATCAATATGTAGGTAATGTCTGCCAATTAAAAGCTCAATTAATCACTCGTTATTATTCTTCACTAACTAGATAATATGTGATCATTTCATGGACCACAGATATATCATAGAGGTTAGAGATTTTATTTCTTATCACTTTAATTCATGTACTGTACATAAAATGCACACATTCCCAGACTTGTTCATTGTACTCTATTACCTGAAAATATAAATGAGACATGCTGTCATTTAGTCACACACAGTGCCCTCATTTAGCTGGTTGTGAGGCGATTCAATGAAAAGATGCTCCGCCTCCTCTACTCCATCAGAAGCTGTACATGGTCCATCTCTACATTCCATTTTTATTCTGCCTTTCAATAAAGACCTTTTACAGCTTCCTATTAACAAGGAAGATATGAGTTACTTTTTCTTATAATGCTGAGATCATAAACATATACATATATAATGTATAATCAGACACATGATCTTCAATTAAAACAATATCATTTCATTCATTATCAAGTTGCTTGAGGCAGATGGACCCTACTGTACATGAGACTGCACAGCCAATGTCTTTTAGGGGACAAGACAACAAGCAAGTTTTAATGCCACATAAAATAAGAAAAGAACATAATGGACATGTAACTCCTATCATTTTCCACCTCTGTTACAGCAGATCTTCATCTTATAATGCACATGAATTATCATGTGTGGCCTACTGAAAAACATTACATTCAATTTATGGAAAATTATGACAACTGTAGGTGATCCTACAATTGAAAGAGGGTCTATTAATACAATGACACCATCAGCAACTTTGGGAAATTAAAGGTGATATGATTCTAAGTTTTTAGAAACCCCAACTGGGTACATCAAATGGTATTAAATAAAGGAAATATATTCAGTTGACAAATTAAAGTTAATTATTATAATGAGGTTCAGTGCAAACAAATAACATAACGGCTGACCTATTAATCATTAATGTAGGCTAGAGAAGTCTAATATTAATGTTGAATTAAGATTTTATATGTACGGTAAAACTTTATAGTTTTATTTATTTAAAAATTCACGCAATGATTCAGTATTCTTTCTGGCATGCAAACTCTCATTCCTAAACCGATGCAGCTTCTATCGCTATTATGAATGAAGATGAAGTACTGCTCATTTGCAGTAATTAAAACTTCATGTTCGGGGGCCTGGTTAGCTCAGCAAGTTTTGACACTGGCTACCACCCCTGGAGTCACAAGTTCGAATCCAGGGTGTGCTGAATGACTCCAGCCAGGTCTCCTTAGCAACCAAATTGGCCCGGTTGCTAGGGAGGGTAGAGTCACAAGGGGTAACCTCCTCGTAGTCGTGATTAGTGGTTCTCGCATTCAATGTGGTGCGTGATAAGTTGTGCGTGGATTGTGGAGAGTAGCATGAGTCTCCACAAGCAGGGAGTCTCTGCAGTGTCATGAGTTTCAGGGGAGAAAAATAAAAAAACGAGCGTCTGTTTCCATGGTGACTCGATAATTCAGTGATCTGATGAGAATGCCTTTCAGAGTTCACCATGAACACACACAAACTCATACTGATGGTTGAGTGAACTAACCTTCAGTGCAACTGTTCTGCAACCCACATACCATGGGTTTGGTTAATCAACTGAGAGTTCAGGGTTTATGTCATGGTAAGTTAACCTTGCTTTCTGGAATTCCCATCTGAGCCAACTGTTATTGGTCATGTGGAGGATCTAATGTCTCCATCATTTTGGAACATACAATTCATCATCAAAGTCAACCTCAATAACAAATTTGTAGATGCAGCACTTGATATGGGTGCTTCCCTCTCGGTGGTTTGAACAAATATGATTTCCAAAGTTCTGGAAAACTTTCAATTTCAAGCTTAGACATCACCCCTAATTCAACTTGCCAACAGTGCAGCTTGCAGTCCAACTGGCATTATCTGGCTTTGTCATTCCCGATGTTTCTCACCACTCCTATTGGGGATGGATTTCATGTTAAGAGCATCAGTTAGCATTCATATTCCATCCAGGACTGTATGGATGGAATAATTCCACCCTTCCATGTTAGTGAGTGAGTGTTTAGAGGTGCCAGAGGTTGGAAGCTTAATGTTTCTAGATGTTCAGCCATTTGTTTTACATGAGAAAGTTGAGGAGGCATGCTTGAAAAAGGAGCAAAAAGCACAAATAATAAATCTTTTTGAGGACTTTGGGAGCATGTTCGATGGTCACCTGAGCCACTCCTCATTAGCAGAGCATGTGATCAATACTGGCAATGCTAAGCCTATCAACCTCCCACCCTACTGCACTTCCCCAGCCAAGAAACAAATGATAGAAGACCAGATTCAAAATATGCTGGAAGAGAACATTAACCTTAAACCATTTTCAGGACCATTGGCTGCCCCAGGGAATATACAGGAGTGGATTATGTATGCCGTCTGTTTTGTACACATCTTTGTCGACTATTTCTCTACATGGATCACCCCAAAGTGCCTTACCCAGAGAGCTTGAGAGCGTCCTTGCATGATCATGCCAGAGCAGCTCTTGACTCCTGCTATAAGCGCAGAAAACACTACTACGATCTGAAGAGGTGTACAGTTTCTTATTCTGTGGATGACTTGGTCACAAATCAGCTGCCCTAGCAAACTTCACAGCCAAGCTGGCTCCGATATACTCAGGACCATACCGTGTAACAAAGAAACATCTGTGGGGCACAGAAGCTTTTCTCATTTCTATTTTGTTATTTGTGTTAGTTCAGTTCAGTTTCATGGTGCAGAGGATGTTTGAATCACTCAAGATGTTTGGCAGACACGAGGTAATGGTAAACAACATAGTACATAGATTCAGAATTTATAATGTATAATTTTATTTTAACCCTCTGGGGTCTGAGGGTGTTTTGAGCCATGGAGAAGTTTTGACATGCCTTGACATATGTGCTTTTTTCAGTTGCTTAAAAACATATTAATGGCTAAATCTTACAATACAGTATTCAGCACAAACTGGGCTACAATAATATGCGAGCAACATTTGTGTACAGGTTTGTATTTTTGAGAAAATAACATTTATGCATGGTTTTTGAAAAAACTAAATTTTTAAGTCATTGGAATAAGGTCATATAACACATAATAAATATTTGTCCACAAGACTTTTGCAAACTGGATCTTGTAGCCTAGAGTTTTTGCTACAAAATGATGTGAAAACCATCCTGATAACTCATTCATACAAAACAATATACTCATTTAACTTTTGTAAAACAATTTTAGTGTTGATAGGTAATATGCGAGGAGGCGTGATCTATCATGAATATGGAGGTCATTTACACCTGAGAGACAAAGACCCCTCCCCTGGGCCTATCAATGAGGGATAGAGAATGAATGTGAGGAGACTTAATGATCAAAATCAAGTTTTAAATAAAAATTTAGTAATTAGTAATCTGACTATACATTTTCTTTACATAAAGACTTTACTTAATTTTAGACCTACACTACCGTTAAAAGAAGTCTCTTCTGCTCACCAAGACTTTATTTATTTGATCCAAAATACAAAATACAAACTCATTTTACAATTTAAAAGAACAGTTTTCTATTTGAATATATTGTAAAATGCAATTTGTGATCAAAGCTGAATTTTCAGCATTATTACTGCCGTCTTCAGTGTAACATGATCCTTCAGAAATCATTATAATATGCTGATTTTCTAATATGGGCATATTTAAAATGCATTTTACTAATTTAACCCTAACACATATTTGCAAGCAAGCACAAGCTTTGTTGATGATAATGAGGCAGCATAAACACTAGTTAAAATATAATCTAAATATTCATATTATTTTTTTATCATATTACATATCATATTTATATCATACAGCATACAATTTAAATAACTGCTTTAGCTGAAACAGCATTAAATGTAACTAAAACTTGCTTATTAGGACATATTTCAAATGTCAATACTCTGAATCCTGACTGGCAAGTCTTGAAACAGTCCCACTAGTAAAATATGTACATGTTTATATAAAGTAGCATGTCAACTAATGAAAACTAAATTACTTACTCGTCCGAAATTGTATCCTCTGCTGGATCAAGTCTCTCTTCAAAATACAAATGTTCATCGGAGTCCCACTCTTCTTCTGAGGAAAATGTTAACTCTTCCTTAATATCCAGGAGTTTCATCGCCTGTGTATCGTTACAAACACGCAGAAAAGTTGAGTTGTGTTGTGTTTACATTAAACCTCACTGTCGGGGGCGTTTACCATTTCCCTTGATCGTCTCAGCACATTAGCGTATGAATGGCGCACTCTGCTGGTGGTGTGATCACATTAGCTATAATGAGCTGAGCCAGCTGAAACATATACTTCACTTTGTTTCATACAGATTACATTGCAGGAGAATATTTGTTTTAAATTTGAATTGTTGTATTTAAAAGTAGACATTTTAAGCTTTCTTTAGACATATGTTTCATGTTTGTGTGATAAGTATTTGTGGAGTTTCAGTTCATTTTTGTGACGTGTTTCATCGTGAACACAGAGACTGCTGAAAGCTCACCCTTTTTATTTTCTTTATTTTACAAAAGCACAAGATTTTGTTGTTATTGTGAGTGTACACAAATAAAAGTAGACCCTTTATAGTCTCTAATGACGTCTTACACTTATCTGTATACCCAAAAATTACGGAGTATTTTAAGTTGTTAAGATGTCTAACGTAGGTGTAAATTGATGGGCCCTTAAACAAACCCTCATAATAAATGTCCAACTGATTGACAAATTCACTTGTGAAATGGATTGCTGTGAACTGTATGCCAATGATTGACTTATGTTCAATAATATGGTAGTAAACAATACATTGTATTCTAAAGCCGCTTTTTGTATTGTCTTATTAATGATTAACTCTTCCGCATATTTATATATATCTGATATATATATATATATATATATATATATATATATATATATATATATAATTTTTAAATATTTACAGATAACTATGTATAATTATATATTGACATAAATATGTATAATAATTATATATTGAGTTATTGTTATATGAAGGGCTTTCTCAGCAAATATTTGTATATGCGATTAATCGTGATGAATTAATAGGGACACCATGTAATTAATGTGATTAAAATTTTTAATCGATTGACAGCCCTAATTTTAACATGATTGGCATTGATTGGATGATGCTGGACATTACTTTGAATCAGAATTATTTATTCAGCTTTACAGAAAATCATCTGTAATGTCTATAACATCTCAAAAAGATGAATAACCAACATCTGGAAACATAATAAACAATTTGATAAAAAATCTGACTTTTTATAGCTTGGTATTATTTAAAATTTCACAACGTATGTGGACATCAGGGACGTGCCGTCCATATAAGCAGGGCTAAACTAACAGAAGGGTGAAAAAAAAAATTACAATATGAAATATTTAAATATGATTGTTAAAGGTGCACTCAGCGATTCCTAAGAAACACTTATATATATTTGAAAAAAACAAACACACCCCTCCCATCAGTGCTTCTATGGAAGCTCCGCTCCCCAAATTCATGCACGCGAGACGGTTTTACGCACACCAGCTCCATACACTCAAGACTCTCCTTTTACTGAATCTAACATCACAACAACAGTATATATGGGTTCTGTGAAACACAGCTAAATTTATGTTACCTACTTATCGAAAAGAAAAAGAGCAACTTCTGAATCCGTCTTAAATACTTTTAGCTCTCAGAGGTCTCTCCTGAAAAGCCTCGCTGATGTTGACGTGGCTCCTAGCCCTCGACTTATCACAATCCTTCTTTTTTAGTTTATATTCGTCTGACCTTTTTCTCTCGGTCTTCTTCTCAGCCATTTGTCCTCTAGAAATTTTGCATCAGCCAGATTTGCCATTGCTCTTCTAATGAATTTCCCTCTCGCTCTGCCCCAGACCCCCATCCTGTGCACGCACAAGAACCACCCCATATTTCTGTTGGCTGGAGTAGTGTTGTGTGGATCGGTCTGATCCACTTTGTTTTTGTTCCATTTACAGAGCCAGTGCTGTGTACAAACACTAGATTTTTTTCAGCCTACCCACCAAATGGACAGCCAGCAGACTTTGAGGAGATATTTGCAGAATTTGAAAGAATTCCTCTCACTTGAGCAGCACAGAGAGTTATTCATTTATTCACCTTGACAGCACCCTTAGGTATAAGCACTTTATGTTATGCTTTTTCTGATTCAAAGCATTGTTTTCCACCCTTTTATTCAACACTGTACATTCATTCAAAGTGAATCACACCCCTAGTACAACTGCCCAAGGTAAGCATGATTACCAAAATTAGGTAAGCCAGTTAGAAGCTACTTCCTTCAGTCATGCTATCCGATTGGCTAGATTTTAGTTTTGTGTCAACATGGTCAAGTTCACGTATGCATTATTAAGCACTAAAATGGATATGTGCAGTGTAAGCATCGAGGACCTACATGGATTTGGCAAAGTTATTTTCATAAAAAATTTGAGAAAGAGAGGCTATTGAAACTTCAACAAGTGGGAGAATTTTACAACAAAGTGATGGAGATGTTCATTCGCAAGGAGAGTCGCATGGATTTTGTGTTCAAGTAAAGGTATGTTAATGTATTTATCAGTACTAGGTTTGAGGCTATGAATTGGTGATCTGGCTATCATGTCCTTCTTGTGTTATGTCTGTTTTATAGTTCTAACGTTAAGGTGCAGTGTCTGTTTAAAAAAGCCTTGTGTATTCAGGTTAAGATTGTTGTCTTTTGTGGTTGGGTTAGCTAATTGTCACCGTCCATTCCAGTGTTTCTAAACTGTGGGAATAGTGACTAGTGAGGCCTATGATGTTGAAACTACTGTATTAACTGGCAATCTTTTCTTTTTTTGCTGTTGTATGTCAAAACAAGCTCTTCCGGCATTATAGTTCATTGTATGATTTAAAGGACATAAACATGCTCGGCTCAATATATGACAATCTTTAATTTGTGTGAAATGAACAATATTGCTGTCCTGAATTTCCAATGACTGATGGGTTTTAAGGCAACACTTTATGTCAGTAACATTTCCGTGACATTACACTCACCCGTACAATATGTTTTGGGCACAGCGTTTAATAATGTGCATTAAAAACGTATCGGTTACCTAACGTAACCTCGGTTCTCTCTGGATGAGGGAACGAGTATTGCGTAAGCTAGCTTACGCTACGGGAAAGATTCATCTTTTCTGAGATATTGAAGCCAAAAAATTATCCTTAATTTTTGTATCCATTGTCAACGCAGTGCGGCAGCTGCAGACCTTGAGCGGGCTAGCTAGCGAGCTCATAGGTTGCTCTGTGGCAACTGCTGCAGCCTATAGACGAGCTTGGGCTTAACTCGCGATCCAATGAGAGAGCGTCCGCGCTCACTGCAACAAAGCCCGCCAAAATGGGCGTGACTAGAGTGCATATAAGCGTAGTTCGTAGGCTGGAACCCTGGTTTTCATTGACTGAAGCGAAAACTCGCCGCGTGGCGCGAAGCACGGCCGGCTACGCAATACTCGTTCCCTCATCCAGAGAGAACCGAGGTTACGTTAGGTAACCGATACGTTCTCTTACGAGAGGTTCTCTCAGATATGCGTAAGCTAGCTTACGCTACGGAACCCATTGTCAACGCCGTCGCGCCAAGCATCCACTGTATGAGCCCCAGGGAATTAAGGGGGACCCGGGGAGCCCTTATGAGTGGGGAAATAATATTTGGCCGGCAAGAATGCGGGTCATTGATTGTGTAATACATAAGCACATAGTGGGAAGGGAACGACAGAGCGCGGTGCCGGTCTGTGTGGAATGTGTCCCATCAGTGCAGCTCACCAGGGGAGCTGTAGCGTATTAAACCGCTAGTAGTTTTGCCTGCAGAGCGGGCACTTCCATATTGTAAAAATCTGACAAAGATGGAGGGGAAGTCCATCCCGCTGCCACACATATGTCGTGAATGGAAATCCCGCTGGACCATGCCCACAAGGATGCCATGCCTCTAGTGGAGTGAGCCCTAATGCCCAACAGGCATGGCAGGTCTTTTGACGCGTATGCAGCAGCAATAGCGCCCACTATCCATCTAGATAGTGTCTGTTTCGAGGCGGCGAGACCTTTGGTGCGCCCTCGAACTAAACGAAAAGCTGCTCAGAGCGCCTGAAAGCGGCAGAGCGCGCAGTATACAATCTCAGTGCTCTGACCGGGCAAAGGAGATTGGCATCGCGTCAGCTATCGGATGCTGGCAGCGCCGATAGGGAAATGACCTGTGCTCTGAAAGGAGTACCGATCACCTTGGGAACATAGCCGTGTCTAGGCTTTAAAATGACCTTGGAGTAACTTGGTCCAAACTCAAGACACGCAGCTGACAGACAGCTGAAGGTCTCCACACGCTTGACTGATGACAGGGCAGTCAGAAAAACGGTTTTGAGTGAAAGGTATTTCAAATCCACGGATTGAAGTGGTTCGAAAGGGGGGGCTTTCATAGTTTCGAGAACTATAGAAAGATCCCAGATAGGAACCGATGGGGGGCGCGGGGGGGTTCATCCTTCTAGCTCCCCTGAGGAAGCGGATGACCAGCTCGTTTTTACCCCATGACTGGCCGTGCAGGGGTTCAGCGAACGCCGCAACGGCCGCCACAGCCGCCACATACACTTTGAGCGTGGATGGGGATCTGCCCTGTCATCAGTCAAACGTGTGGGAGACCTTCACGCGCTGTCTGTCAGCGCTGCGTGTCTTGAGTTTGGACCAAGTGACTCCAAGGTCATTTTAAAGCCTAGACACGGCTATGTTCCCAAGGTGATCGGTACTCCTTTCAGAGCACAGGTCATTTCCCTATCGGCGCTGCCAGCACCCGATAGCAAACGCGACGCCAATCTCCTTGTAGAAATACGAGGAGATTGTAGAAATATGAGCAGCGACGACACCCCACATGTCCGCGGGTCCAGGTCTCGGTCGGTGCACCATGTTGAGAACACAGACCATTTTGATGCATAGAGTCTTCTCGTGGAAGGGGCTCTAGCGTGTATGATGGTGTTTATTACTCCTTCTGGCAGAGCGACGGGTAGTCATTGATCACCCATGCATGCAGCGCCCAGCGCTCTGGGTGGGGATGCCAGATTGTGCCGCGAGCTTGAGAGAGGAAATCTGCTCTCACTGGGATGGGCCACGGCGCTGTCAGTGACAGCTGCGTAAGCTCCGGGAACCATGTCTGATTCTCCCAACGCGGGCTATGAGGAGCACCGAGTGATGCGCTTCCTGATCCTCTGCATTACCTGTGGCAATAGCGAGACGGGAGGGAAGGCGAAGCGGGCGCCTGGGCCAGTCCTGGGCCAGCTGCCCTCACTTTCGAGAAAAATATTGGGCAGTGAGAGTTCTCTTTGGACGCAAAGAGGTCTATCTCCGCTCTGCCGAATAGGTGCCATAACGCCTGGACTGTTTGAGCGTGCAGGGACCATTCCCTGGGGGAATATTGTCTCTGGACAGTCTGTCCGGGCCGCCGTTCAGGTGGCCTGGCACGCGCGCCGCCCTCAGCGAGCGCAGGTGGCACTGGGACCAACTCAGTATGAGTTTCGCCAGATGGAAGAGGTTCCTGGATCTGACACCACCCTGACGGTTTAGGTAGGATACCACAGATCTGTTGTCCGAACGGACCAGGACGTGGTGACCCTGAATGACCGGGAGAAAGCACGCAGCGCCGCACTCGACCGCTATCATTTCCAGACAATTTATGTGAAGGAGCTTTTCCTGAACTGACCATAGGCCAAAACCGGAGAGCTCCTCGCGAGACCGCGCCCCAACCCGTGTTGGACGCTGCCTGTCGAGATGACTTTTCGGCAAGATACAGCTCCCATTGTCACTCCCCGCTGATACCATTCGGCCACTGTCCAGGGCTGCAGAGCTGAAATACAGGTCTGAGTCACCTTGATGGGCTGGCGGCCTGTGGCCCAAGCCCGGCGAGACGCCGCAGGTGTTTAGACAATGCTGAAGCGGGCGATGTGCAGTAAACCCAGCTGAAGTACTGCTGCGGCTGAGGCCATGTAGCCTAGCACTCTCTGAAATTTCTTCAGAGGTGTGAGGCTGTTCATCTGAAATGACGCGGCTAGTCGCTGCACACGGCGCCGCTGTGTAGATAAGCGAGCCGCCATTGCCACTGAGTCTAGTTCTATTCCAAGGAAGGAAATTGCCTGACTGGGCTGTAGTGAGCTCTTGGTCCAATTGACTGCAAGGCCCAAACTGTTCAGATGACTGAGGAGAACTGTCCTGTGAGACAGAAGCTCCGTATGTGATTGTGCCAAAATCAGCCAATCGTCCAAATAGTTCAGAATTCACAAACCCTGACTCACGAGGGGTGCGAGCACCAGGCCCATGCACTTCGTGGAAAGTATGGGTGCTAAGGACAGGCCGAACGGAAGGACGGTGTATTGATAAACCTGGCCGCCGAGGCTAATCTCAAGAATGGCCTGTGACGGGATTTATCTGAATCTGAAAGTATGCATTTTTCAGATCGAGAGAAATAAACCAGTCCCCTGGCCATCATGCGCGAGGAGTTTGCTGGTTGTAAGCATTTTGAACGGTCTTTTGCAAGCTTTGTTCAAAACCCTGAGATCTAATATTGGTCTGAGGCCGCCGTCTTTCTTGGGGACAAGAAAATAACGGCTGTAAAACCCGACTCAGCTCAGGGAGGCGGCACTCTCTATGGCCCTTTGCACAGAAGGTTTGTTATTTCTGAACGAAGCATGCACGCTAGCTTCCGTGTTCAAAGTAGTTTCGAGCCAGCTCTGAAGCAAGGAGGACGGCGATCGAACTGTAGCAAATAGCCCTGTTTTATTGTGCTTAACACCCATTCGGATATCCCTGAATATCTTCCCACGCTTTGAAGCGTAATGTTAGAGGGTGAATGGCCAAATCGCTCTGATTGCCGCACACAGCGCTGAACAGAATGTGTGAGCCGCTTACTGTGCTTATGCTGGACTGCTCGCAGACAGCATGGACAGGCTGTTCTGTGAGTGACTTCCGATTGAGGTGAATGGGGAAAGAGTCACGCCTGTTAAGTGATGCGCAAGCATAGCCACGGGCACGGACTTACATACAGAGAAGTGTTTGCTGGCCGTGGTGACAGAGCCGGCAGAGAATGGGCGCCACGACGTATTCGCGTGAGCGCATTTATTGACTCTAACACTCGAAGTGGTTCGTGAACCGCTTTTGAGTGTGCTCTGATGGGGACACGGAACGTGTAATGCTTGTGTGTAGAGGTGAACACTAGATTGTGGGCACATTTTCTACACATAAGGCTGGTCGTGTGACAGAGCCGCCAGAGAATGGGCGCCACGACGGATTCGTGGGTGCGTTATTAACCCTAACACTGAGCCGGTCGTGAACCGCTTTATGTGAGTGTGCTCTGATAGGGACACGGACGGTAATGCTTGTGTGTAGGGGTGAACACTGAATTGTGGGCACATTTTCTACACATAAGGCTTTATTTTGGGTCGCCGTGGAAACGGCGCTTGAGTGCAGGCAAGCCGGTAATATCACCGGCTTGTTGGCTGCTGAATCCACCACTGCAGTAGCCTGAGAGAAGGGGACTGACAGGGGCGCACGGGACTTACATACAGCTGGCCGTGGTGACAGAGCAGGCAGAGGAGGGGCGCACGACGGGCTCGTGGGCGCTTATTAACTCTAACACTCGAGCCGGTCGTAACTGCTTATGTGAGTGTGCTCTGATAGGGACACGGGATGTGTAATGCTTGTGTGTAGGGGTGAGCACTGGATTGTGGGCACATTTTCTACACATAAGGCATGTTTACTCTTTACAAGATTTTTGGGTCGCCGTGAAAACGGCGCTTGAGTGCAGGCAAACGGGTAGTATCACCGCTTGTTGGCTGCTGAATCCACCACTGCAGTAGCCTGAGAGAAGGGGACTGACAGGGGCTAAGCTTTGACGGTGGTCCGCCGCGGCGGACTGAGCCGCCGCTTTCTCAACAACGCTTAGGAGGACTTCGGTTGCTCAGGTTTCAGTACAATCTTAGGCCGAGGCCCGCAGGGGGCGGCGGTCTGCGGCGGCTGTCTGAGCTGATCGAGGGCGGCCGCCCTGTCGACGCTGAGAAGTCTGGCTTGTTGAGCTGGGCGCTGTGAAGAGGCTCGTGCAGGAGGCTGGTCACGTGGGCGGCCTGCAGAGGAGCTAGCGCGATCAACAATGCCACTCACCGCGGAACCGAAGAGACCGGACAGAGAGAGCGGCGCGTAGTGCGTTCAGCTTCTCCCAAGTCGGCTAGTCAGATCTGAAACAGCCTCTGTCTGTAAGACGGCCATGGAATGCAGAGCAGATGCGCTTGGCCGGGCGGCGGTATAGGCGCCGCCAACACAGGCGGAAGTAGTTCTGCAGGCCTTAGACGGAGCACCAGCTTAGACCGCCATCTCGCGGAGGGCGGGCAAAGGTGCGGCGTGGAGTCTGTTGGGAGCCTGCTCAGGGGCGGTGACCACTCGAGCCCGAGGCGGTCGACGGCCTGTGTGAGGAGGCGCTGCTAGTTCCCCTCGACCCGGCGCGGGTCCTGCTGGATTCCTGGGCCGAGGAGGAGGCGTGTGAGCCTGACCACTCCTGCTGTCCGAAGCCATGATGGAACAGCCCTTATCCTCCGCTTCGTCCGAGATGGCAGCAGAGCAGCCGCCGGCGGCCACTGCGCGTCCCGGTGGGCGGGAGGGTGAAGGCGATGCTCGAGGGAGGGCTCCGGCGAGGCAATCGCTTCTACCACTGGTTCTGGCAGCCTTTGAGAGCGGGCGCTTTTACTGCGCTGCTGAATGGAAGGCGCGCTGGCGGCTCGGTCCTGAGCGCTCGAGTCGAGCCCGCAGGGTCCACATCGAAGCTCCTCGCAGAGATCGCATCCGCCTTCAGCGAGGGCGAGCTCTGCATGCCCCAGTCCCAGGCAGAGAGCGCAGATGACGTGGCGGTCTCCGGTGCTGAGAGGGGCGCGCATGAGGCGCAAGTGGAGCGAGGCATCTTTAAAAAGACGCCAGTACTTTTTGTGAAGTTCATAAGAACTAGCTTGCTTTAAAAGGATACGCCGCCGGATGGCGTAGCTCGCAGGACGGCTGAAGGTGGTGAAGACGGCCGGCTTCTTCGAGCGCTGTCCACGCTTGCTTGATGCCCCTCGAACGGCGACGCCGCTTCCAGTTCAGAGATGCGAAGAGCTTCGCTGAAGAGATGAAAATCAGGGTTCCAGCCTACTGAACTACGCTTATATGCACTCTAGTCACGCCATTTTGGCGGGCTTTGTTGCAGTGAGCGCGCGGACGCCTCTCATTGGATGCGAGTTCGCCCAAGCTCGTCTATAGGCTGCAGCAGTTGCCGCAGAGCAACCTATGAGCTCGCTAGCTAGCCCGCTCAAGGTCTGCAGCTGACGCACTGTGTTGACAATGGATACAAAAATTAAGGATAATTTTTTGGCTTCAATATCTCAGAAAAGATGAATCTTTCCCGTAGCGTAAGCTAGCTTACGCAATACGAGAGAACCTCTCGTAAGAGAACCTTTGATGCTTGCCCAGTCCCGATGCCCACAGCATGTGCCTGGTGTACATGAATTTTTAGGAAAACTATTTGACCTATACATTTTTTATTTATTTTTTGTTGCTTTTTTTTATTAGGTGCTACTAGTTACAAATCAAAAAGATAAACGCTCTGGTCTCAGGAGGTTAAATGTCTTTAATTTGAATCACTTACATCAGTGAAGGTCATTAGCAAGAGACATCAATTTGACCGGTTACTGGTAAGTAACATTTATTTACTTGCTAAAGCAAATCATTTCTCCCATTGGCACTTGGCGAGTGTTCATTTGTATGGAGGGAACAGTGTGTTTAGAAAATATAAACAATCTGACTAACAGATTCTCTCGATTTTTTTTTTTTTACTGTATTTTGAAATATTCACAATAACATAAGCATGCATGTTTATTATCATATATACAGTACTGCATTACTGAATACTCACAAATATTTAGACTATACACATAAGTTAACAGACATTATCCACAATTTTACTTTGTTTTCATTGTTTTACACTGTCTATTATTGTGGTATCATTGATTTCATTTAAATTCATGTGCCGTTAGTTAAAAGGCTGGTCCCATATTTACTTTGTAAATATACATTTCTGGTCTTATTGTGAACGATTAATCAGTGGCTGAAGTCCCTGTACCTCATCACACAGAGGATGCCACTAGCCACGCCAATGTTATTGCTCCAATTGGCAGAGAATCCACTTATTTGAGTATAATGTTAACTGGAATGCTCTGTAAGCATCTAACAAATAAATTAATTTAAAAGTGATTAAAAATATATTAATAAATGAATTACAGAACGTTAAACTACTGCAGCAATATTTACTTGCATATTGCCTGACATGTGGCCAAACCAGGTGCAAAGCTTCCTGAACACATGGAAACACTTATTATGCAAAGACTAATGCAAAGACAGAAAAGCTATTAATAAACATTGATCAACAGTGTAGCATATGGTGCGTTGTGTGTTAGACTATTTGTGAAATGGTAATTTACCTTATAGTGTTGTCCATGCGGGACACGGTTAGGAACGCAGCCAGGTTTGCGGTGTAAGACGAACACACAATCAATGTAAACAACCACCAACTGCCCATGACGATCCTCAATGCCACAGACCCCACCATTGAATCGCCACCTGTAATGAGAGGTCAGAAAACCAAAAATATAAATGCATTTTGAAATGAGAAAACATTTCCAACAGAATGTCTTCATATCAATGTATAAAATCATGCACTGAAAAACTGCATGTTCCTGGTCGAATTGTGCACAATTCATCAGTGTTCGTTATACCAAAGACAAATACTTCTCATTGTAATCTTGTATAAAAAAAATGCAATAAACTCTTGAGTCTTTTTCAATTGAATTAGTCAAACCACTGAATAAATTGGCCTGAAACAGTCTCACAACTCAGAGATCAGAACTAGCAATGTTCGCTTCATGTCACAGGAAGTTATCAAGATGGCTACAATCGCCTTCAGCAGCAAGTTCACCCAATATTGTCTCGTTCCATACATTTACATTCGATTACTTTCAAGGTTTTCACATAATCCTGTTTCTGAATGCGTAATGAGAAAGCCTACAATTAGAAGGGAACAATTAGGAGGGCAGACCCCTATGAAAGAGTATTAAGAGATTAACATATGGTAATTGCATTACAGATGTGAATAATCCATAAGAAAAGAACACAATTTCACATCATTAACCTTTGTCTTTAGAGTGAGCAGAAAAGGCATTATTATTAGCATGCATGCTATCCTCACATTAAACCAAGTTTAAGAGTATAAGCACTGGAAAAATGCACTGGAAAATCTTTGTTCAATCTACTGTTAATTTCATGTGGCGGTAAGATCAAAAGTATGGCACAGGAACTGCGGAGATTTAATCACAAGCTGTTTGGCTTAAAAGGGTTGGTAGGCAGTATGCCAGACATTAATAGAGGCAGCTGCGGTTTAGTGTGCTAGTTGCTGAGATAGTAACTTATCCATTTTATCTTTCTTGAATGAGAACCAGCATTCTGTGCTTCATTCAAAGGCACCTTTACACTTTTTTAGTGCACTTAACACAATTGAGAATCAAGTGTGCCACTGTGGCTTATTAGTTTAGCAAAAGGCATGCTAGATTGGCAGCTGAGGTAATTTTAGAGTTTCCATTTTCCTTTTTAGCCTGCCAGGAGTGTTTTTTTTTTTTCAAAGTATCAATATGTAATCCTTTGTAGACCATTCTTTTTGACATACAACACTTTTGAAAAATGTCTCAGCACATCTGAACTGAAACACAAGATTTCAGGTTACCAAGAACTACTGCATAAAGAAATCAACACATTCTTATGCCGGAGTGCCAAGGTTCCTGAAAAGATTCTAAACTGCTTTTTAGGTATTAGTTCACCTGACTTTTTAAGGAAAAAGTAGTGTAACACGTTAAATTTCAAATTCTTGTAATCAGATTACAGTTACTGACATTAATGACGTTCATTTCTTTAAAGTACATTACTTGGGTTACACAGATTTTGAAAATGATAACTGATTTAGAATCTGTTTAAAAAATGAATTATGTTCATATGTTTGTCTGTTTGCATTTGTGACAACTAAAGCTCAAACTAATAAAAAACTATTTGCCAGTGGGGTTAGAAAAAAAGAAACGATTCAAAGGGAAAGCAAGTTTATTTTTCTTAATGTTAAGATATTTTTACTGAAATATAAGAAAGTATGATTTGTTTTTTGTAGTGCAGCCCCAGTCCCCAGTCCCTATTCACTTGCATAAAAATAAGCAGATTAGACATTCTTCAGACTTTTTTTCCAGTTGTGATTATGAGTGTAAAAACAAAATATGACAGAATTTTATTTCTGGGTGAACTATACCAAACTTGAATTTCGAATACACAATGCCCATAAAAGTCTATTTCCATTGCACCAATGTATTATCACCACAGTGCAGTTTAATTCTTGTCATCTCTCAAAGCCTAGAGTCAAAGCGTCACCTGATCTCTTGCTGCTCTAAAAATCAGACTGTAAACTGATAAGTGTCTTGTGAAGGTGCCTTTGAATGGATGCAAGAGTAAGGAATACACAGCAGTACCTTGTTGTACAAAGGCCCCATAGACAATCCATATGGCACTGTGCAGCGAGTTAGACATGGTCGAAGCTGGATGGGTTCCTGGTGGATTCTGGGATCGGAGCATCTGCATCCGTGTGAGCAGGAAGATCAAAACGCCCACCACAGGGATGGCAGCTGCGATACAGGCCCACACAGCCAAGTCGAACGGAGCGAACAGTGAAAAGATGTTAATCTTTTCCTCGGGTTTGCGGTATAGGATCCCCACAGAGTAGTCCATGTAGCGCTTGCTGAAGTCCACCACGTTCTCTCGCTCTGGTGTGATGGTGATGGCGGACACTGCCAGATCTGCTCTCTGCAAAGACAGGAAGTTAGTCAGAATAGTTTGTATAAATTATTTATAGGGGCTCATTTGTTTGACACAAATGAAAATGAGGCTGTGAGAAATATATAAACGGTCTGTTCAATGTGTTGCTCTGTTGTGTACCCTGATGTTGATCATTTAGCCAAAAAAAAATTAAAATACGACTTAGCATAACATAGCCAATGAACAAAAAAGTCTGGAAAACATGGGTTGTAAAAATGGAATTCAATGGATTATTTTTTATCTTTTAAGAAATAGAAACAAATAATGAAAATCATCATTTTGTTGTAAAAAAGAGCCAAAAGAGCTCTGATGTTATCGCCCGCTCCCATAAGCTACTTATATATTTGCAAATATCTGAATAATCTGCAATAAAATGAAAATGAAATATTTTCTATACATATTTTGTGTTTCCATCATTTGGTTGGTTGATTTGACTCATAGTTAAGAATTCTTTTATGAAGGATTTTATGAAAAGCCTATGGGAAAAATACTTCTGGAACAAAGATGGCTGAAAAAGTGGGCGTGCACTGATGCACTCTTTTATGTTTCTTGGATGCTACTTTGTGACATCAATTTTGTTTTTGATGGAGGGGCCTTTTTTATTGAAGGACTGGACAGATATACAAGAGGTTCTCAGCACGTCTGGCCTTTTGTCAATCATTTTGGTTTTCATTGGATGTTGTTGCACTTACACCTACTTCCACAAGGCCGCAACATCACATTACGTAGTGACCACTGTGCATGAAAGGGATATATTTATTATATTTAGTCAACACAACTATTAATTTACAGCATAATTTGCTTTTCAATTAGCAAATGAATTGCTTGATTAGTGCTTTTTAATGAATCAGTCAAAATGATTACCGAAATAGACTGAATCGATCACAAATGTCATCAATCTGATCTGAATCATGTACTAAATCAGTCAGTCAGCTCATTTCTTAGTAAATCAACTAATTTATCTCCCTCAATGAAAGCAATGTTAAGAATGAAAATTTGCATTGTGAAACTTAAATCACAATTAATAAAATAATTGTTCATAGTTAATCGCAAATTTTGAAAGTTCTGTTGACTCTTTATACTTATTTTCCTATCAAAATTGATTTAGTTCCTCCTTAAAAGAAAAGAAAATGTAACATTATGTAAAGCATCACACAGTTCAAAGATAGAAATGCACTAAAATAGCACCAATTTAAGTAATATTAAACTTTATAAGTCTAAGTGGGAGGTTGACTAATTGAAAGCACTAGATTGCAGTTTCATTGCAATGTACATTAAAGATCATAAACCCTCATCCTCAACAATATTAATCAGCAGGCAGACTTAGACTTTTCGCTTTCCTACAGCAATCGTAAAGCTGCATATACATGATCCGTGATGCTTTGAACTCCACATGAAAAGCGCTGCAGAGAACGTCTTCTTTTGCTTTTTGTGCTGGCTCACATAATGATACTTAATCTGAAATTGTAAGATGTAAGCGCAAAGCACCGCCCAAGCAATGTTGATGCATTAACTCTAGAGGGCCATGTTAGAGGGCTTAACACAAGTCCAGTAGCGCTCATGACTACAGATATAGGTGATGTAAATTATTTATTATTTATTTATATTTTACATTATTCAACTCGTTCAACTCATTTTTCACACACATATGTAATGACACAATATGTGGTGTCCTTGCATTATTCCACCACAAGGCAGCACCCTTCCATAATAATGTTGATTCTAATATTATAAACAAGAACGCTTTCAGCTACTTATGGCACTTAAGTTTACAGTTTGACCCGACTCTACTCGCTTTACTTTTCTGAGCTTGTTTTTCCACTGCTGTTTAGTGCCACTACAACGTGGGTGGAATTATAGGCTGATCGTCATAGTTGCGCTGCCTCTACTGCCGTGAAATCACCTTAAACGTGACACAAAACAATAAACAATAACACAACCGCTAGTGTAAAATAATAAGGCCTCTTAACAACTTCTTAGTCAGTACAACTGTGTTCTTTCTGTTCTGCAGGACAGTTGATGTTTTGCAAGCTGTTTCATATCAGGGTGTGTTGACAAACTGCCAGTCTTAGAAATGTGTTTCTTGTATCTGAACTCTCTGCCCTAAGCCCTTATATATCTCATATCAAATAAGTATGTCACGTTCAGATAAAGTAAAGCATGATTTTATTGGTTAGTCTAGAGGAAGTGTTACTTTGCTGAACAGTATATAATGATGTGTTGAACAATAAACGTCGGGGAATGATATGATATGATACACTCTGGTGTATGTGTGTTATGTCATTTCTCCCCTCACGAGGATCCGGATCAACATCAGCAACTGCAGACCTGAATTGATATTTGGGACCCCTGAAAATTCCTTACAGCTAGCTGTTAGTTACTAGCTCATTGTGCTGCATAAAGCAGTTGTTACATGGTGATTTTACACAAGTGTAACAGTTAAATTGGCCTGATTGTTTTAGAAGCTTTCCAGTAGCTGGTCAACTAAATAAAGTGAAGCTTTCAAGCAGAATATCGAGTTAAAGTACCATCCTCCATCATGGACTCCCGGGCACTCTCCCTCCCATTGCTCGCCGGTCTAGATAGCGTCCATTTGGTCGAACCACTTCCACTTTTCCTTAATGGTCCTGTAGTCACTTTTAAGTATTTTTTTTTACTTTTCTCTACACTGTTGGTAGATCCGGTGGTAGCCGTGTGAGGCCAACAGCCTAATTTTCATTTCGTTTGTCGCAAAGAGAGGAACATCTGCACCTTGTTTATTGGCCACGGCTTGGTTTTGCGCACAGCCATTTATTTTTACAATTCGAAAGTCGCTTGAACAAATTATACTGGTATCTGTTACCAATGGAGGCAGTGAAGGCAGACGAGGAGAGTGGATCTAAATGCAGCTTAACTTTATTAAACAAACAAACAAATAAACACAAAGGAAAAACCCACAATGGGAAAACATGAAACTTAAACACGATGAAACAAAACTGAGAACTCGGGCAGGGAACACATACCAGGCTTAACAACATTCAACGATTGACCGAGGGGAGTGAAAACAACCGGGTTAAAATACATGGACATGGGAAAACGGGAGCCAATGAACAAACAGAACTCAAACAAGATGACAGGGCAATAAACAGAAACAAATGGCAAACTAACGAGGGCAGGTGAAAACAATGAACAGAGAACACGAAAGCTAACAAGGAGACTATGGAGCTACAAGGGTGACAAAAGTGAAAACTAAGGAACTCCAAAAGTGACAAAAATGACAAACAAAGGGCAACAGTGAGACAAGACAAGGTATACATAACAGTATCGCTGTAGCTAACTTTAAAACTAGTGGGTTGATGTCCCGTGTCACAAATCCAGTGACGCTGGTAGTGATGATTCTCTCTGACCAATCAGTGATCTACAGGGTTTTGACATCACATTTAGTATCGGTTCGGCTTGCTTGGAACCTCGACCGAGGTGGTACTAAAAAAAGTACCAGGTACTATCCACAGTGGAAAACCCCCAAAAAGCGAGCAGAGTCGAGTTGATTTGAGTTGTACCGTGCAGTGGAAAAGCCCCATTAATGACTTAAAAATAGGATAAAACCTTATATTTGGCCTGCTTTTAAATACATATGTCAGCATTTTGAACACATTTATGGGCAAACAAATCAAATTTATTGGCAGTTTATAGTATGGATCTATGTTTTCAAGTAGATTAATATTTAGGCACCTGCCACACCTGCACATCTGGGTTTGTTTTGTAAGAGGTCCTTTCTCCATCACTTGATCACTGACAAGGAATAGCTGTTGTGTATGTGTTTGTGGTGTGTATGTCACTGAATGACGGAACCAGTGTTCAAAATTCACACGGAGCTGAATGAAATGTCAGAATCTAATTTCAAATGGGTAAGTGCATTAATAAATTAAAACAAAATATGTGTTAAACATTTTAAATTAATTGCATATGTTAACAAGTTAAATTCAACAACTCTAATTAAAAAAAAAAATTCTCATAACAATATTTTGACATTTTGAAAGGTCAAAGTCATAATTTAATTCACTTGCCTTGTTGATGAGCTCCCCGATCATTCCATTCCAAGAGCCATTGGACAGCTGAGAACCGTATTTGCTGTCTGCTACCTGGTAGAGATCGTACTTGAATCCGAGGATCTTGGCCAAGGCGTCCAGCACATCAATTGAGAAGCCCTTATATCTCTTGGGCTGTCCGAGAATATTCTCTGCCACCATGACAAACGGATCCTCCTTTAAAGGGGAATATTGACTATCAACCTTTCCAGACACATTTCAAACAGCCTAGCTGATAGTAAAACTTGTTTCAAGATTTTGTAGGGCACACTGAGAAACCTCTATGAAGTAGATGATTACTGCACATGGCCCAAGAGAGCCATTAAATTGAGATCATAAGGAATGTAAAATATATATATATATATATATATATATATATATATATATATATATATATATATATATATATATATATATATATATATATATATATCAAGCACATCAGAAGCGGAATCAATAGCTTTGTGCTTTCCCACACATTGTTAAAATGTTTATAACAGGTATAAGACAAGAATATTGCAAAATTGGATCAATTATGAAGAATGGAGAACAATCTCAACATGAAACAAGGGGATATTACTATGGTATATAAAGGGGTTCATTATTGATTAATAATTCATTTAAAAATGCATTATAAACCATTTTTAGGTGAGAATACCAAAACCACTGTAAGGCTGTTATAAAAAAATGCATACAAAGGGAGACTTAAAATTGACCAAATGGTGAGCTTTTTTACCTGAACTGTTATAAATGCTTAATAACACTTCATTCAACACTAGTAACCTATGACAATGCACCTGTAAAGTGGACTCATATTAATTATTTATTCAGATATTGCCAATATTAGAAACCTGTATACACAAAGTTCAGTATAGTGTATTGATCATCAGACTTTATTATATTATTTATTCTGTGAATTTGCATGAATTTGGATTTTTTATTTTTTTTTGCAGAGGACTTACTTGGTAACTTGGACTATGTAAAATCATTCTTTTGACATCAATGTGACAAGGAAAGTGACAGCACAAATGAGTCAATTACAGTCATGAATGTAAACACAATGGCGTAATCCCTCATTTCAATCTCACTATAATACATATGTTTTGTTGCTGCATTGTGACAAAATCATACATTAGGGCATTTTATGTTTTTCATTAACATAAGTATGAAGAAGTGTATTTATTAAGAATTTATAATATGAGAGGTAAAATGGCTCACAATTTGGCAAGTACTGCATTATTCATTTTGTTATACCCAAATAAATGATTTATATGCATTTGTAAATTACTTATTTGTCATTAATAAAACCCATTATAAACCCTTAACAAAGGGAACATTAATGTAAAGTGCTGCAATGACAACTTTAAAATTATTTCATGCTCTCTACCAGTCTTTCACATTGCTGTTGGGTGACTTTATGCCACACCTGGTACAAACATTCAAGCAGGAATGTAACCTTTTGATACACACCCCACACAAAATCTGACGGCACTGCTTGGCTATTATGAATATGCCGCATTTTTTTAAATAGACTTTGGAGACGGGCTGGTTTTGTTTTTGAGACTCTAATATATAAGATCATATACAGTTTTCCAACATGAATGCTGCTCAGATTGCAGTTTGTTGAAGAATGATGACGAAGAGTAATTCTTTCAGGAGAGATCTCATGTAAACAATGGAGAGTATATCAATATTTCTCAGATTTATCATTTTATGGACAAAAAGTGCTATTGGATGTTTTTCAATGAACACTTGTCATGGACAATTGACCCAAGTGTGGCGAACTGGATTCATCTGGCGATCATGTTTTCATAATAAATATATGAAGTCCTGTTTTGATATTGCATGTTTTAATTTGTACTTCTGGCACAAATAACTAAATGGCTGTTTCTGGAGCATTGCTATCGTGAAACAGAGATCGGATATCAATGTTGAACCCTTAGACCTTTGAATAGATGTATCATTTGTTAACATTCATTACATTTATAGATGGTAAATTATATATTAAACATAAGCATTACCAACAACGTGACTACTTTGACAGAAACTCCCTGCATGCCGTTCTCAATACGACTCTCCTTTAGACTGCCATTGAGCCCATGAACAGAATCCCACGTGGCCAACTGCAAAATAAACAAACAGAAAACATACAGATCACATTTAGTCAACACAGTTTAATCACAGTCACATGCTGTCTCTAAATATTGTAAATCTGTATTCATGGCTGCTGATTTAGATTGTGCGGTAAGTGTGTTGTTTTATTAACCGCTTTAGGTTAGGGTGCAAAAAGTCAACATTAAATGGCATTCAAAACCCACTTTACTTACATAATGTGACAGTTCAGAGTAAAACAGAATATTCACAGAGAAAACAAATGTAGGACATGACCTGACTAGAGTTTTACTATCATGTTCCATCAGGAATTGACTGAATGGTGAAAAGGGGGTGAGTCAGAGCTGAATGTGAGTTTGCAGTAGATTCCCCTCCTGAAACATTGCCTGAACACACTTTTGAAGAGGCTTTTTGAACAGGACGCGGAGGCTGAGAGTCAAGTTCACTCTCCAGAGCATCTCCAATGGCAACGCTTCTTTTTCAAATCTATCATGTTTTGCTATTAAGGTCATTCTGTGTCAACTCAACTATAGATCCCCTACTCAAAATGTTGTTTTTGATATTTTTTCTCTGGTGAAAGAAATATAGAAACGATGATCAAACCAAAATATTAAATGATCAATATTTACTTAGTAATCCATTATTTTGTAGTGGGGGGCTGATGATTTGGAACAAAATTTAAGGTCACATTATTTGTATTTCAGACCTATTTTTTTGTTGGACAAGAACATTTTGCTTCATACCATGTAACCCACATCTGGTTTTCAACCATTGAAAGTGTAACATTTAACAAACTATGCATGGAGCCAAATAAAGAGCCCCATATCTCTGGAATTTAACCATATATGCCTTTCAAAAGAGAATGTAAAAGGATATTAAGATATTTTTAAAACTTCAGCCTTGTGACTCAATCAGTTCTCTAGCACCCAATGTCGTCAATCAGTATACCGTGAACACGAATTTGGGCACCGTAAGGGTTTTCAGCAACAGAACATTGGAAAAATTATGACCTAATCCCATGTGACATGATAACAAGCTTGTGCATTTAAACGCAGTTGTTATTAATCAGAAACATCGCTATATAATTGACACTGCATTTTCATATTCAAACATATCATGTTATTACAAAAGATAAATGACATCAATAACGAAATACAAATATAAAGCAATGACCTTCCATTTTACAAATGTAAACTGAAATTAAGAGCTGACAAAAAATCTCAAAAAAGCTATTTTAATTTTCTTAATTCAACCTTTGAGTGTACACCTACCTACAGTATCTCTGAGTAAAAATAAAATAATGATGCTGCCACCTTTCTAAATGTATTTATTTATTGCCTTTATTTTTGCTCCAAATAATAGGGGAAAAAAAAATATTTTTACCCCCTCTATAAAATAATGGATTACTCCATAAATATGGTGCCATGGAAAGGACTGACAGTAAAGACTCCTGATGGTTCGGGGCCAGTGTGAGAGAGATTCGTGACATTGGCTAGAACCGTCGCTTGTCCTTTCAGGCTATTGCTATGTTTGTATTCTCAGTGCAAGCAGACAACAAGTGAGAGAGCACAAAAATGAAATGGAGCAAACACAGTCGTCTAACTGAGCATGCAGAGATGAGCGAGCACACAAGAGCATGCATACAGACAAGCACGAGCACTGAGCACTATCCTTGCTACGTTCCAACAGTAAAACAAAAGGCGGACTTTTCTAAAATTTTAATGAAGCGCTGGATGAAGCATGTTAAACCCCCTTTATACATCTGGCTGGATATCATGAGCTGCTCAGTATCAAATATTTAAGTATACAATTAACAATTAAGTAATGTTTCAAAACTTTTATTTATTTAACATACTAATTGCATTTTATATGAAAAAAATCACTGGCTATTTTTATTTTTAGAGCTGTTCAGCTGCAGGGTGACTCTGACTATTTAAAGTCTGTTCAGCAGGATACTAATCATATAATTTATATATGCAGCAGAGGTGTTTTTGTTACGTTGATATTGAGATTTTTTTTTTTCTTAATTGTGAATTTTAAAATAAGCTTAAAATATTGATGTTGTAAGGTTACAATTTTAGTTCAGATTCATGAACAGATTCATTCGGACTTGGACTCGACTCGGACTCGGCCTGTAATGGACTCTGTCTTGAGTCCGACTCGGCCCCTTTTGGCCTCTGACTCAACTTGGACTCGTTTGTTTAAAGACTCAGACTTGACTTGGACTCCACTAAGGTGGACTTGAACCCAACACTATATACCAGTAAGACAGCATGTCAGCATCCTCGTCTATCTCAACGTGATATAAGCAACAACAACAAAAAAAATTAGACAATTTGTGCAAAGACCTAGACACCCTGGCAACTATAGCAAAACTTCATGAAATGTCGCTTTACCAACCAGAGCGTCTTTGCACAACAGCGTGAAAACAATGCACCCAACATTTTCTGCTTTAACAGAGGTGTGCTGGCTTTCGTGTGGCCAAGTGCTTGTGAGCTTCTTTTTCTTGAATCTTAATAATTCATGGAATTTCTGTAACGTCATAACCATATTCTGCAAGACTGCAAAAACCTCTAAAAACAACATACCTTGTTGACATGTTAACACTTTCAAATGAGACAGTCAAGCAGCTGCAGGGCTCTGCATGGGGGAGGACAATGTAAATGTGTCATCTGCTAGACATGTTCAAGTAATTCATAGATTAGACCTAATAATATATACCTGCTATATTACACATCACAACTGATTTAGTAGCAAGGTCTCCTCTATCAAGGATTCAAATGCTTATTACACTCAGCCCAAAAATCAAATCTTTAACTCCTTGATGAAATCTTTGATCCTGCTTGTGAAAACACTAAACATGGCTCAAAAATTGACAGCATGACAAAACGGGTTACCAAAAACTTACACCTACACACTGAACACTTCGCTAAAAATGCTGATTAATGGAAGATTTATGAATTAATATCTGCTTAAATGCTATCTTGCAAATTATAACTGAGATAACATTTTGGGGTAAATTATCTTAAATACGTTATACATTGGCAAGAAAATGTATGTGAACCCTTTGGAATTACCTGCATTTATGTATAAATTTGTCTTAAAATCGATTTTGATCATTGTCTAAGATACAATAATGAATAAACACAATCTGTTTTAACTAATAACAAAATTTGAGTTTGCTCTTCTCAAGAAGCATCTGCTTATGTGGAACATGCCTCACAAAAAAAAAAGAGATCTCAGAAGACCTATGATCAAGAATTGTTGCTTTGCATAAAGCTGGATAGGATTACAAACTTATCTTGAAGATCTTAGATTTTCATCTGTCCACAGTTAGACACATTTCTATAAATTGAGATGATTAAGTACTGTGGTTACTCTCCATAGAAGTGGCTTTCCAGCCAAGATGACAAATAGTATATATGAACAATTTTAGTCAGAATTTAGGCCTCATCACAGTACAGAAACTGCACTTATCAGAGTTAAAAATGACTTGCTCTTATCATCTGAACGCGGCTGCATTTCACATCTAGTGCTTTTAGTTCTTAGTGCTGCATTCGACATGATGACATTATCTTAAATATGCATTAGCATGGTTTAGGTCCTATTTAGCAGACTGCTACCACTTTGTCTATGTAAATGAGGAATTGTCAAAACAAACAAAAGTAAAATATGGTGTGCCACAGGGATCAGTTTTAGGGCCTCTGCTTTTTTCCTTGTATATGTGTCCCCTGGGAGATGTTATCTGGAATCGTGGAATACGTTTCCACTGTTATGCTGACAATATAACTTTATATTTCTTCTAAACCTGATAAGATTTCAAAACACTCCAAATTAGCAGAGTGTATCAATGAAATGAAAGATTGGATGGCCAGAAATTTTCTTCAATTCAATTCTGACAAAACAAAGATTCTAATTATTGGACCAAAAAACTCAAAAAATAAGCCGCTAAAATATAATTTGACTCTCGATGGATATACTGTTACATCATCTTCAACAGTGAAGAACATAGGTGTTATAGAAATATGGGTGTTATATTTACCAATCTGTCCTTTGAAAATCAAATTACCAATGTTTGTAGAACAGCATTTTTCCACCTCAGAAAAATGTCTAAATTTCGGCACATGCTCTCTGTTGCTGACACCGAAAAACTAATTAATGCGTTCAAGACCTAAAGACTAGATTATTGTAATGAATTACTGGGAGGATGTCCAGCAAGATCAATAAATAAACTTCAATTGGTTAAAAATGCAGCAGCCAGAGTGCTAACAAGAACCAAGAAATATGATCTTATTAGCCCCATTTTATCGTCAATACTTTGTCTACATGATACATTTCATATTACTTTTAAAATTCTGTTAACTACATACAAAGCTCTGAATAGTCTAGCTCTGCAGTACTAAAGTGTCCTTCTACCACGCTATATTCCTTCACGTTCATTATGATCGCAAAATTCTGCCCTGTTAATAGTTCCTAGAATATCAAAGTCCACTAAATGATCCTTTTAATATTTGGCTCCTAAATTATGGAATAGTCTCCCTAACATTGTTCGAGATGCAGACACACTCCCTCAGTTTAAGTCTAGACTAAAGACTCATCTATTTAGCCAGGCATACACCTAATTTATCCTTCAACTCACAATTAGGCTGCTTTAGTTTAGTCTGCCGGAACATTGATCATGATCTCTAACTCTGTAATAAATTGAATGGTATCTAGGCTAATATTATTCTGTTTGTATCCCTGTCTCAACCTTGGGACTCCTATCCTGAAGTCACCAGAACCGGCTGGATCCAGCACCATTCCTGCTTCGTGTTGGACTCCACTGCTACGTGTCGCTGAATGATGATGACTAAATGCAGTCTATTATGATGGACTTTAGAGGATGAACTGATGCCAACTCCAACCATAAGACATGGGATACTTCATATGCCATTGTCTGAACCTTGGACTTAGGATGGACCACACCGAACCTCACCGAAATTACCGGCCAGGTTGAACTGCAATGCACCTTACTGATCTCTGCCTGCATCACCTCAGTCTATTGATGGACTACACTCTTAAAATGTAATACATAGACTACCAATTAATTGCCAACAAAAGCCTTCATCAGCCAACTAACAAGGACAAGTGCATCTATGTGAACTTCTACATCTACAACTTCTTATACAGGATGGACTTCTAAGACATTAGTCATTCATCTTACAGTTCATACAAAATCTTTGTCTAAAAACTGGTGCTGAACTCTTACTTAGTTTAATCATTTTAAAGCATGACTTGCACTAAACACAAGTACTATTGGCATTATATTCATGATGTTAGCCAAAGGGGAACTTGCCCCCACAGTCAGTCTGGTTTCTCCCAAGGTTATTTTTCTTGCTCACTGTGGTTATAAATACAATTATTTTCTAATGACTTATTTTTAAACAGGAAGGAAGCCGCTACTTTCCAATAAAAACATTGCAGAAATATTTACAAAAGATCACCTTGACACTCCACAACACTACTGGGAAAATGCTTTGTGGACTTTTGGGAAGAAAACGTCTCGGTTACTGACGTAACCTCTGTTCCCTGATGGAGGGAACGAGACGTTGTGTCGCTGAGTTGACACTAGGGGTCGCTCCAGCGGAGCACGGCCATCTCTGATTTTGAGAAAAGGCCAATGAGAATTGCCGTATGGAATTTGCATGCCACTCCCCCTGACATACGGGTATAAAAGGAGTGACGCTGCAAATACACATCAGGTATCGCACAGAGGAGCCAAGCCAAAGACCCGGCGCTTTCAGCGGATGGTTCAGTATTGTGGCTAGCGGGAACACAACGTCTCGTTCCCTCCATCAGGGAACGGAGGTTACATCAGTAACCGAGACGTTCCCCGTCTGTCACTCAGTCGACGTTGTGTCGCTGAGTTGACACTAGGGGTCCCATGGAAAACGCCACAGAGCTGAACCGAGTTACGCAGACAAGCGGTGCGAGACGGGCAAACCTCTGTGTGCCTCGTAGCCAGCGCAGCAAGCCATCGCATAACTACCCCCAACACACTGGCAGGCATGAAGCGGTCCCCTGCACCTAGGGGGAACAGCTAACTGCTCAGGAGTATAAGGACTGGCTGGCCCAGCCGGGGCCTTCTCTCTATTTTTCTCCCCTGTAAAAGGAATGCAATTGTTCGGCTGGGGGCCAAATATAAATAGTCCAAGCTGGGGGGTGTCCCTCCAAAGAGGAGGGGGGGGTTTAGGTGGAATACACACACGGTCTTACCGGCTAGCAGCGGAAGTACATCGTGTGGAATGGCGCCGTGGTAGACCCTACCCAAAGGTGGGGAGGGGTTACTACAAACATGGCGACCCAGGGCAGAGGGCCCTCTGTCCAAGGAAGACGCGGTTTGCCAGCAGGGAAACCATTTTGCGGGATATACATCACACGGGGTTGCCGAAGGGGGCAACCAGCACATGTGGAGCACTTACCTCAGTACGGGGGCCTAGTGACGCCCATACCGGGGCGGCAGTGAGCCTCTCCGAAGACTCGATGGCCGCTAGGCTAGGGAGGAAGTACGTCCAGGGTTCACACTTCCTGTGAATGCAACTGGAGAAAAGAGCGCACGTCTTCACCTCAAGGGAGGGGAAAGGCGCTATGCACAAGCGATACACCCGGCCAGCTGACCCAAACTTACCTGTTTGTGTCATCTGATAACACACGGGACAAACTGGCTCAACCCTGAGGTTATAGAACCTCGCAAAGGTGTTAGGTGTTGCCCAACCCGCGGCTCTACATACGTATGTCTGCTAGAGAGGCGCCATGGGACAATGCCCATGAAACCGCAACGCCCCTGGTAGAATGGGCTCGTAGGCCAGCAGGGGGCGGCACATGCTGGGCGTGGTATGCCATCATGATGGCATCGACGACCCAGTGGGCGATCCTCTGTTTGGAGACAGCGCTTCCCTTCCGCTGTCCGCCAAAGCAAACAAAGAGCTGCTCGGAGCTTCTAAAGCTCTGCGTGCGGTCCAAGTAGATGCGAAGAGCACGCACCGGACACAGCAACGTAAAGGTTCTGTCTGCCTCCTCCAGGGGCAGCGCTTGCAGGTTCACCACTTGAACCCTAAAGGGGATCATGGTAACCTTGGGCACATAGCCCGGTCGGGGTCTCAGGATGACGTAAGAGTAAGCCGGACCGAACTCTAGGCACAGTTCGCTAACAGAGAACGCTTGCAGGTCCCCTACCCTCTTGATGGAGGTGAGCGCCGTCAGGAGGGCGGTCTTCAGAGAGAGCACCTTTAGCTCTGCTGACTCAAGGGGCTCGAAGGGAGCTCCCCGAAGGACCACAGAGAGGTCCCACGAGGGAACGAGGCACGGCCTGGGGGGGTTTAACCTCCTCGCGCCCCTCAGGAACCTGATGATCAAATCATGCTTCCCTAAATACTTACCTTCCACTGCATCGTGATGTGCCGATATAGCGGCTACATACACCTTCAAGGTGGAGGGGGACAGCCGTCCCTCCAACCTTTCCTGCAGAAAGGAAAGCATTGATCTAACTGCGCATGTCTGGGGGTCTTCACCATGGGAAGAACACCACTGCGCAAACAGACGCCACTTCAGGCCGTAAAGACGCCTCTTTGAGGGGGCTCTCGCCTGAGTGATTGTGTCTACCACAGCGGGTGGTAGGCCATCTAAGTCTACCACGTCCCGTCCAAGGGCCAAACATGGAGATTCAAGAGGTCTGGTCACAGGTGCGAGATGGTGCCCTGACCCTGAGAAAGAAGGTCCTTCCTCAGGGAAATTCGCCGGGGGCTGTCGCGAGGAGCGTGAGGTCTGAGAACCAAATCCGGGAGGGCCAAAAAGGGGCCATTAAGAGGACCTGCTCCCTGTCCTCCCTGACTTTGCACCACGTCTGTGCAAGTAGGCTCACTGGGGGAAACGCATACTTGCGAAGCCCCAGGGGCCAGCTGTGTGCCAGGGCATCTGTGCCGAGGGGGGCCTCGGCCAGAGAGTACCAGAGTGGGCAATGGGAGGATTCCGGAGAAGCGAATAGGTCTACCTGCGCTTGGCCGAATTGACTCCAGATCAGCTGAACCACCTGGGGGTGGAGCCGTCCGCTGTGCTGTTGAGGTAACCTGGGATGTGAGTGGCCCGCAGCGACTTGAGTCGGTGTTGACTCCAAAGGAGGAAATGGCGGGCAAGTTGTGACAAGCGGCGTGAGCGTAGACCGCCTTGGCGGTTGATATACGCCGCCGCGGCTGTGTTGTTCATCCGGAGCAACACGTGTTTGCCCCGGATCAACGGCAAAAGCCTCCTCAGGGCAAGTAGTACTGCCAGAAACTCGATGCAGTTGATGCTGGCCTAGGGGAACTCCTGCCCGTAAGAACGCTAGGTCTGACCAGGGGCTGAGAGAGCGGCAACACATCTGCGTGACGAGGACGCGGTGTGTGCCGTGGCGCCATGCTCGTCTCTTGACTCGGGTCTGCAGCCAGTGCTGGAGTGGTCTCTTATGCATCAGCCCGAGCGGTGTAACCGTGGCTGATGATGCCATATGCCCCAGGAGCCTCTGAAAGGATTTCAGTGGGACCAACGTGTTCCGTCTGAACGTCCGCAGACAGGTCAGCACTGACTGTGCGCGCTCACTGGTGAGGCGCGCCAACATTGAGACCGAGTCCAACTCCATACCGAGAAAAGAGATGCTCTGAACCGGGACGAGCTTGCTCTTTTCCCAGTTGACCCGAAGCCCCAAGCGGCTGAGGTGCCTGAGCACCAAGTTCCTGTGAGCACACAACATGTCCCGCGAGTGAGCTAAGATTAGCCAGTCGTCGAGATAGTTGAGGATGCGGACGCCCGCTTCCCTCAGTGGGGCATGGGCTGCCTCTGCGACCTTCATGAAGGCGCGAGGGGACAGGGACAGGCCGAAGGGGAGGACTTTGTACTGATATGCCTGACCCTCGAAGGCAAACCGGAGAAAGGGTCTGTGCCGAGGAAGGATCGAGACATGAAAGTACGCGTCCTTCAGGTCTACCGCCGTGAACCAATCCGGACGCTCGCTAGAATGCGTCTCTGTGTAAGCATCTTGAACGGAAGTCTGTGCAGAGCCCGGTTCAGAAATCGCAGGTCGAGGATTGGCCGCAACCCGCCGCCTTTGGGTACGATGAAGTAGGGGCTGTAAAACCCCTTCTTCATCTCGGCTGGAGGGACAGGCTCTATCGCGCCCTTCTGACTGTCCTGATCAACCAACGCGACGGGTTGGGGAGTGCGAGCCACGGCCCCAAACTCCGAGCGAGAGGGACCAAGGGGACTATAGCGTTGGACGTACCGGCAGGCCTTATTTCCTTTTGGGGAAATAAACCCCAAAAGGAAATAAGGATTCTCCACCCGCCCCTCCGGCGGGGGAGGGAGTGGTCTGCTTTCCAGCTCCCAAAGTGCAGTTCCCTGAGTCCCAGGGCTGCCCGTCTCAGGGGCGCTTCGAAGCCTTCTAGGGTTCTTGGCGGCCGGTCGCTGTCCTGCGGGTAGCTCCACGCCGGGGCCGGCCCCGAGGGGCGGGCTGTGGCGGGGCTGGTGTTGGTACCGCAGGGGGACATGCTGGGCGACGAGCAGACGGGGTACAGGGCCTGTAGCTCCGCCTGGGCAGGATGTGCTGTCTGCCTCCTTACCGTTGAGAACTGCCGGGCGAAGTCTCCAACGGTGTCACCAAACGGTGTCATCTTGAAAAAGACGCACAGCACAACATAGTATGCGAGGGGGAGGAGCGCTGGAAAGCGCCGTAAAGCCAACAGCTTGCAGAGATGAATGACACAGCAGAGGAATTCAGCTCTATGACTGCTCTCTCGGCTCCGAAGAAGATATCTGATGTGTATTTGCAGCGTCACTCCTTTTATACCCGTATGTCCGGGGGAGTGGCATGCAAATTCCACACGCCAATTCTCATTGGCCTTTTCTCAAAATCAGAGATGGCCGTGCTCCGCAGGAGCGACCCATAGTGTCAACTCAGCAACACAAAGTCGACTGAGTGACAGACGGGGAACGCAGCACTACGTATGGCATAAAAAGGGCACCACATACCATCATGAAAACATCTTACCAAAAATGAAGTTTGGTGGTGGGAGCATCATGATTTGGGGCTGCTTTGCTTAATTCCCAAGTTCATCAAGATATCCTACAGGATAATATCATGGTTGCTGTGTGCCAGCTGAAGCTCAGTAGAAGTTGGATGATGCAGCAGGACAATGACCCTAAACATTGAAGTAAATCCACTACAGGTTGGCTTAAAAAAGAAAAAGAATGACCTCAAGAGAGCCGTTCACACCAGATATCCTAAGAATATGAGCTGAAGCAGTACTGGAGGAAGAATGGTCCAAAATTCCTTCTGAACGTTGTGCAGGTCTAATCCGCTGCTACTGGAAACATTTGGTTGAGGTTATTGCTGTCAAAAGAGGATCGACCGGTTATTAAATCCAAGGGTTCACTTACTTTTTCCACAGCACTGTGAATGTTTAATGGGATGTTTTCAATAAAGATATGAAAGATTATAATTGTTTGGGTGGTGTTAGTCTATCTATACTTGTGACTTGTGAAGAAGATGAAATCACCTTTTATGACCAAATATCAAAAAAACAAAAACAGCAAAAATTCCACATACTTTTTCTTGCCACTGTTTAGATACAAAATATAAAAATAAAAATAAAAAATGTTTAAGCCATGATGGTAAAAAGCTGTGATGGACCTTCGCCTTGAGCCCTCATAGCAATTCATATTTTGTCTTTAAACACTTTCTGAAATGTGGTTGATTTGACATTAAATAACCCATTATTGCTATCTTTATTACATTAACATCACAGTAATGACATTAAATTACTCAAAATATAACTGTTGTAAAAATTTCATAAAGGCTGCATTACCTACAACAGTTGCCCACATAGCTATTTGACTATTGGCGATGCCAGCTGTTAAGAAAAAGTCATTTCAGATCAAAAATGACAAAGACAAAGGCCCTTTTTCTTTTTCATTCACTGCTGAATTGTGCACATCGAGACCAAGAATGTGTAGTAAGTAAGTAAACCGGATCAATTTTAATATCATGTTGACTTTAACACTGTTACACTGTTTGTTGATGGTTTCTTTATTTGGCCAAAAAACAATGAATAATGGTTTGTCCTTTCAAAGAAGGAACCCAACATAAGCAGCAGAAGGCCTATAGGGGACATTGACAGCCCACCCAATAACATGCGAGTCTGTTGTCTCTATATTATGTGAAGGAAGGCTATATAAAATTATCCAGCTGCCTTGAGTAGGAGGATGAGGATGAAATGTGAATTATAAAAATCAAATTCCATTAGATCCAAATTAAAACACTAATATGGCTCACATATAAAAATGAATTAACGCAATCCACATGGACAATGTTAATTCTCAGTTTTCTGTACCAATAAAACTACATTTACTGAACTGATTTTTAATATTAATCTCATTAATCATTAATTTACTCAAAGAAACAGGTGATAATGAGGTTTAATCACATCATTTAACAACTGAGAACTTGGCACATTTCGATGTGATTCACTTGTGGTGAAAAATGTCTTCCTTTTAGGTGTTTGTGTTAGCTGTAAACACATCTAATTTGTTTTACTCAAGTGAAGTGGGTGAAAAAAGAATTTAGAAAAGGAACATTTGCATACATGCACAGAGCAGAAGTGTATGCACTTTTCGAGTACAGTATGTTCCCTTCATTACTATTCCATGAGGAAGAGTAGCACGCTGGTTTAGTTCCAGGTGTTGGCACTGGATCAAATTAAAATGCATCTGACACTCAGCACTCAGCATGCTGTGCCGTCGCTCACCTACAGCCCCAGAATCCCATTTTTCATATGCATAATTTTTTTAGTCAACCCCTGAATGATGCTGTAAAGGGGTTTAATGGGAAGGAGGAGCCGAGAACCGGCTTGATAATATAAATAATATTTTAATAATGAACTTAAACAGAAACAAACACACACGACGGACATGTCCGTAAACTATCTCTCTCTCCCGCACAAACCTCCGCAGTCGGCTTTTATCCCTCTCGGAGGCTTGATTAGCCTGATAAGGGACCGGGTGTGTATGATCACGACCCGGCCCCGCTCTCCGCCCTGTCACATTCCTCCCTCATTCTTTCAGGCAGGGGAGCCAACGGTATGACGTACACCCCCACCCCCCTCTTTCCCTGGGGAGGGCGTGCCTCTTTCCCCGTCTGCCGGCAGGTCATCCCCGTCTACCTGGACGAGGGAGGGGACAAGGGGAGGGAAACAGAAATAATTAAATAGGGGGGTACTTTCTGTAACAGTGTAGTACCCCCCCCCCCAAAAAAATGTCCCCCGCCTCTGGCGGTCGGCAGCGAGCCCCTCCCCGCTCTCGGTCGGCGGCCGTCGTCCCCTTCCAGGCAGACGGGCTCCTCATCCCCCGGGCAAATGGCCGCGGCTGCTCTGTTGGGGTGGACCGTAGTGGCGAGAACTCTGCTATGGCCCATCCCTCCTCCTTCTCGGATTTCGGCACCAGTGTAAAGGGGTTCAATGCGGAAGGAGGAGGCGAGAACCGGCTTGATAATATAAATAATATTTTAATAATAAACTTAAACAGACACAAACACACACATGACGGACATGTCCGTAAACTATCTCTCTCTCCCGCACGATCCTCCGCAGTCGGCCTTTATCCCTCTCGGAGGCTTGATTAGCCTGATAAGGGACCGGGTGTGTATGATCACGACCCAGCCCCGCCCTCCGCCCTATCAGAGATGCCTTAGCCAAAACAGATTTCTTCATTATACACAAACAGCCCAACAGCGGTGGCACTGGGGGAATGCTTGAAATGCTGAAAAACTGATCAAATTCTTCATATCCTGAGTGAGCGGCAGGTAAAGCAGGCACAGAGGGAAAATAATGACAAATTAAACCTCTGTAAGTGTGTTTTTGTGCTGGCTGGTGTTCTCTGTGTGAACATTTGCCCTAAACAGAAACAAATCTACAAAAGAAAGTGGATAACTGCCACAGCCAGAATATCCTTTATTCTGTTTCATAACTTCAGAGTAGTTTGCTGACAGTGGAGACTGCTATTGAGTTTAAGTCTGAAAACTGTCACATGCTGAAACTGCATCTACTGTTGTTAGTTTTTTTAATGAATCATTGGAGAATGTAATGTGTTTTTAAAAGCTTGAAAGGATTTTATTAGGCTATCTCAGTAAGCCATACCACAGTACATGTCCTTTTAGGTTTCAATCATCTTTTCTGTGATTCTCACAAAACTGGTCCCAGTCGCCAAATTTACCGTAGTGCGAGAGCAATATGAACAAAATGTATATGTATATTTACAGTACATTTAAAAGTATTTATACATCATAGTAGTTCTCTCTTGGTTCTGTCTTTCATTTTTGGTCATTAAAAACAATAATTGTGCAACATCATCTTTATACTGTCATACAGCTAATACAATTTTTTGTTATGGTAATGAGAATCATATTTGCAAACAATGTGAATAATAAAAGTAAAACATCAGGACGCATTATGGTAATGAGAATTGAGGGGGTAAAATGTGGGTAATTGTCATAAAAAGTAATGTCACAATGCAAATAAACCTTAATAGTATTAATAGGCTTTTTTTTGGTGTAAAACTAATATAGATTAGAATTTGAATGCAGCTCGATTCAGAAGATTCTGCTTTCTGAGCCCTCATGGAGAGCATAACCAGAGAATTTTACATTCACTTTAGAAATTGTGGCTGAGAAACAGATCAGTATATAAGTCAATTTTTACTATAAATTCTCCTCCCTGCCTAGTAGGTGGCGATATGCACAAAGAAAGTGAATCACCAAAAACAAAAGAAGAAGAACATTTAAGTGGAGATTTATAGTAAAAACTGAAATAAATATTGATCTGTTTCTCACCCACACATATCATTTATCTTCTAAAGACATGGATTTAAACAGTTACACTTTTGGATTACGTTTATGCTGCCCTTTATGTGCTTTTTGAGCTTCAGAGTTCTAGTCACCATTCACTTGCATTGCACAGAGCTGAAATATTCTTCTAAAAATCTTTATTTGTGTTCTGCAGAACAAAGAAAGTCCTACACATCTGGGATAGCATGAGAGTGAGTAAATTATGAGATAATTTTGAATGAACTACTGTATACCTTTAGGACATTTTCTCATTACTTTACTTAAAAATTAAAATGTATTGCATTAATGTAAATAATGTAATGTAAAGATCCAGGGCCTCATTTTCCAACAATAATTGATCTTAGCAATTAGGAGCGTTTTCTACAAGCAATTAATGTTCATTATTACGGTATGATATCATAGATAATAGGCTAACATACAAATCTATGTTGTTAGATGATGAAAAATAGTGTACATGTGACATAGGCATTGCCGAGGCATGAACTCTACAAGACCCCTGAAGTTGTCCTGTGGCATCTGTCACTAAGAAATAAGCACCAGATCCTTCAAGTCCTGTAAGTTGTGAGGTGGAGCTGCCGTGAATCGGACTGTTTGGTCCAGCACATCCCACAGATGCTCAATCGGATTGAGATTGAGGCCAGGGAAACACCTTGAACTATTCATCATGTTCCTCAAACCATTTGTGAACAATGTGTGCAGTGTGGCAGGGCGCATTATCCTGCTGAAAGAGGCCACTGCCATCGGGGAATACCACTGCCATGAAGGGGTGTACCTGGTCTGCAACAATGTTTAGGAAGGTGGCACGTGTCATATTGACATCCACACGAATGGCCGGACCCAGGGTTTCCCAGCAGAACTTTGCTCAGAGCATCACTCTACCTCCACCATCTTATTGTCTTCCCGCAGGTAAATAGCTCAGACATACATGGCCATTATGTAAAGATGGTGATTCATATGACCTACAAGTAATAAATGAGGGTTTGTGATGTTTAAAATCAATGACTTAATAAATGAGAATAACAAACACGTTCATCCAATTCAATTTCACAGTATTTCAAGCGGAGGTATTTGCTGGATGCCTAAACTAGACATTGGCTGTGATTCAGCGTGTGATACATTTGAGAGTAAGACAAAGAGAGACAGAGTATCCTAAGGGATAACATCAACCTGAATGGAGTTCCTGAATGATACGGCAATCCCCGAGAGATATAGACTTCCAAGGCAAGAGATTAAAAAAATTCTCAATGCGATTGCACCAGACCTGATGAGAGCAAGACATCAGCGACCCAGCCCTTGGCTGCACTACGATTCTATGCAACAGGAAGTTTTCAGCAGGATCTTGGCGATGGGCATGGCGTTGGTGTCGAGGTCTATGCAGGTGTAGACCAATGCATTACTTTGGCATGTCCCAGCCCAGGTACAATTTCCCACCGCCAGAGAAGACAAGGTCGCAGTTCAGGATTTTTTTTTTCCAAAGCAAAAATCCCACAAGTCACTGGGTTTATAGATGAAGCAGCCACAACTACTTCATTTTTGCTAATTCTTCTGTTAACCCTCTGGGGTCAACGGACGCGCCGGTGCGTCCTGATGGATTCTTTCATCATTACAGCGGAAACAAAATTTTTGGGTATACAGATAAGTGTAAGACGTCATTAGAGACTATAAAGGGTCTACTTTTATTTGTGTACACTCACAATAACAACAAAATCTTGTGCTTTTGTAAAATAAAGAAAATAAAAAGGGTGAGCTTTCAGCAGTCTCTGTGTTCTCGAGCATATTTCAGAAACACGTCACAAAAATGAACTGAAACTCTGCGAATACTTATCACACAAACATGAAACATATGTCTAAAGAAAGCTTATAATGTCTACTTTTAAATAAAACAATTCAAATTTAAAACAAATATTCTCCTGCAATGTAATCTGTTTGAAACTAAGCGATGTACATTTTTTACTGGTTCATCTAATTATCTCTAATGCAGGGGTGCCCACACTTTTTTGTGTGATGATCTACTTTTAAATGACCAACTCAATAAGATCTACCAAGTAAAAAAACACAGTTTCATTTAAAATAAGAAAATGCTTGTTGTGACTACTGCATGCATCCCTACATGGAATTTATCTTCTAATTAATAAAAAAATATATAATAATGTTCAATGTTGATATCATTCAGTTTTAAAACTAAACCCAAAACACCTACAGCACAATAGATTACAATAGCCAGGGCATATACCTTATTCTGATGACTTGCACTGAATGGAATCAGACAGTTTAGCCTAATCCGGGCAGTAGCATTGCATATGCGCAAACCTAGTTGTCATGGCAACTGAATAAACAAAACCTCGCCTGGTCAATATATACTCGTCAAGTGCAAGTCAGACAGAAACTAAAAGAAAAAGACATTATATTAATTTTTATTCAAATTTAACGAAAGTACATTTAAATTTTGTGCGATCTACCAGCATTGCCTTTGCGATCGACTGCTAGATTGCGATCAACGTATTGGGCACCCCTGCTCTAATGTGATCACACCCACCAGCGGAGCGTGCCATTCATACGCTGATGTGCTGAGATAAATGCAGGTGTAAACCAATGCATTACTTTGGCATGTCCCAGCCCAGGTACAATTTCCCACCACCAGAGAAGACAAGGTCGCAGTTCAGGAGTTTTTTTTCCAAAGCAAAACATCCCACAAGTCACTGGGTTTATAGATGAAGCAGCCACAACTACTTAAATTTTGCTAATTCTTCTGTTAACCCTCTGGGGTTTACACCCTGATATAAATATGATATGTATGATATGATATGTAATATGATATAAAAATAATATGAATATTTAGATTAAATTTAAACTAGTGTTTATGCTGCCTCATTATCATCAACAAAGCTTGTGCTTTCAAACATGTGTTTGGGTGTAAATGTGTCAAATGTGATGTATATATGCCCATATTAGAAAATCAGCATATTATAATGATTTCTAAAGGATCATGTGACACTGAAGACGGCAGTAATAATGCTGAAAATTCAGCTTTGATCACAAATTGCATTTTACAATATATTTAAATAGAAAACTTAAATTGTAAAAATAGTTACAAATATCACTGTTTTTACTGTATTTTGGATCAAATAAATGCAGTCTTGGTGAGCAGAAGAGACTTCTTTTAATGTAGGTCTAAAATTAAGTAAATTCTTTATGTAAAGAAAATGTATAGTCAGACTTCTTTTAACTTAAAACTTGATTTTGATAGTTAAGTCTCCTCACATTCATTCTCTTTCTGTCACATTCCTCATTGATAGGCCCAGGGGAGGGGTCTTTGTCTCCTCAGGTATGAATTACAATCAGTATTCATGATAGTTCACGCCTCCTCGCATATGACCTTTCTAACACTAAAAGTGTCTTACAAAAGTTAAATGAGTATATTGTTTTCTATGAATGAGTGATCAGGATGGTTTTCACATAATTTTGCAGCAAAATATCTAGGCTACAAGATCCAGTTCTAAAAAGTCTTGTGGACAAAGTTTATTATGTTATATGGCCTTATTTCAGTGGCTTAAAAATTGTGTTTTTTCAAAAAACATGCATAAATGTTATTTTCTCAAAAATACAAACGTGTACACACATGATGCTCACATATTATTGTAGCCCAGTTTATGTTGAATACAGTGTTATCAGATTTAGCCATTAATGTGTTTTCAAGCAACTGAAAAAAGCACAAATGTCAAGGCATGTCAAAACTTCTCCAGGCCCCAAAACAAGAAAATGAGAAAGAGGAAAGGTATAACGAGGCTCACATTGTGGCCAGAAGTGTTGTGGAGCAAGTGATCTAGCTATGGAAATTGTGCTTCAGGTGTGTCCATACATTGAACTGTTTGTCCGTCCAAAATGTTGCACAATATTACAACCAGAACTAGAGCACGCCCTGTTGTTCATGAAAAGGGGGTACAGGAAGAATCAGATGAGGATGGCTATCAAGATGGCGAGGACAGAATGCACCATGAATCCCGACATGTCCAATATACGTCTGGATTCGAGGCAGGCTGTGGTGTAATAAATGTTTTTTTTTTTTTTAATCCATGCCCATTAATTATTTCATTATTTTTAATGATTTTATGAAGGTTTTTATGTGGACTAAATTCATGTAGTTTTCCAAATCAACCACCCCATCACATTTGTCTGTGATGGAGTGGTGGTGGTGTAGTGGTCTAAAGCACATAACTGGTAATCTGGTAATCAGAAGGTTGCCAGTTCGATCCCCACAGCCACCACCATTGTGTCCTTGAGCAAGGCACTTAACTCCAGGTTGTTCCGGGGGGATTGTCCCTGAAATAAGGGCTCTGTAAGTTGCTTTGGATAAAAGCGTCTGCCAAATGCATAAATGTAAATGTACATTTGTCTGCACCAATCACTGTGTTGACGTAATAAAAAAAAAAAATCCTTTAGTGTACTCGTATATCAACGAGCATATTCAAGTACTATGTTACAATGGCTTTGGGAAATGGCTGCAAAACTAATATTAATTGTAAGATGGATTCTATGATCTACTTAGGCTAACTATCTACTATGCTTTTGTGAAATGAGGCCCAGCTCAGTTATTGAGCTTCAAATATATCAAAGGAATTTTGACATTTTAATTTAATTCATTCTAAAATTTTCATAGTGGGCATGTCCATTTTACTAAAATGGTTATTACTTTTGAAATGATTGAGATATTATCACCAAATTTGGTACAGGTACATATGTATGGCAGGCTCATTCTGAGGACACACACAAACAAATTGCACACCTTTCCCTTTAGTTGGTGCTATAATAATAAAAAAAAACTAAAAATGTCTCTAACTATGGTCTGATCGACTTGAAATTTTGCATGAAGTGTCTTTGTCCAAGGTACCATCAAGATCTATCAGGACAGTCGCATATCTTTAAAAACATGGCCACCATCAACCAATCAGTTTTCAGCAGCTTTTATATAGGGTTAAATAAGACCTGGTAGGCCAATTTGAAACTAGACTTGGTAGGCCAATTTGTCTCTTGGCCCAACAGATCTGTGCAAAATTTGAAAAAATCACATTTGAAATGTGTGTAAATCATTGTATATACAGCTGTGTTTTACAAAGAAACATGTTATTCATACCATATGGTAGATCTTCTCTTTCTGAACAACTTAGCCTTTGAAGTACCATTGATGTGAAACAAAATATTAAATAAATACTTTAGATTATTTTAAAAGATTACTTTTTCGAACTAGTCCTAGGTCGTTCACCCGAACATAACCAAACCAGTGAAGAAAGTCATCAAAGTTCATTAGGAATTCAAGTTATCAAAGGAATGTTGACATTTTAATTATTGTCAAATGGTAAGGCAAAACATTGTTAATGGGATTGGCCACTTTTGCTAAAATGTTTATAACTCTTGAACAGAATCTGATATTGTCACCAAATTTGGTACACATATGTATGGAGTCATTCTAAGGACACACAAAAACAATTGTGCATCTCCACCTCTTGGTGGCACTATAATATTAAAACACATTAACTATGGAATGGTTGGGCAGATCGACTTGAAATTTTGCATGCAGCGTCTGTGTCTAAGGTGCCATCAAGGTCTAGTCCTAGTCCGTTCACCCGATCGGAACCAAACCAGTGCAGAAAGATTATCTGGAGTCCCATTATTAATAATTATCAAAAAAAGTTGTAACTTTCAATTCAATGTCACAAAGCAACACCAAAACGTAAGCAGTGGCCGTGGACAGTTATAACTCTTGAAGGGAATGAGATATTTTCACAAAATGTGTGACACTTATGTATGGGGTCATTCTGAGTACACAAACTGCATACATATGCCTCTTGGTTAAAAATAATAACGGGTTAAAAATGAACGCAATAATCATGTCCATCACAGCAATTCGAGCTTGATGTACCACCTTGATATTTTGCGATTGTGTGGAAGTAGTGGGCAGTCAGCACGACTCCCGCTATACAGGCAACATACCTGACGACGCACAGATGATGTGCTCTTGCGCTTAACCCCCACATGGCTACTGAGTGCTTTTTTAATTTCACTTTTTTATTTGTAATTATTAGTACCACCTAATAAACAATAATAAAAAAACAGCAATTTTTTTTTTTAAATCTAGAGCAAATAGTTGAGAAACTACTTTTGTTGGCTCTGCGCCCATAGAAGTGCTTCAAGGAAATCGACGGCATGCTGTTCTGACATGTGACTCTGTGCGGCAGAATTTAACCCTTTAAATTACACTCTAGAGTCTTGTGAACATTATCCAGTCGGTTTTTATCCATTTAAATTATGCGTTGTGTATAGCAAAGCCAAAATAGCGAGTCCTCGCATGAGGCCACGGGGTTGCACAAGGATATAGACAGCTGAACTGAACACAACAAAATGCCGGGATCTCGAGACATGTTTTTCAAAATTTCAAACTGCCTTTCTCTTGACAAAGCATCCTACAAACACAGCATTCATGACCAGATACGCTGAAAAAAAGTGAGACCTGGTGCAACCAAACTGAAATGAGCATGAGTACATGAGACAAACAAATAAAATTAGCCAACAGAATTAGACCAATAATAGGGTTATGTTTGGTGATGTGGAAATGAAACAAACTATATTTTGACTTTTAAAGACACTATTATATTATATTATATTATATTTATAATTATTTGAATGATTATGTACTATATTATCTTTATTTGGGGGCCTTTCTCTGTATATATTGACATATGCAATTAATTATGATTAATTCAATTAATTATTGGACACAACAGATAAAAAATGTAATCGTTTGACAGCCCTAGTATTAAATAAAAATGGGAAAATCTAATCATTTTTAATTAATCTAAAATTGATAATTTCAAGTGGCCTGATACATTTGCACCCTACTGCACATGAACAGCTAACAGTAAGTAAATCGTCTGTATAAATAAACTGAGCAAAGATCACAGAACTCTTCTGGCCCCACATATAAACCTCAAACAGGAAATACATCAGCTGTGTTAAACAATAGTGTCTGTCTGTGTCTGTCACAGCTCTGATTAGAGTACTGATATTAAAGAGTGTGGAGCAGCATGAGCTGCCCACCGATTCATCAAACACTTCATCACAACGTCAGATTTTTGTACTTCCTGGTAAACTTTCCTCTCAGATGACAAAAGAAATGTATGACATGATGGATGGCCATCTAATCCAAGGGCTCAAGCGACTTTACAAACAAACAGAAACACATCCTTCATCTTCTCTTTAATGTCTTATCAGTCCTGACCCCAAACTACTGCAACATTTATCTGTTTGCTGTGTCCACACTAACTACAGGATAACAGGTTATTAAATAATACATGTTTAGATAAAAGTGTTTTTTTTTTTTTTTGCTAATCCTGGGAAGTTACAAGTCTAGACAAAGACTGAGACAGACTAAGAGGGCTAAATTTAGTCAGCTCATTGGACAGGCCATCTATCTTGTCATTTTCATATGCCGAGCCTGTGTTTTGTTTTATGATTTATTAGACTGTCAAATAAAAATTTGAAATTAAAATTTTTGTAAATTTTAAGATAAAAATGTACATTTGAATGCTTAAATGAACCTTCAAATTTTAGATGTTTGCCAAGCACTAACGATGCCACGGGCCAGTTAGACTGATCACATTCTTTGCCTAAAACAGACAAAGTGCAATGAATGAAACTGAACGCAGGTGTCTCGAGATGCTTTTAAAGGCAGAATTTCCTTTTAAATTAACGCAGCATCTAAAAAATGCATAGTCCCTGCACGAAACATGGCATAACAGTCAAAGACGTCCGTCTAGTGCATGCTTACATAGAAAAAAAACTTACACGTTCGGAGTGAACGTCCCCCAGAGGTGGAGGTATTTAGCAGTTGTGTCTTGACTACGTCTTGGTTTGCTCATAAACACTGGATATGTACAGAACATACAACTGTAGTTAATAAAAAACACTGTAGCACCATGGGTATTATGAAGCTTGAGTCTGTGCTAGTACTACGGGGTGTAGGATAATGTGCAACACTATGTGAACCTAGAATCATCCATTGAAGAATTTATTTTCTTGTTTTACTTTTACTTAAGATTTGAGCATATGAGCTGGCTTAATCTTTTGAATTTATCATTGTACGCACATTTGATAAAAAACGGATATGTTCTTGCGGTGCTGAACTATTGTGCACTCAGTTTTATATTCATTATCACTGTATAAGTAGCATTATATTCATGCTTGATGCCTTATGTATCCAATGTTCCTGTGAGAACTAAATACATGTGTGAGATATAATATATGAATTGGTTACCCTTTTGACCTCATGAGGCTTCAGGGCTTCAGAGCGCTTTCATGACACCTGTCGTTTGAATAAATAAATGTATGAGTGGGGCTGTATCTTTCCACTCAAACCGCAATTTTCACACTTCTATAAGTCATAACTGCCTGACCTGACACTTAGGTTTATTACATGATTGTGCAGAACTTTCTGTACCTAAAAAGGACATGCCCGCTGGCACACTCTCGAGATGGTATAAATAACTTAATGAATATCTGGGTGTCAGACGAACACCTCAGCTCTCTATTCCATTGGCATCTGATCTCCAACATTTGAGGCCTCATCTCGACTCATCTCTGTACTTTAACTTTTTTCCATTTACTTCATTTTAGTTCATTAGACAAAGACAAGACCTTCTGTTGTTAGGGTTATTCCAGGAATTAGTCCTTGGCTATATCCGTAAGATATATCTACTTAACATTTATAATCAAACATTTATTTTCTGTATTATCAAATTTATTCTCAGTATTCATTATTTCTTTTTTATTAATTTATTATGTTTTTAAAATGAAAGTTGTTATTCCTTCTACAAATCATTTATTGAAGTTATTTCCATCTGCTGGATCTCACTGCATAAATGTATTTAACACAGAAGCTACAGGAAGGACAATTTTAACATTTTATAAAACACTGTGATGTTTGATTTACTCAAACATGACTATTTACAAGTAACACATGGAGTCATGTGTGGTGGTGGTGTAGTGATCTAAGAACATAACTGGTAATCTGGTAATCAGAAGGACGCTGGTTCAAGCCCCACAGCCACCACCATAGTGTCCTTGAGCAAGGCACTTAACTCCAGGTTGCTCCGGGGGGATTGTCCCTGTAATAAGTGCACTGTAAGTCACTTTGGATAAAAGTGTCTGCCAAATGCATTAATGTAAATGTGACAAAACAACATGGCATTGATTGCATAGGAGTTTGTGTTTGGGAGAAACGCCAACAAAACTACATCTGGAAAGAAACATCATACGTTTTTACATTGAAACCTGTTTGACTCTCTAGATTAATCCAAAATGTCATGCTGTTAAGCACAATGAATGTATGCTCAAGTTTCAGATAAAATATCCAATATTCACAGTGCATTTTCACATTGAGAATTAATGGATTCATCCAAAAGCTGATAAATGTGTCTTTCAGAGGCTTTATGTGGAATTAAGATGAAAATCAGGTGCATTTCAAACAGTTCTGAGACCAGTACCGACAGGCAGCACACTGGAGTCAATCACTAAATAGGCAGCAAGGGAGCATCCTATATCTCTCTAAGGGCATTCAATCCAAACTTCCTATCAATAGTTCAGTTTCAGGCTGCAGATGATGTTTGGATCACTCAACATGTTTGACACACATGTGACAATGATCATCAGTTCATAGATTCACCATTTATAATGGATCATTTTATTCAACATGGTTGGCAGTGATTGGATGATGCTGGACATTACTTTGAGTCTGATTTATTTATGCTAATTTCTGATGTAATGTCTGTAACATCTCAAAAACATGAATAACCAACACTCCTGAAAACATAAACAATTGGATTAAAATGTTTGTATAATATTTAATTCAATTGCTATAGCTTGGTATTATTAAAAATTTCACAACTTAGTATCACTGTCAACATATGCAGATATACCTTTTTAAGAAAAAATGTTGATCTTAAAAAAACATCACAAACAATGTTTTGAGCAAAAAATTGGAAAGTCGGACAAAAAGACAACGGTACAAGGCTGTGTACTTACCATCTTTCACCATGGTGCAAACTACAATCCCATGAAGCATTACGAATGATGACATTGAAAGAGATATATAAATGGGAATATATAACACATTTGTTTTAGATTGTTGATTATAAATATAGAAACAGTATACTTTATGTGTATTGCAAAATATTCCGATATGAACAAATAGATAAGTAATTTAACAACTCAACTACGTCATTCACAGTGTGTCATGGGAGAGTCCAGTCAACAGGCACATTTCACAGGCTTTGTTGGCCTTGGTTCTCTGATTGGTGAAGCTTTATCTGTTGTATCATGGATAATGTAGATGTTTACCATGAATTCCACGATCAAACACGGTTTTTAAACAATGAAGTTGAGAACACAGGTGGATGGCAAATACAATCAATGAACAACCTTGTACCACACGGTCTGACTTTAAAGGTTTATAAGTTATCACTGAAAATGAATTCGTCTATGGGATGTATGATGACATTTTTACTCTCGCAACCAGACTGTTGCACTGTAGCACTGCTGCTGAAAATGTAAAAACGAAATAACTAAATAAGAGAAAAACCTAGATAAAATATAGCTGAAAGTGGACATTTTTACAGTCCAAACAGTCTGGAAAAGTAGAGAAAATTAACAAAATTTGCCAAGTTTGAAAAAACAGATCTGTCAGGGGCAAAATATTTTCATTTCATTAGAACTCAAGTTACTTTTGTAGATAATGAGGTGTTTCTTATCAAGTGTTAACATAAGCAAATGCAAATGAAATTTGACAGCTATGATGAGCTATGAAGATCTCTAAAACTTCACAAGTGTTGACATAATATTTTTCTGTTTAACTCTAAAACTTTTTGTCGAGAAAATTGGCATTAACGCAAAACTCTGGTGTCACATGACAGAATTTTCCCCAATCGTTAGCCTGTGTTAATCATGACGACAAGGAATACATCCTTGAATGACAATATATTGTACGTGATTATGGATTGATCTTAACGGCATATAGATCTGATACAGCAAACATGACACTTCCAGGAGTGCCAACACAAATATCTTGTATCATGAAGAACAAATGAATGGCCACTGTTTGTGATTAATATAATAATGGTAGACACCAGTTAATTTATTAATGTTGCTTTTCTAGACCATTTGAAATAATAGATGACATTCATGGAATGAATCCACAACACAAAAAATATTTAATTTCTGTACACAAAGATGTTTTAAATTAAAAATAAATACAAAATACTAGGAGAAAAACATCAGTGTGCTTTATTGGAACACAAACAGCCCAATTATATTAAATTATTGTTTATACTTTAGAAATACCAAATGAATAAAGTATTAAATAATTCATGACCAAATGAAAATAATATTTATATTTAAACTTATACATGCCTTTTCTTTACACAAACTTAAATGAGTCTTACCCTGTCTTGTAGTCAGCAGTGAGTTCACTTTCAGAAAACCAGCTTCAGGAAATATAAATTGCATTTTGACATTAAATTAATTTTAGATGACAATCAAGTTCAGTTGGTGGTTAAAAGTTGCTGGAGAAATATGCGGGACATAATGCAGTTGTGATGGCGAGGCTTTAGATTAGATGATTGTTCAAATATTGAATATCAGGAATGTATCATATGTAATCCCTGATACACCACATCAATGTTTCTTTAATATCTGTGCACACATCATATACACATCGATGGATGTTCTTATACTAAGACTGAAAGTTTCCCCCAATACTTGATGCAGGTTGCCAGCTTGAACAGGGCCATGACGCTTCATTTCGGGTCAGAACCGGTGGCAACCTGCGATAGGCACAACATCAGGACCAATATTACAGTCCTATCAGAATGATTGCATTTAATTGTGAAATTAAAATGTCAGTAATCTGGTTAATTTCAATGATTTGTCTCAATACTCTCCCCATTTTACCAAAACTATGGAGGAAAAAAATGGGGGCGGTGAATTAGCAATAAACACACCTTTCTGTATAGAAACGGCTTAAGGGCAGATTTCTTTTGTGATAAAACAAAACATGTGTGACAATTTTATTTCAGCATGACGTCATCACGCACACCATTTTTATTGATAAAAGGCCATTTGAATGGAAACAGGCAGAAGAACAGGCAAAAATTCTTCTACGCTTTTTCGATAACAAAAATGCGCTAAAAGTGGATGGAAACTAGGCTATTGTGATAAGTCATGGCATGCCTTTAATGGCAGCTGTGGGATTTCTGTGGACAGCATGGTGTGAAGATGCTCTGACACCTTGATCATTCCAACTATGTGCAATTCTCCACACTAAAACGAACAACAACAAAAAACCAGCAAATCAAATACCTTGGGGGTCCCTGCTAGGATGTGCATTTTAGTCATGCTGACTGTTTTAAGATTCAAATGGGTAAATCAAATGGAGTGAGTTCCATTTTTGCCAATTTGTTGGTCTACACAGATCAGCCACAACATTAAAACCACATGCCTAATATCCCCCTCGTATCGCCAAAGCAGATCTGACCCGTCGAGGCATGGACTCCACAAGACCTCTGAAACTGTCCTGTGGTATCTGGCACCAAGACGTTAGCAGCAGATACTTCAAGTCCTGTAAGATGGGAGGTGGGGCCTCCATGGATTGGACTTGTTTTTCCAGCACATCCCATAGATGCTCAATCGGATTGAGATCTGGGGAATTTGGAGGCCAAGTCAACACCTTGAACTCTTTGTCATGTTCCTCAAACCATTCCTGAACTATTTTTGCATTGTAGCAGGGCATAATATCCTGCTGAAAGAGACCACTGCCATCAGGGAATACCGTTGCCATGAAGGGGAGTATGTGGTCTACAAACATTTTCAGGTAGGTGGTATGTGTCAAAATAACATCCACATGAATGCCAGGACCCAAGGTTTCCCAGCAGAACATTGCCCAGAGCATCACTCTACCTCCACCGGCCTGCGTTCTTCCCATAGTGCATCGTGCTGTTCCCTAGGTTAATGACGTCCACATGATCTAAAAGAAAATGTGATTTATCAGACCAGGCCACCTTCTTCCATTGCTTCATACTCCAGTTCTGACACTCACATCTCCAATGTAGGTGGTTTTGTCAGTGGACAAGGGACAGCATGGGCACTCTGACCGGTCTACATCTACGCAGCCCCATAGGCAGCAAGCTGTGATGCACTGTGTGTTCTGTCACCTTTCTACCATGGTCAGCATAACGTTTTTCAGCAATTTGTGCCTCAATAGCTCTTCTGTGGGATCGGAACAGACAGGCTAGCCTTCGCTCCCCACGTGCATCAATGAACCTTGGGCGCCCATGATCCTGTTACTGGTTCACCAGTTGTCCATCCTTGTACCACTTTTGGTAGGTAATAACCAGTGCATACTGGGAACACCCCATAAGACCTGCCATTTTGGAGATCATTTGACCCAGTCATCAAGCCATCACAATTTGGCCCTTGCAAAGTCGCTCAGATACTTACATCAGGGCTTCTCAAAGAAGTTTTTATTTCTGTTGCCCCCATTATGTTGGCCATAATCAACAGTTCTTTGAGAAATGGAGTGGTCCCTGCCAGCTTTAAGCATGCTGTGGTTCAGCCTCTGCTGAAAAAAACTCATCTTGACCCTACAGTTTTTAAGAATTATAGGCCTATTTCAATATTAATTTTCTGTCCAAAATCTTGGAAAAGGTGGTTTATTCGCAGCTCTATTCTTATCTAACCACCTTCAACATATTTGTTAAATTTAAATCAGGCTTTAGAGCACTGCATAGTACCGAGACTGCACTATTAAAGGTGACCAATTATATTTTATTAAGTGTGCTTTATTTTTTGCCCAGTATAATGGACCAATTAGATTTCACTGTGGGTGGCATTGCTGGGTGTAACCTAGTTACAAATTGATTAATTACTATAATCTCATTCATTTTTAGTACAAAAAGTGCACATTACATTTGGCATATATATCCGATGCTGTAATCAGATTACAGTTACTGACCTTTAATTAAGATAATTACTTTTAAGTACATTAATAGTGTTACTTATAAGGCATTTCTAAAATAACATTATTTATGTATAATACATGTAAAACGTGAATTATTTTCAAATGTACAAAGGGAATGTTCCTCCTAATGAGTCACTGAAATGTAGAAACGTGTGGTGCTTAATATATGACTTGCATTTGACTATTAAAATGGAGGAAATAGACACACACGACCGGTCAAATGCTTTGAAAAACTATTTGAAAATAGTGTCATTATGAAATTGTTGAGTGAAAAACTAAAAACGTTTCTTTGAAAAGTGATTTTAGAAAGTAACATTAGAAGTAATTAGTAATGTGATTACTTTTCCAATTAATTAATGTGTAAAATCAGTAATCTGATAACAATTAAGAGTAATAGGTTTTGAAATGGATTACTTTTTTGAGTAATTTAATCAACACAGACGGCAAAGCTGCAGAAATCAAGCCATCGACAAAATGTTCTGTAGCGACTGCGGCAGGTTAAGGAAAAAAAGCTATTTTTTACATGGAAGAACTTTAGCTCACTTTTATTATTGCGTCACAAGACACCTGTGATCTGTTCTGTGCACTGACTTAATGTGGACTAAAAGTAATCATGTGCAGTGTTTTACTTATAAACTTTCGGACTGCAGTACATATCACCATAACACCACCATAAATCACAAATTAAAAATATGGCCCCATTCTGGCATGTTTGTGTGCTGCTACACTTTAATCACTGTGAAATATTTTCTTAAAGCAAATAATCAAGTACATAATTAATGTGATTTCAAGACTCATCATTGCTGTATTTTATGACTACAACAGTGGCAAGAAAAACTATGTGAACCCTTTGGAATTTGCTGGTTTGTGATCTCATCTTCGTCACAACTATAGACAAACAACACCCAAACAATTATAATCTTTCATGACTTTATTGAACACATTCCATTACACATTCACAGTGCTGTGGAAAAATTAAGTGAACTCTTGGATTTAATAACAGGTCGATCCTCCTTTGCAGCAATAACCTCAACCAAATGTTTCCAGTAGCTGCGGATTAGACCTGCACAACGTTCAGAAGGAATTGTGGACCATTCTTCCTCCAGAACTGCTTCAGCTCAGACATATTCTTAGGAAGTCTGCTGTGAATGGCTCTCTTGAGGTCTTTCACAGCATCTCTATGGGGTTAAAGTCTGGGCTCTGACTGCGCCACTCCAAAAGATGAATGTTCTTTTTTTAAAGTCATCCTGTAGTGGATTTACTTCAATGTTTATTGTCATTGTCCAGCTGCATCACCCAACTTCTACTGAGAGTCAGCTGGAGCACAGCAATCATGATATTATCCTGTAGGATATCTTGATAAACTTGGAAATTCATTTTTCCCTCAATGATGACAATAAGCTCAGGCCCCAAAGCAGCAAAGCAGCCCCAAATCATGATGCTCCCTCCACAGTACTTCTCCATTGGTAAGATGTTTTCATGTTGGTATGTGGTGCCCTTTTTATGCCATAAATAGTGCTGTATGTTCTTCCCAAACAATTCATCATTCCACAAAACATTTTCCCAGTAACGCTGTGGAGTGTCAATGTGGTCTTTGGCAAACTTCAGATACGCAGAAATGTGTATTTATTGGAAAGTAGCGACTTCCTTCGTGGTGGCCTGCCATGAACACTATCCCTGTTTAATGTTTTCCGTATACAGACTCATGTAAAGAGATGTAAAACAGTTGCAATGATTCCTGCAAGTCTTTAGTTGTCATTAGCCTAGGGGTTTATATACTTTTTACAACCAATACTTTGAATGTTTGAATGATTTATTAAATATGTAGAATAATATTACAATTATGTGATTTTTGTGACTTAGATGAAGATCCAACCAGATTTTAAGGCAAATTTATACATAACTGCAGGTAATTCCAACGGTTTCACATATATTTTCTTGCCACTGTATGTGTAAGATCTAATGGTACTAACAGGGTACCATGTAAATAAATATGATAATCTTTCAGTATCATAGTATATACAAAGTTACCATGGTATTACCATCTGATACACACACTGGACCGTGGTACCGCCACAGTGCAATTTATAAGGGGAAAAAAAATGTTTTAATCGTTTTTGCCTAGTTTATGCAGCGCGAATCACATCAAATGATGAAATATAAATGAAAATATAAAATAATTGTATTATTGTATGCATCTACTTTCATAATTGTTGGCAGATGGTCGTGATTTTAGACCCCCACTTTAACATTATTCTTATTTTGACACTCAAAATAAAACAGACTCATTTTAGTGGTACTACCGCTCCATTGTTATACTTCATGTGATCCTGTTCCCCCATTTCTTTGTCTCTAATCCAGCCTTTGATGCTGAAGTAGAAAAATAACAAAGCCTGCTACAGGTTGTTACATTAGGGAATGAGATCTCAGTTACTCAAAGAAAACAAATTATGCTACTTGGCCAATTCAATCGTACATAAATATGTAGTTCTCCAGTTATTTACTGTAATGTCACAAAGTTTGTGATATGTACTGTCTTGTAGTCCTCACCTGGTTTTGTCATTTCTTTTATATTGTGTATAATGGTGGCTTTCCCTTTTATGCATAATATATTTTAACTCTGACGCAACCTGCATTACACCACATGGAGAAGACACAACATTTCTGTCAATTTTCTTGTATCATGACCCCTTGGAGTTAGGTGTGGTTTGGCAGCTTATCACTATGCGTTCTTGGGGTATATCAGGCCGGCTACATGTCACCTAGGCATGAGTCACGGTCTCATGAATGACCCTTTTTCTGGTATAGGATGCTTCTGCTACAAGTGTTGTTGTTTGATGTTAGACTAACCGCTTGGCTCTGGTACCCAGTGCTAATGTTAGTTCCTTTTTATTTGATAGTGGTTGTTTGTGTGAGGCTAGATCAAGCTCCGCTGGCTGACTGCTGCCTTGCTCCAGTCTGCCTGTTCCATGCCATGTAAAACCTGTGTATTGTCAGCCGAAATTATAGCTGTAGCTCCGACACTTTAGGTATGTGAAATCGTTAAATACAATGGAGATTAAAACACATGTGGGTTTAATGTTTTTATATTTCTGTAATTATCTGTCATTTTCTAGGTGAATTAAACTGCTCAACAGAATGTGTCTGTCTGCATTGAAGCTGCAGGGCTGAACGCCGACACTGCTGTTTTGTTTACTGTTTTGTTTGGTGTTTGTTCTATTTGTTTTTGTTTTGTTTTACATTTTGGTTTTTGGCATATTTACCTACACAGCTCTGGCCCCGACAGTGCTGTTTTGGGACTCATAGAGAGAAGTGTGATCATTCTGTCAGTATGTCTCGAGCCAACAAGATCGTCATTAGAGTTTGAAAATAGTGTAATTTTGTTCCTATTGAAAACATTTTATTTGTGTGAAGTTGATCTTAGCTGGGTGATTCATTATCAGCTCTCCCCTTCACACTAACATATTTAGTATTATGTGTGTTAAAACCCTTGTTTGAGTTTTGTTAGCTCTGTGTCCTCTTAATGGTGGATAGAGTTGTTGTTTTGGGAGTTTAGTATATATATATATATATATATATTTTTTTTAATTGTATTTTCTCTTCTGTGTTCTCAGGAGCTGAGGGCCCAGTGTAGGCGGCTAGCTGTTCTCTGCTAAATGGTGGTTGTGCCCTTGTCACACGCTGAGTGCTGTGTATTCACAACTGATTCACCTGTGTGCTTGTGTGAGTGAGGTGCTAGCCTAGCTACTCCTGTTAAGTCTCAGCCTTCTGTGTTCAGCAAGTGTATTCACCGTTTTATTCTCGTGTGTGTGTGTGTGTGTGTGTGTGTGAAGCCAATTACGAACCATGCAGCTGATTGCTGTACTCATTATAATTTTAATATACTTTTAATAATGGAATGCATGTCTAGTTCCCATCTGAATAATCTATTGTTAAAAGAAATTTTTTTTGTATTTTGGTATTCACGTCTCTTGCACTTTTGTTTTGAAACAACGAACCTTTGTGCCCTTTTCTATTTGTTATCGGATATTTCCCTAGGTGAAATTCCCAGGGTGGCGTAGTCTAACTCTTTTTTTTTTCTAACTTAAAAACCTCAATTGGTCTCATTAGTTTATTTTGCTCTGCCCTCCACCAAGCTACATGCTGATAAACACATACATTTCTGTGTTTTATCTTTATTTTCTCTCTGCTGTTGTTGTGGTTAATGGAAAAGTTGTCTAATTGAGGATGTTAGTTGTGGTTATGGTGCAATATGCAAGATAGAGCAATGGGAAAATATTGGCTCTGTCCCAAAATCGAATGAGCTGCCTTCATATGCAGCTACTTTCTAAGCAGCCAAACCATCAGGGAAGTTCACAAGTGACTGATCTGGAATGCTTTACATACAGTAGGCAGTATCCAAAGTTCCTTGGTAACCATCTTGGTAACGCTCCTGGGTAGAAGTTCTATGTTTTCAGTCTGTTTGAGCCTCTTAATGTAGAATAATGTTTGTGAATTCTAAGCTTCAAAGTAAATGTTCACTGTTATTTTATTTTTGTTATTATAGCTCTTGTAAACATGTTAACATAATCAAACCACACTGGCACACATTAAAGTTATAATTCATCCAAAGATGAAAATTCCCTCATGATTGACTCACATTTAACCCATCCCAGATGCGTTTGTCTTCCCTTCTTCAGCAGAACTGAAGTGAATATTTTAGCCAGCAGATTAATGGCATCTGTTTGAGAGAGCTGAAATGTGCTTATAAAAATCTTCACTTCAGTTCTGCTGAAGAAGAAAAGTCATACACATCTGGGATGGGTTAAAGGTGTCAATCATGAGAGAATTTTCATTTAATACAAAAGTCAACTATATTTTGAAGGACGATTATTTTTACTGAAATGTTTAAATGTCTTCTTAGTCAGGTCAAGTTAGGTCAGAGCATGATGTCATATTTTTACAGGGTCAGGTCGTCACAAATGTATACAATTTGTTGAAACAATGTTCTGATATTTTGTATACTACCCATTTGTATTTATTGAATGAATTAATCCTGTAATAGGCTGTTTAAGACAGGTTTAGATTTAAAGAGATGCGTTGATTTAGTTCTGGTGGTTATGATGGTGAAGACACATTCCCCTGTCACCGCAAACGTCCACATGAAACCTACACTGCAGATGGCAGTTTCCATAGTGACAACTTGCCCCATGAAGTGTAACAATATGCATTGCTATTGGGGCATGGTGTCACAAAAGGTCAACGTGTGTTCAATGAACTGTATCTTTTTTCCTGGGCAATAACGCTAATGATGTTCAAACGTTTTTTTTTTTTGTTGTTGTTGCCATGACTTTAATGTATGTGGCTATACAAAAGTTGACCTCCGAAAAGAAATATTTACTAGAGTTAGTGTGATAGTGATAGTCATTTTGGATTTTTTATAATTTTTTTAACTGAGCCATTATTAGTTTGATATATCCACAAAAGGATACATGTAAAGCTGCCTTACAATTTGGCAAAAAGAAAGTAGCTTGTAATGCAACATAAATATGCTGCCTATGCTTTGAATATCTTCGTTTTTGGAAATGTGCTTTCTATTTAAAAAGCTCACTGGGCTTTGAAAAGAACAAATGTGCTTCCAGAAAAGAACAGCAGGCAGAATCAAGCCATTTAGAGAGACAGATAGGCTAAAGACTGAGATAAGACAAATGCAAACACTACAACAGGTCAATGAGTCACTACTGAAGAAATCACTTTCAACTTACAGGAAACTTCCCAGCCTGCTTTCACCTCCAAAGGGTTTCTCATTTAGCCAGGAAATGTATTTATTTGCCTTTGCCTTCAAAGCATGACATATGTCAAATTAACAGCACAGCTTGCTATTTGTCTCCATAGCAGGGTGAAAATACAGTTGGCTGTATTAATCTCTTGTTGGGTGGCAGCGGTTAGAAGACTGAAGCTGGCGCTCTAATAATGAACAACAACAGCACTGAGTGCACTTGACGTACCATTAGCTGTCCTTCCCTTTCATTACGGCTAATAAATGTACTGTGTGTGTGTGTGTGTGTGTGTGTGTGTGTGTGTGTGTGTGTGTGTGTGTGTGTGTGTGTGTGTGTGTGTGTGTGCGGGCAGAGAGCAAATGGCTGTGGTGCTGTGGATCCTAATGGCCATAATGTGATACAGTGGGTTCATAATTCAGGTTTGGAAGCTGGGTGATTAAATCTTCATTAACAGCAAACTGTTTTACTATATCTTTGTAATGACGGATGGACTTAAACAGTCTATGGCTACAAAAACAAAGCTAATCAAGCTATGAAGCAGGGAATTTATAGTTTTGAAAATTTCACAATTTTTTTATTTTATTTTGTATGTTGATTTTCAATTTCAGTTTAGTTTTAGTTAGTTGTAATAGCCGATATATAGTTTTCATTTTATTTGTATTTTTGGAAAATTTCTAGTTTAAGTTTCATTTGAATTTCAGATTAAGGTTTCAATTTTAGTTTTCAGATTTTGGATAACACTTTACAATAAGGTTGCATTCGTTAACATTAGTTAATGCATTTTGTATCATGAAATAACAGTGAACAACATATTTTTTAAGCATTTATTAATCACAAGGCCGGCACACACAATGTGATTTTCCCAACCCATTTGTTCCAGTCGGGAGAGATCGCGTCATATTGTGTGAGAAGAATTACGAGTGGAGCCAAGCGGTTTACGAGCAGCTCACGAACTCCCAATATTTTTTAAAACAGTCTAAAAATGTGGTCGCTGTCAGCTTATTATTAATGCTAATACTGAGCTACTTCATGAACACTGAACAGTGAACTTGTATAGGTGTTCAGCTGGGAAATACACAACATACTCTGACTGGATTATTAACATCATTTCTATAGATTTTTCTTTCTTTAAAAAATAATAAATAAATAAAAAAAATCATTCATAATATCTTGCAGTAATTTTTTTTTCACTTGATATTTCTGTAAACAGTGTGTTTCAATTAAAACTAATAAAAATAAATAAATAAAACTAAAAAAAATAAAAAATTCTCAACAAACATTTACATCAATAATTTTGTTGATGAGATTAACACTGAATTTACGGCACATTTTTAGCCTCAGATTATGCAAATAAAATGCAGTTTTGTGCACCAGTAGCATCATTAAATACAACTGCAAAAATAATGACGATTTCCAAATAGGTTTCCCAAACAAACAGATATTTCAGCTTTAACCAAAAGCTGATTGATGATAAATAATCACCTTGCTAACACTTGCCATGAGGATTCAGGTCTGAACCTTTGGAGTGAATATGCTCTTGTGCTTTGAAAAAGCAAATTGGGGTGTTCATTTATTTTTCTAGGAAAAAGAAACTCACTCTTAGTTTTCAGTACAGCAACACCTGGAGAAAAGGTCCAAGCATCCACAAAATAAGCCATGTAAAAGTAGACTGGACATTGACTGGACAGTATATAGTGTAGTATGTCAATACGGGGAGCGAGCCGAGCTCATGCGGTCTCTGAGGGAACTGTTGACGCAGCGCAATATCTGCATGCCACGCAGGCTGTATTATAGCACGTTTGTCTCTGCCTGTCAGGGCTGCCGCAGCACGACTCCTCAATGCTGTTTACTCATGCCTCTCGCCGTCTGACACAGAGGTGAGCAGTCAAAATGGCAGGCAGGGTACACTATCACACAGTTTATGTCCAGTCATTTTGTTCTTAAAGGAAATCCTTTCAACAAACCACATTACTTGCCCTGTGACTCATGACAGAGGAATGGCAAGGAAGTCAATTTCAGCTTGCATTTTAGCTAAATAAAAAATCATGCCAAAAGACAGCTTTTACAACAGCTCCTAGAAATGAAAGCTCATGCAATTTTACTCACGCGTTTGATGTCTTTTCCAAATGTCTCACTAAAGCTGGTTCCCAAAATCTCAAACTGAACATGGGAATTTGATCCATTGTCCATAAAGTCCATAATTCCTGTGAGACCGGTTATACGGCCCTGTGGGAACAAACCAAGACATCTTTGAATCAATAAAAAATTAAATAAAGCCAAAGGTCAATGTGTAATATGCTGTAGTCTTTATAATTTCAATTTACTACAACACCAAATCATCAGGCTTGAAGTGATCATATGAAAAACTTTCTGTGCAGTATCTTTCTGTTTTTCCTGTTTCATTTAGTGACATGGGCAAAGCTTCCACTAGCTGACCTGAAGAAATGTCATGCACCTGGAACTGAAGCTGTTAGATATCTTGTGCAAAAGTAGCACTGATTCATTTGTGAGACAAGGGCAGCATCCTAGAATAGTACAGGGATTTCAAGTTCACGGTCGCACCAAACAGAATGAAACTAAAATAATGTCTGTTTCAGAAGCCCACAGAGGTCATGCATCAGTATTTTTCTTGTTGTCTCAAGATCACCCAAAACAGTGTCATTTGCACCACATCTCAAATTCTGTGTTGTGTTTAACAGAATTCTGTGCTTAAATGACACTGATTGAAATGACATTTCTAACCTTTTTGAAATAAAATGACTCATTTGTCGTAATTTCATAACGTTTGATGTATCCTAAATAAAAACTAGGAATTCATATTTGATACAATATCCTTTTTATGTACAGCCATGGCCAAAAGTATCGGCAGTGACATACATTTTTTGTTTTTCAGTATTTGCAGATTTTTTTTTTACATGTTTCTATGGTATACTGAAAACAATGATAAGCATTTCATGAGTTTTAAAGGCTTTTATTGGCAAAAACTTTCAATATATGCAAAGAGTAAATATTTACAGTGTTGACCCTTGTTCTTCATAACCTCTGCAATTCACTCAGGAATGCTGGATATCAGCTTCTGGGCCAAATCGTGACTGATGGCGATCCATTCTTGCCTTATTAGTGCTCGGAGTTGATCACAGATTGTGGGCTTCTGCTTGTCCACTAGCCTTTTGAGGATTGACCACAGGTTCTTTATGGGATTAAGATCCGGGGAGTTGCCTGGCCATTGATCCAAAATTTCAATGTAATTGAAATCTTCATTATCACTCTTGCCTTGTGACATGGTGCTCCATCATGCTGGAAAATGCACGGATCGTTTGGAGAAGTTAATCTTCAAGGACGTTTTGATACCATTCTTTATTCATGGCAGTGTTTTTGGGCAGAATTGTGAGAGACCCCACTCCCTTGGATTAAAAGCAACCCCACACAGGACTCATGGTAGTGTTCACGATGTGACACGATTCCATAGCTGACTCGGTCCTGGTGCCTGTTGGAGACTCTGGGACGTCCTGAAGCCTTCTTCACTGCAGTTGAACCTCTCTCCTTGAACTTCTTGATCTGGTAAATGGTTCTTTCAGGTGCAATATTCTTTGCAGCAATTTCCTTGCATGTGAGGCCATTTTGATGCAAAGCGATGATGGCTGCACATCTTTCTTTAGAGGTAAACATTGCTAACAAGAACACAATGATTGGAAGCACTCCTTCCCTCCTTTTATAGCAAACAGTCTGCTCTTATAATCCAATCAGAATGATAGAGTGATTTCACCTGACTAGTACTCATTCACACTTTCACAGGTGCTGCTGATATGATTAGTGAAATGATGTTAGCTGGTCATTTTGTGCCAGGGCCAACAAACTGTGAAATTTTGTTTTTTATTCATTTTTTGCCCAATGAAGCCTTTTGCAATTATTTCAAATGCATCTGATCACTCTGTACAATAATCTAAAAACAATGTGAATCAACACCACAACAACTGAAGCAGAAAACTTTTGGCCACGGCTGTACATATGTGTTGTTGCACTGTACTTACATATAAAGTGCCGCCATTTAATTGCATCAGTATTTACACTGTTAACCTTATTACTAACCCTTAACGTAACCCTCCTAAACCTACCCATACCTCAGTAGCAGCAAATGTGAAATGAGAATTTTGCAGAACAACATGTACTGTAGTTGCACAATAAGTTCATTGTTTTGTAGCCATTTTAATGTTAGTACATAGTAGTTAAAGACACCTAATTTAAAGTGGGTCCAACATTTTCTTTTGATATGTTGAAAATATTGATTTAACTAGTCAAATCTGCACATAAAAGGCATTAGAAAAGAACCAAAAATAAATGATGAAAGCCTGGAAAAAAGTTTCCAGTTCAGTTTTAATGTAAACTTATTTAACAAATGAAACATCATCAAAGAGATGATCTACCAAACTGTGATCAATAGCCCAATAAAGAAGAGAGCTGGAACAGATTTGAATTTTAAACCCTTAAACTCTATGTAATAAAGTTTACGCTTAAAATGTAAAAATCTCTGGATACATACTAGTCATGTGTTGTACTGTTTTCAAGCTTAGAATCAGATTTTTTTACCGAACTCCATTCATTTCGCATCATGTTACCTGAAACCCTCTGTGTAACGAATGAGCACCACCCCGTGGTATGTGAAAATATGAATATGAATAAAAAATGTGTCATTGCCTTGCGTATTTTGTTGCCACACCACAGTTGATTATCAAGAGAATCATGAAGTGAAATATGATCTCTGTAAGATAACAAAGTCTCATATCTGCGCTGATAACTGCTTCTGTAAGCCTCACGTAGCCAAAAACACGTATCAGCATTTTCCTTAGGCTGTTTTCTTCCAAATTAGCAATTTTTTCCTTGTCTGTGAGCTTTCTTGGGTAAATAATCCAGTTATATCACAGATGTCCAGAATTAAATATGCAATCCCACAGAAAAAGCATGATAAACACATCAATGGTAGCACATTGTGTTGTAAGTTGTAAATGGGCAAATCCAGTGTTATGAATGTGACATTTGCAGTGAAAATATTACATGAAACTTGATATATAAAGTACTCATTACAAGTATATCAAACAATATGTAACCTCTGCAGATAGAGTCCAGAGATCAGAAGTTTGGACTGGGAAAAATGCTTGCGTTATGGATGTGACAAAAATGGACACAGGTTTTTGGGAGACCACACACTTTTTGTAAAATCTCAATCCAGAAATAATAATAGCCACAGGATTTACAAGGGTTGGCATTCTAAGAAAATGTAATATTTATTTTTTATTCATTGTCGTTTTCACATAAATGGGGTAAAACTGCCGTTACGGACATGATATCTCTTCATTTTGGACGTGACAGTTGTAAAAGCAGCACTTGCATCATGAGCGAAAACCATCCAAAATGCTTTGAAATCTGCAGATTTTGACATCTGAGACTCATTATATTATGTTTTAATACCCATCAAGTCTGCATGATGAATTGAAATAAGAGAGAATTTGCCACTTTTCTATGGTATGGTTGACATTTTGTGGAATTGCCTGTATATCATCGCAAAGCTGAAGATCTCAGTTTCCCAACAGCTCCTTGGTTCAGCTTCTAGTCCATTTAGGCCGAGATATTCAACAAAACATTGGGGAAGGTGTGTGGGAACACAAAATAGAGTGAATGTCTGTGGACAAGCACATGGCGAGTGCTCAGCTGTGTTAGAGCGCCACCTGCATTTCACATCTTTATATTGTAATGAAAGGTAACAGTAACATTTCTTTTTTTCTAGTACTTGCTGTCATCTAATGGAATGAACTAACACTTTTACCAGGTACATAAAGCAAACAGAGCCTGAATCACAGGCTTTCAAAGAGAGGATAACAAATAAGTTTGTAAACATATACAATATTATTTTGAATTATTGGAATCTTTTTTTTTAATTTGGGGTGTTTTCTGAAAAATTACACCACCGTTTTGCAATTATTCCACTGTATGTGTGTAAGCAGAGCTTTCTTTTATATCAAGGTGTGAAAACCATGGTATTTTAAGTGTTTCTGCTCATGCGACCTGAGGGTATGACCAATAGAAATAGGTTTTGCTCAGCAAGAATAAAAATGAAAGGGAACAGTGGTCATGTGTTGCTCAAAGTGAAAAGCTGCCCACATGGCATTCATGCTTTTATGAAAGACTTTACACCAGCCAAAGCTCTGACTGTAAAAGGCCAGCTGAAGTCTCAGAGACAGATCTATCTTTGGCCCGACCTCTTGGGGCCATTTACAGTCTCTGTGTTTTTCTTTGTGCCTCATATAATGTTAAAAGAGCATGAAATTAAAGAACACACAGAAGGCCACCCTCTGCCCCTGAGAGATCACACAGACATCAGCTCACACCTTGGGACATGAACTGCATCGGCCCCCACATCAACTTTCACTGCCCCCCCGGAGACCTCAGCTTGACCACTGTGTTTGTGTTCAAGAGTAATGTGATTGCAGAGAGCAATCGAGATGGAAACAATTTGCATTTCAAAATGCCATACGTATGAAATCTGACATACAGCAAAAGAAACGATCTTAATGTAACTGTAGCTTTTATTAAACTGCTTCACATCTTGCCACTTCTAGTGCTGCAGGCAAGATTTCATATCCCTTCTGAATCTCTGTTGGAAAATACTTGACGTCAACCTTTTGACTAGTACCTTTTGGATGGTCTCCAGCATGGACCAGCCTCCATTCCAGGGCTTTGTTGACTTTCTGATGCAGTTGAGACTGGCCATGCTGTGCCACTTCCTGTCTTCTAGTTTTCTGTAGAAGGCATTGGCCAGCATGAGCACGCTGTCATACAGGTAGAGATTGGACACCTGAAATCAAAATATTCAGAAATATAAGACTATAATGTGGTACAGAGAGTTGCTAGTTATTCTAGAAGTTTTTTTTTTTACTTTGGCTGTACCATGATACAGTGATAGCATCAGATGACAATACCATCACACTTGATCTACTGTGGTATTGAATAACATCTCCAAAGAACATTTGGCACATTTTGGTAATTTTGGTGTATCATTAGGGCTCTTTAAATCTAAGTGATTTTTTAAAGTTAATAAAGTTTTAATTATATATTTATTTTTTACACAAACCTATTAAATTACTTCAGAAGACAATAAATGATCGACTGGAGTCATGCGGAACACTTTTATGCTAAATATGACTTTTGGACCGTCAAACAGCCAGCAGTCTAAGGACATCTGTTTACCTGCATTATATGAACAAAAAGAGCTGAAATGTGCTTATAAAAATCTTCACTTCAGTTCTGCTGAAGAAGGAAAGACAAACACATCTGGGATGAGATAAAAGTGAGTCAATCACGAGAGGATTTTCATCTTTGGCTGAACTAACCCTTTAAATCATTTTTCAGTATGTTTGTTAAGCTGCTTGAATTGTGGGGACAGTTGGGATGTTCTCAAAATATATGTGAAACAGAAACAAACACATATCATCACATTTTGGTTAGATATCAACACATTTCTCTAACCTGAAAAAAGACATATAATATTCTCCCACATATTCTTCTTCTTCCCTAAAAGTGTCTGGGCATTAAAAAAAGCCCTATAGACACCAACTTTGGATAAAATCTAGAGGCCCTCATGACAAAAAAGTTACAAAAGTATCCTGATTTGTCAAATCGTTTAAAGGATACATGCCAATGCATTTTTAACTGTGGCCCAAATTCACTTATCAAGCTATATCTTCTGAAATATTTGACAAATCAAAATTCTTTTGATTGCTTTTTATCATGAAGGTTTCTACATGGTACATGCTACTTGTTGTGCGAATCTGACCAATGGTCATAGGGACTTTGAAAAAGTAGTTTTTTCTGAAAAATCTAAATGATGGGCAGAATACCTGCAAAGTAACTAGATGAAATTAATTTGCCACTGACTGATCTGTTTTTTTCACCCTAATAATTGCTGCATGTGGCTACATTTGAGGATTTGTGATTCCAAAAGTATTGGATGGCAGGGTTTATTTGAGCCATTTAAGAAAATATATTTATTTCGTGTAACATTTGAGAAACCCACTTCACAAAATTGTCATCAAAGACAATTTTTATCAGAGAAAATGTTTCAAAACATTCTTTAATAATCAAATGTTATTTTTTCTTTCTTTTGCTTTATGTTTGCTCATCATTACAATTGTCTCAGGACTGTTTGTCTGTATTAGCAAACATACATATTTTGGTAAAAACAATTCAAAGAAATACAAGCTAGAATTATGTCTTTATTCTCTTTATGTACACAGATGAGTCAATACATTATGACCACTCACAGGTGAAGCAAATAACGTTGATCATCTCCTAACAAGGTCACATGTCAAGGTCTGGGTAGATTAGATGGTAAGCGAATAATCAGTTTTTGTCGTTTTGACTGCAGGAGAAATGGGCAGGAGTAAAGACTTGAGTGACTTTGAGCCAAATTGTTATGGCCAGATGACTGGGTCAGAGCATCTCTGAAATGACAAGGCGTGTGGGGTCCTCCCGGTCAACAGTGGCGAGTACCTACCGACAGTGGTCCGAGGAGGGACAAACCACAAACTGGGGACAGGGTGTTGTGCACCCAGCTATCCCATCTGGTCCAGACAGAAGGTCTACTGCGGCACAAGTCACAGAAAATGTTAATGATGTATACGGGAGGTATGTGTCACAACACACAGTGGATAACACCCTGCTGCGTATGGGGCTGCGTCGCCGCAGTCCAGTCAGAGTGCCCATGATGACCCCGTCCACCATCGAAAGCACCTACAACAGGCACACGAGCACTGGAACTTGGAGCAGTGGAAGAAGGTCGCCTGGTCCAATGAGTCCCATTTTCTTTTACATCATGTAGATGGTAGTGTACGCTGTTTAACTGGGGAAGTGATGGAACCAGGAAAAAATGATGACAATCTGGTGGAGGAAGTTTGATGCCCTGGGCAAAGTTCTGCTGGGAAACCCTGGGTCCGGCCATTCGTGTGGATGTCACCTTGACATGTGCCACCCACCTAAACATTGTTGCAGACCAGGTACACCCCTTCATGGCAATGGTATTCCCCGATGGCATTGGCCTCTTTCAGCAAGATACACTGCACACATTGTACAGGATTGTTGGAGGAACTTGATGAAGAGCTCAATGTGATGCCCTGGCCTCCAACTTCCCCAGATCTCAATTGAGCATTTATGGGATGTGCTGGATCAACAGGTCCGATCCACGGCAGTTCCACCTTGCAACTTACAGGACTTGAAGGATCTGCTGTTAATGTCTTGGTGCCAGATACCACAGGACACCTTGGAGGTCTTATAGAGTCCATGCCTCTGTGGGTCTGCACTGTTTTGGTGGCACATGAAAGACCAACAGTTTATTAGGTAGGTGCTCATAATGTTTTTGCTCATCAGTATACATTGGCGTCAAAACGTTTGGAATAACTTACAGATTTTGATGTTTCGGAGAAAAATTGGTACTTTAATTCACCAATGTGCCATTCAACTGATCACAAAGTATAGTCAGGACATTACTGATGTAAAAAAACAGCACCATCGCTATCATAATTTTTGATAAAATCTAGACAGGCCCCATTTCCAGCAGCTATCACTCCAACACCTTATCCTTGAGTAATCATGCTAAATTGATCATTTGGTACTAGAAAATCACTTGCAATTATATTAAACACAGTTGAAAGCTATTTGGTCCATTAAATTAAGATTAACATTGTCTTTGTGTTTGTTTTTGAGTTGACGCAGTATGCAATAGACTGGCATGTCTTAAGGTCAATATTAGGTAAAAAAATGGCAAAAAAGAAACTCTAGCTTTCCCTAGAAACTCATCAGAAAATCATTGTTCCCTATCAAAAGCTACACTTTGATGCTGCGCTGATTAAGCGCTTTGGGAACGTCTTTTAGGAGTGACCAGAAGTGAATATGTGTGCAACACGTCAATGAAATTGACTGGAATTTATAGCCTCTGCTGGTGACATCATCAGGATGCGCCGGTACCAGGGGCTATAAATTGATGCGGCACAGGTGCATCGTTAGGTCTTTTGTCTTCAGACCATTCTGTGTGTGATATGTTCTCAAGCCTGACAAAACTTTCTACTTTCCTCTGATAGGTGTTAGATTTGTAAGGCAGTGTGCAGAAAACCTTTCTTTCTTCCTTAACATGAGCAATAAGCAAGGCAAACTGTGTGTATTTCCATGTTTACGACATATGGCTGAAGCGGACACACACCAGTTTTGTTTTGTGTGTTTAGGGGAAGAGGATGATGGTCTTGCATTGAGGCGGGGCTGGTGCGAGCATTGCAAGCTGTTTACAGTGAAAATGCTTCGTACTCGTCTCACTTACTTCCAAGAGCCAGCGCCAACCCTTCCGTCGTGGGGCTCTCATATGGATCTGGCCCGGGCTCCTCTTCGGTTCATGAGGGGGACGTTGAATCTCTTGGTCTGCAGACTGTGAGCTACCTGCCTCTGAGCATTCCTCACATGATAATAAAGCGGATGAGGAATTACTCGAGGTGGTTACTCGTGTGGTGGCCAGACTACAGTTAGACTGGCCACACGAACAAGAGACCCCCAAACGCTCTAAACTAGAGGACAGATTTCTGTCTGGTGGCCAGGGGAAGGGAACGCAAAATCAGCCCCTTCCCTTCTTTAAGACCTCCATGATGAGCATTCTCAACCACAGTCATCACCAGGTTTTAGGAGGCGAAGAGTCGTGAGGAAGCCTTCGGGCAATTTCTTCCTCACCGCACTCAGGGGTAGGGGGCACCGTCTACCCAGCCCCACCTCGGTCCTTCCAGGGAGGCTCAGAAACAAAGTGTGGCGGATCGTGCTCCCCCTCGTAAGGACTGGGGACCGGCTCATCGCCCTCAGCAGCCTCCAAAGGAAGACCTCAGGACCATTATCTCCAGAAAGAGAAAGTCCTGACGGTCTTGAACTCAGCCTTGTGGGGGTAGCCCCCCTCGGGACGGGGTGCGTGAAACATCCACCTGCACCCCCACCTACGAAACCTCTCCATTCCCGCCACCTCTGGTGTTTTGGGAGTTAGCGATTTCCAGCGAAATGTTGGGTGTTCTGTTGCTTCCTGCCGTAGTCCAGGATGCGGAACACTTCACATCCCCTCAACAGGAAGTGTCAAAATTGATACCCATCTCAGAGAACCTGGCAGTGTGGAAGCTACTGCCGGGTGTTTCCATGTGGTTCCTAAGGACAGTAGAAAAATGCTACAGAATTAAATTTGTTCGCTGTCCTCCACGTTTCAACGGCGTGGCCCCCACTACCGTGAATCCGGAACAAGCACATCTACTTCACATCGACTTCACATCGACTTCAGGTCATCCGCATTCTGAATTAAAAAAGACAACTGGCTAATACTAGCACAGTCACAAGAACTGGCATTACAGCACAGGAATATCGTCTTAGCTAATCTGGTTTCTCTGGGTTTGAGACTCAACGACAAGAAAAGCATTCTCTCTCCCACTCAGAGAACTACATTTCTATCGGGAAGACACACAGGCTTGAGTGAAGTTTGAGATGCTATTTATTTGATAGATGTAAAACGGGAGGTAATGTCTCTCTCTTTGGCGTAGGCCCCGTCCGGCAGTCCGAGGGATTTGTACCCGGAACCGTCATGTCCTGCCGGAGATAGGAGGCAGGGGCGAGGAGCCTACCCCCCTGCGGGACAGGGCTCAACTGGTGGTGGTGGGGTGGTGGAGGTTGCAGTGTTAGCACACCGAAACAGCAATGTGATAGATTGCGAGTGGACTTATAAAGCAATGGCTTATGTGCGATTGGCTAGGAATTACCAAGCTAATGAGGTGATGATGTACACCTGCTGGTCTTCCCGCTAGAACTACGCTCCGTTTCCATATCTGGGGATCATATGGAATTCGATCATGATACGGGCACAATTGTCTCCCACTCGAATCGAGACCATTCAGAATACCATAAGTCAGACTAGGCCAAGTTTGCACTGTTCACCAGTATCAACTAATACTAGGTCTCATGGCATCATTTGGGCCTTCTGCACATGAGACTGTTTCAGTTGTGGCTCAAAGCCAGGGGATTTCATCCAAGGGCCAGTCCCCTAAGGCAGATAAGGGTTATGCACCGTGGGCAACGTAACCTTTCTATGTGGTTCAGACCCCGGTTCTTCACCTTGGGTCCCACTCTAGGTGCGTCTTGCCGTCGCAAGTTGCTAACGACAGACGCCTCCTTGGGGAAACATCCTCTGCTCGCTCGCTTTGTTCGTAGGGCCATGCGATTGAGACTCCTGTTAGGACCAGGATCCCTTCATGGGACTTAGCGATAGTCCTTGAGGGTCTGGTTGAGACCCCTTTTTAACCTCTAGAGTCAGGATCTGATAAGCTTCTGACTCTCAAGATGGTTTTTCTTATGGCTATTTTTTCTTTAAAAAGAGTTGGGGATTTGCCGGCTCTGTCTGTCTTGACATCCTGCTTAGATTTTGCCCCAGGAATGGCTAAAGCAATATTGCATCCTCATCCTGACAACCTGCCTAAGGCTCCTTTCTCGGCTGTACATCCGGTCACTCTTGAAGCTTTCTGTCCCACGCCTTTTACAACGCCGGATCAGGAGAAATTTCACAGACTGTGTCCAGTCCGTGCCCTTCAGGCTTATGTACACCGCACTAGCCAGTGGCGTAAGTCAGGGCAACTATTTGTTTGTCATGGGGGCTGTAACAGGGGGGCGGCCGCCACCAAACAAACAACGTCACATTGGGTGAGGGATGCTATTGCCCTGGCCTATGAGGCACGCAGTCAAGTTTCGCCAGTAGGTATCAGGGCTCATTCTACAGGGGGGTCGCTTACTCTAAAGCTTTGGCTGGAGATATATCTCAATTAATGGATTTAAACAAGCATTCTTTTCATGTACAAATGTTTTCATGTCTAGGTCAAAAAGATATGTTTTGTATGCAGCTCAATTGGGAATTTCTTTTTTGGCCCGTAAGTACCCTCTTGAGGAAGACAAATTTGAAATTTGAACGGTTGTGAGTGAGAGGCAGGATTTTAAGATGCCAGTATAACTCCCAATAAATGTTTTTGTGATCAAAAAAGTAATTAGCTGTAAGCCAAAAGCCTGCTTTGTTAGATAAAATGGCAAGAACATCATAAACAATATGAGAAAAGATTATGTGGGAGTGAGGGGAGTTGGAAAGCAGAAAGTGAAAAACATCAATGCTCCATTCTCCCCACAATTTGTTTATCCTGAGATGTCATTTTGCGGTACATTTTCTATTTACCCAATCCTTTGTTTAGATTTCTCGAGGTAAATCTTCTTAAAAAGATAACATTTGATTTTGAGCCATTAATCTTAGGTTTATCACATCGCATATCGCTGTCACTTTATCCAGTTTTATGGCAGATAACATTTGAACTCTAATCGTGAAGCCCTAGTAAACTTAATTTGTTTGTTCTTTAGAAATTCTTAAAAAAATAAAATAATTTAAAAAATAAGATGGTATTTTGTAAATAATGCTTTTTTGCCTATATTACCAGACTGACTTTCTTGCTTTTTCTTAATACCAAACTTTTTTTTATATTATCCTGACTATATTTCCCTACTAACTTTCAAACAAAACCTACACCCTTGCATGGCTTACAACTCTTTTATGAAGGATTTGATGAAATCTCTGGAATAAAATGAATGGGAAAAATACTCCCATTCAAGACGTCTGTAAAAGTGGATGAGCACTGAATCTAGTGTTCCCCTTCTGTCGCTCTCTCCACGTTGTGTCAGAGAAGCGACACTAGGGGTCTCTCTTGAGTGCCGATATTCACCTCTGGACTATGAAAAAAGGCCAATGAGAGTTGGCAACCAGTATTTGCATGCCCCGCCCCCGGACATACGGGTATTTAAGCGGCGCAAATACGGGAGTTCATTCAGAAAATTTCTTCGGAGCCGATGGTCGTGTCTGCAACTGCTGCGTGTACACACTGAGTTCCTGCTATCCCTCTGCTGCATGCTGTTGGATTCTACGGTGCACAACAGCGGCTTTCTCCTGTTTGCACGGCTGTGCATTCCTGCCCCTGGGCGCATCGACAGTGCAGATTCAAAAACTCTCACAAGTTTTTTTCCTAAAAGAGTGATTTTATTTAAAAGAGTAATTTCCTCTAAAAGAGCAAAACACAGCGGCGTTGAACGTCCTTTTAAGGACGCGTCTTTATAAAGATGCCTTTCTGCCCCTGTGTTGTTTCTGGATGCTGTAGAGTGCTCTCCGCTTCCGACGGCCACAGGCGCTGTCTCATGTGTCTGGTTAGCAATCACACCGAGGCTGCGTTTGTGGATGGTTCATGTTCTCACTGCGAGAACATGACCATGACAACGTTGCGGTCGCGGCTTGCTTACAACCGTGAGCAAGCCACTCCAGCCGCCCCCCATGTCGCTCCTTCTTCCCACGGGATTGAGGACGATGCGGCTGGTGATGGAGGCGATTTGGGGATGGCAGCGGGTGCAGCTCCGCCGGGTACGCCCCCTCGGACCACCCGCACCCCGACACGCTCGTTGATTCCCGTCCGTGCTCGAGGCAGTGGTGACTCGCCTCACAGCCAGTCTGCCGACCCTCTTGCGATGGAAGCAGATGAGCTCGCCGCGGCATCGGAGGGCGTTATCTGATGCTGAGGACTCCCCTGGGCTGCCACTCTCTGGCCTGCACGCCCAGGCTGAGGCTGACGCACAGATGACTGACATGCTTTCCCGGGCAGCCAACAGCGTGGGCTTGGATTGGAACCCTCCATCCTCCCCACAACCATCACGGCTGGACGACTGGTTCCTGGGGTCTGGGCGCCGCTCACAGCCTCGCCCCCCCCGGTCCCGTTTTTCCCTCTACAGCATGTTTGTAATGCGGCAGTCTGGTCCTCTCCGCATATATCCATAAGATTTTATAGTTTGGATTTTCATGCCACTCCGGGCTCTTACGTCCTTGAGTCAACATCACAAGGTCATGTCTGAGACCTCTCGGATTCTTGTGAGCACAAACTACATAACTGTAAGGGGTCCAGACAGCTGCAGTGCGGCGGCGTATGTATTCTCGTTCCCAAAGCGCTAAATCAGCACAGCATCAAAGTGTAGCTTTTGATAGGGAATGTCTCGGGTTACTTGACTGTAACCCTTGTTCCCTGAAAAAGCGGAATGAGATGCTGCACTTCATTGTCGCACTGAGGATGCCCCGGGACTGCTCTTCAGACAAAATACCTGACGATGCACCTGTGGCACATCTATTTATAGCTCCTGGTACTGGCACATCCTGATGATGTCACTAGCAGAGGCTATAAATTCCAGTCAATTTCATTGACGTGTTGCACACATATTCACAGCTGGTCACTCCTAAAAGACGTTCCCAAAGCGCTAAATAAGTGCAGCATCTTGTTCCGCTTTTTCAGGGAACAAGGGTTACAGTAAAGTAATCCGAGACGTTTTGAGGAATGAAGGCTATATTTTTTTCAATTTCTTTGAAAAGACTGAAGATTTCATACAAAGGTGTAACTACAGTCTTCAAAGACAAAGAACAACGGTCTCTAACAAGGACAGAAAGAGATGTGGAAGACCAGATGTACAACTAAACAAGAGGATAAGTATATCAGATATATATCTCTTGTTTGAGAAATAGATGCCTCACATGTCCTCAGCAGACAGCTTCATTGAATTAGATTTAGGTTGACAAAATGTATTTAATTAAAGTTTTGAAGTCATATCCCCAAGCCATGGATCATTGTTATCAATATATAAAAATAATGTACTATACCATAAATCAAAGAAAACTGTCAAAATGAAATTCTTTCTGGAAGTATGTCTAGTTTTTAATTACTTTATCTTATTTGTTCTTCAGTATTTGATGATCTTAAATGTCAACCCAGTTGCCATGATTTTTTAATAAACAAATTAGCAATTGAACAGTGTATATTTGTATAAATTTGCATAATTTTTTTCTTTCTAAAAAGCACCCTGTATAGTCATGACCATATCAACCTGTTTACCTTTCTGAAGTTACAGTTAAATCCCAACATATATTCAAAATTGTTTACAAAGATAACATTTTCTCAATTTGTTTAAAAATCTAATCAGTTGACTTGAAAAATCACCATTTCAGAAAGAAGACGTCTGTTTCAAGGAATTATACATTATAAAAAAATAACACATAATAAACAATACACAATTGAAAAATACAAATCTATCTTTATGAGCTTTCATAGAAGTTTTGAGTTGTAATAGTGACTGACACTCACTTCAGGCCGCTGGTGTGCTGACTGTGCATCAGGAAGTCCCACTTTTCCCTGACCCATCAAACTTTCATGGCCATTTCCCATCCAAGTATGGAAGAAATGACATTTGCTCAGTGACAAGCTGCTAGGTGTCAGTCACCACTCCACTTGATGTATAATACATAAAACCTGTTCGTACTGTACCAACAGCCACTTCCTGAGGAGTGAGTGATGGCCACACCAGTTAAGCTGATAGGACCTTACAGGAAGACATTTGTCACATTTAACTGCAACTGACCATCAACTGAGGCATTTTAGCAAAGGTTAGGTGGGCGACTGCGGTGAATGGAGGGTTCTTGAGTGACAGGGAAAGACACACAAAGATGGATGTTTGTGTTGACACTGTAGTTTTGCAAAGGAAAGCTGACAGGTGTGTCACTGTTCTGCACTAGTGGTTTGCTAACCCTGATTTTCATGAATTATTGAAGGGGTAAACCCCCAGAGGTTTCATCTTCATTTGTTTTTGAAATAGTGTTTAATAGAATTCCTGGTGAAGAACTACACTACCCATGATGCTGAAGAGAACGATGCACCAATCAGAGAAGAGCTCTGCCCACTCCCATAATTCACTGTGAATGACACAATCAAGTCGCTCTCCCTACACTCTCAAACTACTTATATATTTGTGTATATCTAAATATTTTTCAACTCAATTTTAGATATATATTGTTTTTATACTTGTAATCAACATCATTAAATCAATAGTTTGATATTTTTACATCATGTTTAATGTAATGTAATTTGCAAAGCTTAATGGGATTGTAGTTCATTCCCTCATTTAAGACATTAAAGGACACAGTCAGGTATCTTTGTCTTTTTGGTTGATTTTCAAATACTTTTTTGCTGCAAATCAAAGTTTGTAATGTTGTGATTCATCTTGGAGCTGGTCGGTTTGGTTCATGGCTTCATAAGCATAGATTTAGGTAGGGATGATATGGACATGTCCCTATCAACTTTCAGAAAATCAGAAATGTCCCGAACGACATTTGTGCTATTTTACAAGCAGAAATGTTTGTCCTACCTCCTGCCTCATCTGAAGCAGGTCATAAATGATGTTGTCACCCGGCATGAGTTACTTTTCTCAGCGCTGTTCAGGATGCACCAATCACAGTCATTTATTTGTAAGATTTTTAAATATACGTGGGCAGATTTTCGTGGTAATTTAATGACCTATCTTTGAAATTAATGGATTTAAACAAGCATTCTTTTCATGTACAAATGTTTTCATGTCTAGGTCAAAAAGATATGTTTTGTATGCAGCTCAATTGGGAATTGCTTTTTTGGCCCGTAAGTACCCTCTTGAGGAAGACAAATTTGAAATTTGAACGGTTGTGAGTGAGAGGCAGGATTTTAAGATGCCAGTATAACTCCCAATAAATGTTTTTGTGATCAAAAAAGTAATTAGCTGTAAGCCAAAATGGCAAGAACATCATAAACAATATGAGAAAAGATTATGTGGGAGTGAGGGGAGTTGGAAAGCAGAAAGTGAAAAACATCAATGCTCCGTTCTCCCCACAATTTGTTTATCTTGAGATGTCATTTTGCGGTACATTTTCTATTTACCCAATCCTTTGTTTAGATTTCTCGAGGTAAATCTTCTTAAGAAGATAACATTTGATTTTGAGCCATTAATCTTAGGTTTATCACATCGCATATCGCTGTCACTTTATCCAGTTTTATGGCAGATAACATTTGAACTCTAATCGTGAAGCCCTAGTAAACTTAATTTTTTTGTTCTTTAGAAATTCTTAAAAAAATAAAATAATTTAAAAAATAAGATGGTATTTTGTAAATAATGCTTTTTTGCCTATATTACCAGACTGACTTGCTTGCTTTTTCTTAATACCAAAATCTTTTTATATTATCCTGACTATATTTCCCTACTAACTTTCAAACAAAACCTACACCCTTGCATGGCTTACAACTCTTTTATGAAGGATTTGATGAAATCTCTATGGAATAAAATGAATGGGAAAAATACTCCCAAACCAAGACGTCTGTAAAAGTGGATGAGCACTGAATCCAGTGTTCCCCTTCTGTCGCTCTCTCCACGTTGTGTCAGAGAAGCGACACTAGGGGTCTCTCTTGAGTGCCGATATTCACCTCTGGTCTATGAAAAAAGGCCAATGAGAGTTGGCAACCAGTATTTGCATGCCCCGCCCCGGACATACGGGTATTTAAGCGGCGCAAATACGGGAGTTCATTCAGAAAATTTCTTCGGAGCCGATGGTCGTGTCTGCAACTGCTGCGTGTACACACCGAGTTCCTGCTATCCCTCTGCTGCATGCTGTTGGATTCTACGGCGCACAACAGCGGCTTTCTCCTGTTTGCACGGCTGTGCATTCCTGCCCCTGGGCGCATCGACAGTGCAGATTCAAAAACTCTCACAAGTTTTTTTCCTAAAAGAGTGATTTTATTTAAAAGAGTAATTTCCTCTAAAAGAGCAAAACACAGCGGCGTTGAACGTCCTTTTAAGGACACGTCTTTATAAAGATGCCTTTCCGCCCCTGTGTTGTTTCTGGATGCGGTAGAGTGCTCTCCGCTTCCGACGGCCACAGGCGCTGTCTCGTGTGTCTGGTTAGCGATCACACCGAGGCTGCGTTTGTGGATGGTTCATGTTCTCACTGCGAGAACATGACCATGACAACGTTAGCGGTCGCTGCTTGCTTACAACCGTGAGCAAGCCACTCCAGCCGCCCCCCGTGTCGCTCCTTCTTCCCACGGGATTGAGGACGATGCGGCTGGCGATGGAGGCGATTTGGGGATGGCAGCGGGTCCAGCTCCGCCGGGTACGCCCCCTCAGACCACCCGCACCCCGACACGCTCGTTGATTCCCGTCCGTGCTCGAGGCAGTGGTGACTCGCCTCACAGCCAGTCTGCCGACCCTCTTGCGATGGAAGCAGATGAGCTCGCCGCGGCATCGGAGGGCATGTTATCTGATGCTGAGGACTCCCCTGGGCTGCCGCTCTCGGGCCTGCACGCCCAGGCTGAGGCTGACGCACAGATGACTGACATGCTTTCCCGGGCAGCCAACAGCGTGGGCTTGGATTGGAACCCTCCATCCTCCCCACAACCATCACGGCTGGGCAACTGGTTCCTGGGGTCTGGGCGACGCTCACAGCCTCGCCCCCCCGGTCCCGTTTTTCCCGGAAGTGCATGACGAGCTGACGTCTTCGTGGAGAGGGGTGCTCCCTGTAGAGCAACCTCCTCGCTGACAGCGAAGGCCTACAGCACCACCGGACGTGCCACTTCCGCCCTGCATGCCATGGCTCTCCTGCAGGTCCACCAAGCCAAGGCACTACGCGACGGGGGTGGCCCTGATCCCGACACGCTGCAGGAACTGCGCTCAGCGACCGACCTCGCCCTGAGAGCGACAAAAGTCACAGCGCAAGCGCTCGGGCAGGCGATGGCCACGCTAGTGGTCCAGGAACGTCAACTGTGGCTGAACATGGTCAAGATGCGTGAAGCAGACAAGACTCGCTTCCTCAACGCCCCTGTCTCCTAGTTCGGCCTCTTCGGCGACACCGTCGAGGACTTTGCCCAGCAGTTCTCCACGGTGAAGAAGCAGACGGAGGCCATCTCTCACATCATGCCTCGCCGCAAGCCTGCCGCCACGGCCCATGCCCCATCTGCTCGCCGAGGGCGTCCTCCCGCGCCCAGAAGGCAAGCTCCTGCTCCGCCTCAACCCGAGCCCAGCTCTCAGCCCCAGCATCGAGCAAACCGCGGGAAGCGCACGCCCCCTGTCTCACGGACCCCCTCGAGGACCCGGAAGGCTCCCAGGCGCTCCTGAGACAACGCACCCAGAGCCCAAGACGTTAGCTCCGGAGGTGGTGAGACCGCTCCGTCCCCCGGTGGAGGGCCGGGAGGAGAATCCTTTGTTTTTTTCATTTGCCGCACCCCCTAACACGGGCTGCGGTACCCAAATTCTCAATAAAAGAGCTATTTCCTTTGTCTCTGGGGCACATGGCCCACAAATGCCGTTCTCACGGCACTCTGCTTTCAGGCCTCAACAGTCCCGGCTCCATGGACGCGGTGTCCTCGCCTTCAGCGCCACGACTGTTCCCCGGCCGGCCGGTTCAGACGAGTCCAGAGGACGCCAGCATCAGACCTCCTCCTCAGTCACGAACCCGCCCCCCGCCGGATGCGCGGAGCAAGGTAAGTGCTTTGAGTTTATTCTCAGCACCAGAGCCTCGGGACGCCACGTTGCCTCCCGACGCCGCGTTACATGTTCCGCACCGCTGCGAAGCCCCGCCGGGTACGTCCAAAAAACCCGTCCCCTTGGTGCCCCTAGCATGGAGTTTAGAGGCGTGGCTTGCACCGGACCATTCGACTCGGTTACGCAATTCAGTTTGCCAGGTCTCCGCCCCCCTTCGTGGGCGTAAATTTTTCCGCAGTACACGGCCAACATGCCCACTCCCTGCGCGAAGAAATCGCCTCCCTTCTATTAAAGGACGCGATAGAGCCTGTCCCTCCAACCGAAACGAAGAAGGGTTTCTACAGCCCTTACTTCGTTGTACCCAAGAAAGGCGGTGGCTTACGACCGATCTTGGACCTGCGAGTTTTCAATCGGACCTTGTCCAAACTCCCGTTCAAAATGCTCACCCAGAAACAAATTCTATCTGGCGTCCGGCATCTAGATTGGTTCGTAGCCGTAGACCTGAAGGACGCGTACTTCCACGTCTCAATTCGCCCTCGACATCGACCCTTCCTAAGGTTCGCGTTCGACGGCCAGGCGTATCAGTACAAAGTCCTCCCCTTCGGCCTGTCTCTGTCCCCTCGCGTCTTCACGAAAGTCGCAGAGGCAGCTCTTGCCCCGCTCCGAGAACCCGGCATACGCATACTCAATTACCTTGACGACTGGCTCATACTGGCCCACTCCCGAGAGTTACTATGCGCACACAGAGACCAGGTGCTCAGCCACCTCAGCCGTTTGGGGTTTCAGGTCAACTGGGAAAAGAGCAAGCTCTCCCCGGTCCAGAGCATCTCTTTTCTCGGTCTGGAGTTAGACTCAGTCCCAATGACAGCATGTCTCTCCAACGAGCGTGCTCAGTCAGTGCTGAAATGCCTCGCTTCCTTCAAGCCAGGCGCCATGGTCCCGCTAAAACGTTTCCAACAGCTCCTGGGGCATATGGCATCCTCCGCGGAGGCCGCGCCGCTGGGGTTGATGCATATGAGACCACTTCAGCACTGGCTCCGGACTCGAGTCCCGAGACGAGCATGGCGCCGCGGCACGCACAACATAAAAGTTACCTCTGCCTGCCGCCAAACCTTGAAACCCTGGACAGACCTCTGCTTTCTAAGGGCAGGAGTACCCTTCCAGCAGGTGTCCCGACGCGTTCTGGTCACAACTGATGCCTCCAAATTGGGTTGGGGCGCCGTATGCAATGGGCGCGCAGCCGCAGGCCGGTGGAACCGAGGCCCGCTGCGCTGGCACATCAACTGCCTAGAGCAGTTGGAGTGGTGGTGGCGTAGTGGCTAAAGCACAGTGCTGTTAATCAGATGGTCACTGGTTCTAACCCCACGGCCACCACCATTGTGTCCTTGAGTAAGACACTTAACTCCAGGTTGCTCCGGGGGGATTGTCCCTGTAATAAGTGCACTGTAAGTCGCTTTGGATAAAAGCATCTGCCAAATGCATAAATGTAAATGTAGAGCTGATGGCTGTTTTTCTGGCCCTGCAGAAGTTTCTCCCGTTAATTCGGAACAAACACGTCCTAGTCAGGACAGACAGCACCACGGTCGTAGCCTACATAAACCGCCAAGGCGGAGTACGCTCCCTCCACATGTCACAGCTCGCCCGTCGTCTCTTCCTTTGGAGTCAGCAGTGACTCAAGTCACTGCGTGCCACTCACATCCCCGGCAACCTCAATGTGATAGCCTCCCAAGAAACCTCCCACTTCCCGCTCTGGTATGCCCGGACAGAGGCTCCCCTTGGGGCAGACGCGTTGGCACACAGCTGGCCTGCGGGGCTGCGCAAGTACGCATTTCCCCCAGTGAGCCTCCTTGCACAGGTGCTATGCAAGGTCAGGGAAGACGAGGAGCAAGTCATTCTGGTAGCCCCTTACTGGCCTACCCGGACTTGGTTTTCGGACCTCACGCTCCTCACGACAGCCCCTCCCTGGCGAATTCCCCTGAGGAAGGACCTTCTTTCTCAGGGACTGGGCACGCTCTGGCACCCGCACCCAGACCTCTGGAACCTCCACGTCTGGCCCTTGGCCTACCACCGACCGTCATAGATACAATCAATCAAGCCAGAGCCCCCTCTACCAGGCATCTCTACACTCTAAAGTGGCGTCTGTTCGCGGACTGGTGTTCTTCCCGAGCCGAAGACCCGCAGAAGTGTGCAGTTAGGTCAGTGCTCGTGTTTCTTCAGGAGAGGCTGGAGAGGAGGCTGTCCCCCTCCACCCTCAAGGTGTATGTCGCCGCTATCGCGGCGCACCACGACACGGTAGACGGCAAGTCTCTTGGTAAGCACGACTTAATCGTCAGGTTCCTAAAAGGTGCCCGGAGGATAACTCCCTCCCGGCCTAACCTGTTCCCCTCCTGGGATCTCTCGGTCGTCCTTACGGGACTCCAGAGACCCCCCTTCGAGCTGCTTGACTCAGCTGGACTCAGGGCCCTCTCTCTCAAGACTGCCCTGCTGATCGCGCTCGCTTCCATCAAGAGGGTCGGGGACCTGCATGCGTTCTCTGTTAGCGACGCTTGCCTGGAGTTCGGTCCAGCAGATACTTTCGTGATCCTAAGACCGTGACCGGGCTATGTGCCCAAGGTTCCTACCACGCCCTTCAGGGATCAGGTGGTGAACCTGCAAGCACTGCCCCGGGAGGAGGCAGACCCAGCCTTTTCACTGCTGTGTCCAGTACGTGCTTTACGTATTTATCCGGACCGCACACAGAGCACCAGACGCTCTGAGCAGCTCTTCGTCTGCTTTGGGGGACAGCAGAAAGGGAACGCTGTCTCCAAGCAGAGACTCGCCCACTGGGTTGTCGACGCCATTTCCCTGGCTTATCACACCCAGGCCGTGCCCCCCCCCTTGCGGGTCCGAGCTCACTCCACCAGGAGTGTTGCGTCCTCATGGGCACTGGCTAGGGGCACTGCCCTAGCAGACATTTGTAGAGCAGCGGGCTGGGCATCACCTAACACTTTTGCTTTGTTTGTTATTCTTCTGGCTGCAGATATAGAGTAATGGGGGGGAGAACTAGGAGGTTCAAGAACTCATTCATACCAACTGCTATTTTAATGATGAATAGTCTTTAACCATGTGTGTTCTTTTTGTTTCGTGAGAGTCTATGTGATGGAAGAGTGTTTTTTTTTGTGATGTGGAGCACCTGTGCAAAACTAATTTCCTAAGGGATAAATAAACTACTACTACTACAGTTGGTCATCCTGCACGTAAGAATACCTGCTCGCTCCTGTATCAGCAGTTCACGTACACGGCTCAGCGCATGGCACTTTTATAAGTGGACCCCTAGTGTCGCTTCTCTGACACAACGTGGAGAGAGCGACAGAAGGGGAACGTCTAGGTTACGTATGTAACCCCCGTTCCCCGATGGAGGGAACGAGACGTTGTGTCTCCCCTGCCACGTCGCTGAGCCGAGCCACTGTTGTGGCCGGACCATTTCCGGCTCCTCAGAAAAATCCTGAATGAAGTCCCGTATTTGCGCCGCTTAAATACCCGTATGTCCGGGGGCGGGACATGCAAATACTGGTTGCCAACTCTCATTGGCCTTTTTTCATAGTCCAGAGGTGAATATCGGCGCTCAAGAGAGACCCCTAGTGTCACTTCTCTGACACAGCGTCTCGTTCCCTCCATCGGGGAACGGGGGTTACATACGTAACCTAGACGTTTTCAAGTGGGGATTCATGGACACATACAGTATATAAAACACAAAAGTTTCTTTCTATTCAATCACTAAAATATTTCTGTATGCATTTCTAAATGGGGTACATTCGTGATAAAGAAGGCAATAATGTTACTAGCTTATAAGTGACAATACTAGAGGTGTCTAGATCTGTAAACGTTGCCCTGATCTAAATCTATTACTGTGATGCTGATGCTGTTGCTATGGTTACCAACCTCTAGTGACTGCAGGTATCCCTCCTGAGGGTCGCAGAGCAGCGATGAGATGCGGTGGTTGTTTCTCATACAGCTTACACTGCTGTCTCTCCACAGTGGGAAGATCTGCCTGACCACCGTCATCCTGCCCAGAGAACTGTGAGCCAGCTCCATAATCTCACTGTCACTGATCTCCTGCACACACACAATACAATACACAATACACATCATCAGCATACTTCTTTAGCAATTAACTTGACAGTTAATGCACAAGGTTTATTTGTTGCTAATTGAATGTAATATTTGCAATTACATTTCAGAAATCAGAAATTAGCATTCAATATTAATGTATTTTATTAATTTGTGTGTGTGTGTGTGTGTGTGTGTGTGTGTGTGTGTATATATATACACACGATCAGCTACAACATAAAACCACCTGCCTAATATTGTGCAGGTCCCCCTCGTGCCACCAAAACAGTGCCAACCTGCATCTCAGATGATATTCTTCTCACCACAATTGTACAGAGTGGTTATCTGAGTTATAGTAGATTTGTCAGTTCAGTAGTTTGCAAGTTAATGTAATGCTGCGTTGAGGATAGTGTAAACGTGTGTGGCTCGCTGTCTTGGGCAAAAGGGGCACGAGACTTGACCTGAGCTCAAATAACCCCCGGACTTAGATTAGTTATTGATGAATGCACATATAGGCAAATAAAACAACTTGTTTATATTGATGACCTGTAATACATTTTACTGAAAAAACTGAAATATTGTGAGTAGGAAGCAAAGTCCAAAGCCAAATAATCTGTGTCATTTCACCCGTTACTTTAAACTTGGGTGTAGCGTAAGATTATGACAGATGTTGTCATGCAGCAATGAGGTTCTATGTTTGAGGTTCAAGAGTTTGTAATCCAGTGATTCAGGCAAAAGTAGAAAAGATGGGAGAACCAGATACAAATGCTGGGGATCGTTGGAATGATGATTGAAATAATTAGTTAATATTTGTTTCCCTCACATTGGAATAAAGCTGTAAAAGAGATCAAGTGGCGTGAAGCCGGAGTGGTGCCCGTTCACAGAAGCAGCTTCACGCAACAGACCGCTCTGGGTGGAAGGTTTACATTAGACTGAAGCAACCAGTTTGTGGAAGCTGCTTCATGCTATAATCTGCTTCAGCAAATAGAGATTAGAAAGAAAAAACATGTAAAATGGTTGCGGTCAATACTGCAAAAACAAATGAGCTGCTGCGGCAGCTTCTGTTGAATAACAATATTATTTAGACGTTAGAGCTGTTCTGATGAAGGCAAATGCTTTGCAGCGAAGTTGCATCTGATGATCCAAATCTCTTTCACGGGTCTGTTTGTGGGGAAATGGGCGGGACCAAATGCTGAATGACTCAATGTCACATAGAGGTAAGCAGCTGTTTATATACGCTTACTCTGGCAGTGTGATTGGTCGGATAAAACGAACTTGCTCCTCCCGAACCTTGTTAATGAAACTCCATTTTGAATCAGTCTGGCCATTCTCTGTTGACGTCTGTCATCAACAAGGCATTTCCATCCACATAACTGCTGCTCACTGGATGTTTTTTGGCACCATTTGGATTAAATTCTAGAGACTGTTGTGTGTGAAAATACCAGAAGAGCAGCAGTTACAGACATACTCAAACCAACAATCTGGCACCAACAATCATTCCAAATCACTGAGATAAAATGTTTTACCCCATTCTGATGTGACATGGATAATATTAAAAACTAAAGCTTCTGACCCGCATCTGCATTATGTTATGCAATGCATTGCTGCCACACGATTGATTAGAGGAATTTGCCCGAATCCAGCCTTGCTGAAGCATCCTCAGTTCATAATGATCCTCCACAAAATTTCACAGTGGGTGAGAGAGACTGTGGCTTGAAGGCCTCTCCAGGTCTCCGTCAAATCATTAGATGACCAGGTGGAGGATCGGTGATGATCTGGCGGTGCCTCAGCAAGGCTGGAATCAGGCAGACTCGTCTTGGCAAGGAACAAATTAATCATGGTTATATCCGAAGAAAACATGCTTTCTTCTGGCTCTGACAATGTTCCCCAACTCTGAGGATTGTTTTCCCAGCAGGGCAATGCTCCATACCACACAGCCAGGTCAATCAAGGTGTGAATGAAGGACCACCAGATCAAGACCCTGTCATGACCAGCCCAGAATGTGATCAAGAGGAAGATGGATGGTCACAAGCCATAAAACAAAGATGCGCTGCTTGAATTTTAATGCCAGGAGTGGCATAAAGTCACCCAACAGCCATGTGAAAGACTGGTAGAGAGAATGCCAAGACCCATGAAAGCTGGGATTGAATATCAGGGTTATTCCACCAAATATTAATTTCTGAACTCTTCCTAAGTTAAAACATTAGTTTTATGTGGTTTAAAGATTAATATGAACTTGTTTTCTTTGCATTATTGGAGGTCTAAAAACACTATATCTTTATTATTTTGACCAGTTCCAGTCAAATAAAAGCTCTAAATGACAATATTTTTATTTGGAATTTGGGAGAAATTGTTGTCAGTACTTTACAGAAAAAAAAGGTTCATTTTATTCAAACACACCTATAAATAGTATATCCAGGAAAAATTGATAATTTTGCAGTGGTCTCTAATTTTTTTCCAGAGCTGTATATTTACAGTGCATCCAGAAATTATTCACAGCGCTTCACTTTTTCCACATTTTGTTATGTTACAGCCTTATTCCAAAATGGATTCAATTCATTATTTTCCTCAAAATACCCCATAATGACAACGTGAAAGAAGTTTGTTTGAAATCTTTGCAAATGTATTAAAAACGAAAAAAAAAAAATCACATGTGCATAAGTATTCAAAGCCTTTGCTCAATACTTTGTTGAAGCATCTTTGGCACCAATTACAGCCTCAAGTCTTTTTGTGTATGATACTACAAGCTTGGCACACCTATTTTGGGCAGTTTCTCCCATTCTTCTTTGCAGGACCTCTCAAGCTCCATCAGGTTGGATGGGGAGCATTGGTGCACAGCCATTTTCAGATCTCTCCAGAGATGTTCAGTCAGGTTCAAGTCTGGGCTCTGGCTGGGCCACTCAAGGACATTCACAGAGTTGTCCCATAGCCACTCCTTTGTTATCTTGGCTGTGTGCTTAGGGTCCTTGTCCTGTTGGAAGATGAACCTTCACCCCAGTCTGAGGTCCAGAGTGCTCTGGAGCAGGTTTTCAACAAGGATGTCTCTGTACATTGCTGCATTCATCTTTCCCTCGATCTTTACTAGTCTCCCAGTTCCTGCCGCTGAAAAACATCCCCACAGCATGATGCTGCAACCACCATGCTTCACTGTAGGGATGGTATTGGCCAGGTGATGAGCGGTGCCTGGTTTCCTCCAGACATGACCCTTGCCATTCAGGCCAAGAGTTCAATCTTTGTTTCATCAGACCAGAGAATTTTGTTTCTCATGGGCTGAGAGTCCTTCAGGTGCCTTTTGGCAAAATCCAGGTGGGCTGTCATGTGCCTTTACTGAGGAGTGGCTTCCGTCTGGCCACTCTACCATACAGGCCTGATTGGTGGAGTGCTGCAGAGATGGTTGTTCTTCTGGAAGGTTCTCCTCTCTCCACAGAGAAATGCTGGAGCTCTGTCAGAGTGACCATCGGGCTCTTAGTCACCTCTCTGACTAAGGCCCTTCTCCCCCGATCGCTCAGTTTGGCCGGGTGGCCAGCTCTAGGAAGAGTCCTGGTGCTTCCAAACTTCTTCCATTTATGGATGATGGAGGTCACTGTGCTAATTGGAACCTACAATGCTGCCAAAATGTTTCTGTACCCTTCCCCAGATGTGTGCCTCGATACAATCCTGTCTCGGAGGTCTACAGACAATTCCTTGGACTTCATGGCTTGGTTTGTGCTCTGACATGCACTGTTAACTGTTAACAGGTGGACTCCAATCAAGTTGTAGAAACATCTCAAGGATGATCGTTGGAAACAGGATGCACCTGATCTCAATTTTGAGTGTCATGGCAAAGGCTGTGAATACTTTAATTTTTTTATAAATTTGCAAAGATTTCAAACAAACTTCTTTCACGTAGTCATTATGGGGTATTGTTTGAAGAATTTTGAGGAAAATAATGAATTTAATCAATTTTGGAATAAGAAGAGCTGTGAATACTTTCCAGATGCAGTGTATATAAACTACTAAAAATGTTACGTGCAAATACATCACAATTTCAGCTCACCTGAAAAAGATTAGTCTGTAATCATTTACTCACCCTTATATCTTTCCAAACCTGTATGGTTTTCTTTCTTCCATGGAACACAGAAGGAGATCCCATCTTTCTTCTATTGTGTTCCACAGAAGAAATAAAGTCATACGAATTTTGAACAACTGTCCCTTTAAAAAACAAGACACATGTTCTCGATATGTTTGTGTTTGTTAGGAATATAGGGATATTTTTAGGTTTATTAAAAGGATAGTTCACCCAAAAATGAAAATTCTCTCATCATTTACTCACCCTCATTCCATCCCAGATGTGTTTGACATTCTTTCTTCTGCAGAACACAAATTAAGATTTTTAGAAGAATATCTCAGCTCTATAGGTCCATACAATGCAAGTGAATGGTGACCAGAACTTTGAAGCTACGAAAGGCTCAACTAGCACAAAAACCAATCTGACTCCAGTGGTTAAATCTATATCTTCAGAACTGATATAATAGTTGTGGGTGAGAAACAGATCAATATTTAAGTCTCCACTTTCACATTGTTCTTTTATTTTTGTGCATATCACCACCTACTGTGCAGGACGGAGTCTTTATAGTAAAACAGGATTAAATATTGATCTGTTTCTTACCCACACCTATCATATTGCTTTATAAGAAATGGATTTAACCTCTGGAGTTGTGTGGATACTGCCTTTATATATATATATTTTGGACATTTTAAGTTCTGGTCATCATTTACTTGGATTGTATGGTCCTACAGAGCTGAAATATTCTTCTAAAAATCTTTGTTTGTGTTCTGCAGAAGAAAGAATGTCAAACACATCTGGGATGGAATGAGGGTGAGTAAATGATGAGAGAATTTTCATTTTTGGGTGAACTATACTTTTAGCAGTGCCTTATTCTGACTTGCAGCATTAGGTTCAAAATCTAGCTGCCTACCTAGACTGCATTTTAAGGCATCAAAGTTGCACTTCCGTTGCAAAGATCATCCCAAAAGGTAGTCTGGAATATTATGCTGCCTTCTAAGATACACCATGTATCCAAAAGTATGCATACCCTCCTCTTCTAATTTACGCCCCCTCTAAGATACGACCAGTTAGTGCATTCCAAATCACTTATGAGGTTCCATTCAAAAGATAGTGGTCTATGTAGGCAGTTCACTAGGAACACAGCTATTGTGTTCTCATAAGATTGGACTTTTATGTTGACTGTCTTACACAAACTGACCTAGGGAGAGAGGGATTGTGAAATGCTTAATGCCTGAACTCAATGAACAGGGAAAAAACTGAAAATAAAATGGCATAATGATTCTTTCAAGCATGCAGGACATTGAAAAGTGAAGGACACAGAAACAATGAATACACATGCAATTTCTCAGAGCAGTATCAGGAGGGTTGGGTTAGGTAAGCTGGGTATTATTACAACAAATTGGGTAATTCAAAATATATATATACTGTACATATAAAGGCCAAGTTAAAGGCAATGGAAATGCTTTTGAATAGGAGAAAAAGAAGTAAAGGATGAATGAGGATTAAAGCCCATTTAAATGTTTTGAGGCAGATACACTGTTCAGCAGAATGAAGTTCCTCTCAAGCAACTTTCTCTTTAAGTAACAGTATACTGACACAAATGTAAAAGTAAATACACATTTTGTCAAAATTGAGCTATGGGGTTGTTGTGACTATGCGCTACATGAACAGATTTCGCCCTTGCGCACATCTCTGTTTACATCCACGTCTTCCTGTGAACAGCAATGGGGGAGAATAGGGTAGCAGATGCAGTTCGGAGATCAGACCTAATTCCTTTTTACAAGACCAAAATGAAGCCCAATATTTTCATTTACAGATTTTCAAAGACAACATTTGAACCCAAACTCTAGAAGTTCATAGACGTGCATTATTATCACACTTTGCTGCAGAAAACATTTGAATGCAGAGTGAATAAATGAAATGACCAATTTAAAGCATTTCCATGTAAAGTACAAACATGTTGAACATGCACAGCTGCGCCATCAATAAATAAAATACAAACATAATTTCATTACAATGCTTTACTTGTAATAACTTACAGCAGCAAATTGCATATGAAATATAATTCTGTATGTGTTTATTTTCCCTGGAGACACTGATTCGTGTCTTCTCATTTAGACTGATAGCTTGAAAAGTTAAGATGGCAGATACATCGTAAATAAATGAGGCTAAACAGCTCTGTTACTGAAATATTCATCATCAAGATGCTGTTCAGTCATTATTTATGATGCGGTCGTGCATGCTGAAAAGATTCACAGGTAGACTAAAAAAATAAGCAAGATACTGACATGTAAAGCTGATGGAAAATATACTTCTGCGTGAATAAAAACAGTCAGATCCACATGACTCATGTTGAGGTTGACATCTTTTCCCCATTTGAATGTATGTGGTCTCATGTGCCCCGTGTGACTTCTGGATCAAAGGATATAATGTATGTTCACACTAAAAGCCTACTAGTGTTGAGAGTGTCCTGATGGGTTTGAGATGCTCCCGTGTATGAAGCATCTGGGAAGAGAGAGTTCTGCGGTAGAGTGAGAAATCGTGGTGACTACACAAATGAGGATAATTATAAATAGTTATATTTATTATACTATATTAATTATAAATAAAATATATACATTATAAAAAATTATAATACAAACAATTTAAATGCATTAGGCACACCAGTCAAGCATTGATAAAACAATACAAAAAATGACTTTAGAACGCAATGTACTGATATATTATTGAACATTAGTTTATCATTGGTCTGCAGTTCACTGCACTCCATTTTGCAACGACATTTCTCAGTCAGTCCGAGATTTATCATAATTGCTTGTTTAAGGATGCGTCAGTGGGTACTGTACCTGCATCAAACGTACTCTTTCGGAGCATCTCGGTTGCGTTGTGTCATAAATACTGTTTTTAGGTCAATGTGTCCTAAAAACACGTTTTTAGAAAAACACGTCTTGAGATCTCTGCATTCGTATATGTGCTCAATGTGTGTAATTATTTATGGATAATTTTTAATTCTAGAACTTTCAGAAAGAGTCTTTAATTAAGTTAGCATTTTAATTAAGTAAGATTATCTTAAATGTTTAAATATTTCTTATTTTAAATAAATTTTTAGTCATCTTAATGCCCCCTTGGAGGTGTGCTGAGGCCCCCTAGTGGGTCCCGGACCCCTGGTTGAGAACCACTGGCCTGTAGCTGAAGAAACGTTCAAGGGATAGTTCACCCCAAAAAAAAAGTTGTCATCATTTACTCACCCCAAGTTGATCCAAATCTGTATCAAACAAGTCAAACAGTTGAATGTAGCCATTGACTGCCATAGTAGGAAAAAAATACTATGAAAATCGATGGTTACCGTCAACTGTCTGGTTACCAACATTCTTCAAAATATCATCTTTTGTGTTCAACAGAAGAAAGAAACTCATACAGGTTTGGAACAACAGGAGGGCGAGTTTATGACAGAATTTACATTTTTGTGTGAACTGTTCCTTTAACAGGTTGGTCTCAAACTTTGCATACATGGAAGCACACACTGAAATTGTCAGAGCAAAATATTTGATAATCTCAGGGATTCTATTCACAAAAATATGTCAATTTTGAAACAAAATGGTTATATCATAATTTGGGAGAATTCCACTGAGTTTAATATCATACAAGCTGTTTAAGCGATCAGCTATTTTCTGCTCGCGCTTCATACGTATAATGTCTGATAGTTCATTCATCAACCCGATGCATCAGCATCCAGAAAAATAATTATTTTGACACATAGCAGACCTAAAATGTCCTTAAAATAAGCTGATAATTATCGACAGAATGTTGAGCTACAAAATAAATAATCTGTTCTTAAAATATCGGCGATGACACAAAAAAAACTCCACAGACATCGAACACGGCTTAAGACGCATTGTTTTACCTTAACTGGTGTTGACCTGATTGTCGCTTGTGCAGATTGTTGTTCCTGAACCGAATGATAGAATCAGCAGGTGTATTTGCGCCGAAATAAACTCTGAGACGAAAAGCCACGTCCGGTATTTCTTTGAGCAAAATTATAAAACGTAGTGTCAATAAAATCATTCATTTCAGTATTTATCATGTTATAAATTAAAATTTGAGTATTGTATCTCAAATCCATGGTTTAATATATCATTTACAGCCATAAAGACACATTACCTATTTTTGTAATTTTTATGGCTATGACTACTTTGACGCTCTTAATCTCATAATTAGATTATGTGACTTTAGCCGGGATTTCACAGATGGGGTCAACATTTTGTTAATTTTTTTAAGCATTATTTTTGTGTATAATTAATCACTACCCAGGTAAATTTGAGTTTAGTTTGAGCAAACTCTGTTTTTTCAGGCTCAATAAGGAGGGTCAGTTTTTACCGGTATTCATCACCATAGCAACTTACGCTACACAGCTAACCTGCTGCAGAACAGGTTTTATTGGGTTACAGATCGCAAACTGATGCTGAACCAATCAGCTGTGAGTGACATCTCTGACCCAATAAAGTCACTCCTCCTAATCATTCGCTTCAAATTAAAGCGCCCTTCACTGGGAAATGTATGTATTTAATGTATTTAGATTTATATGTTATGATTTTATATATCATACCTACATATTATAAGAGTTTATTTGAGAGATCAGGCAATATTTTATCTTTTGAGCAGCAAATTAAAATGAGTTATTGAGTGTCTTTACTTTTCTTTACATAATGTATCTCTATGCAGTGCATGACGCTAAGAACCTAAAAAGAAATACAGCTTGCAGAAGTGTTCGTAAGGCGATTCTAACACTTTAAAGACACATTTATTGTGTGACAAAATGATATTGTAGACTATGTAATGCAGTGAGGCAGGGATAAGGGCTTTATTTAGCAAAAGCAAACATACAAGCCAAAATACAACAAAAGCCTCTCACTGTGGAGGGAAAAGATGAACATAAACTGACAGAAAACGACAGTGACCCAGTGAGAAACAGGACCAGGAAAAACAAACTGGATACGCTCAGCACAAAACACAACAAACAATTTCACAAAGGACTCAGACACGAGGAGAACTTATATAGGGGAAACATAATAAGACACGTGACATGGCTGAAGAGCTGATGGGAGTAATTGCCGATGTCATGGCAACATCAAGAGGAAGTGAAACACACGGAAGCAAGCAGACGTGACACATAGACGAGACCGACAGACAGTCAGACCTGACTGTGACATTGCTTGCTTTTTTTTTTTGGTAAAATTTGGTAATTTTGGAAATACTTCATAATTCAATCATTCATGCTCCCTGTACTGACAGATTGAGTTACCCAAGGAAAATGCATTCACATGTGATTGATTAAACACATCAGCCTTTGTGTAACATGCTTTTCGTATGTATCAAAGATGATTAGCGATTGTTTTGTGGTGGTAATAATGGACCTCTGCTCATGTACTGATCAGGACACTGTGGCTGGATGGATTGAACAAAACGGCATCATTTCATCACAGCGGATGTGGAGAGACTTTATAATAAAACGGTAAATCATTTACACTTCCTGCTATCACACACTCTCTTCCTACACAGTGTTTTATTAGTGTGCATCATGTCCAGGTGTTTTTCCATCATTCACAATAGTACTTTAATGACTACATAATGACTATACGAGCAACTTTTCATTCTGTGCATGACAGCACACCTTAATAAACGAGTTGAGACTGAACGCACAACACACATCATTAAATCACAATGACATTTTCTAACCTCAAATACATTTTTGTGCAAAGTTAGAGCACAGGTCACATTCAAAGCAATAGTCATTTTTTAGGCAATCACCTGTGCCAAAGCTTGACTCACTAACTGTATGTTGTTAAGATAAAAGCACCTGCCAAACACATAAATGTAATTGTAAATGAATTCACAGAAGATGAATCATCAAAAAATTATTTAATTTGTATTTGTTATCTTTTTAATACAATGGCAGTGGATAGTGACTCGCTTGAAAACTTAAAAAGTATCGTGAAAGTGGTCATCTGGCTTGTGTGTCATATTCCAAGTCTTCTGATGTCATTCAAAAGGTATTGGTGTCATTACCAAAATGTCATTCATTTTTCAGTGCAAATCTTGACGTCTGTTATGAGAGAAGCTCGTTCACAATGGCTTGTTTTCCGCCAAAAAGAAAATCCTTTTAAGTTTCACAGAAATAAGAAAGTCATAATGTTTTGGATCAACATGAAGGTAAGTGATGATCAGTTTTGGGTGAACTGTTTCATTAATACAGAAAGGAAGCATGTGAATGTGAAACAACATTAAATAAATGTTCCCTTACCTCATTCACAAACACCCAGTGACTGTCTTTGGATGCCAGGTTAGTCTCCACAGCCTATAGAGAGAGGAAAAGAGAATAACTCAATGTGAGCTGTTGGTGGCCAGAATGAGCGAGCTGTCTGGCATTACAGAGAAGAGTTCAAACTGCAAAAACACCCAGATGGACAAAATAAAGAACATTTCCTGACTTTTATAAGACTAATATTGTGCACTGTTGTCCTGTGAATTGACCTTTTGCTAATTAAATCAACAGCAAAAGTCATGTTTTTAACACAGGGCTTAGTGAAATAACGGCTCTCTCTCATAATAAGTGAGCTTAGAACTTTTAAACCCAATGAAATGACTTGTATTTCTCTTTTTCTTTACTGTGTTGACATACACTGTGCGATATGGACAAAAATCTTATCCCACTATTTATTTCATTTCGTTCGATATTGATATTTATCACGATATAAGTTTCTTACCATTAATGGGGAAGGAAATGCATTCCACATGTTGTTAGACCTCAAGAATAAATAAAAACATAACTTGATTATTTGCAAGTAAACTCCACAGGGTAAGCTACCTTTTTATTTGACCTTCAAAAAGTACATTTGCCAATTTCATCATATTCAGCTGATGTTTCACTTTCTCTGTTCCACTGTGGTGATACCATGAGCTTGACATTCAAGAACCAGCTGAAAACACATCTGTTCCGCGAGCACTTAACCAATCCACACTAATTGCACTTACTATTGAACGTAGTTTACAAAACTAAATAAAAAAACTTTCGTCTGTGATAGCACCTATACTACTCCATCCACCTTGAGAGCTTGGCAACACAACACTGTAGATGTTGTTGAACTTTGTATGACAAATTGCTTGTATGTTCCTCATTTGTAAGTCGCTTTGCTAAATGACAATGTTAATGTAAACGTTTGACTCCACTGATAGACTTTCTTGTGATGCTCCACACTCCAGCACAGTAGGTGGCAGGAATGCACCATAAGCTAAATGTTCAACCACCAATAAAAATCATAAGAAGAAGAAATACTTTCTTTCATGTGTCAAAAATTAGCAAACCTAACAGCTTCATGTGCTAACAGTACATGAATAAACATCAATGGTGTTGATGTCAGAGTTATTGTTGTGTTCAGTCGATAGCTGTATTGAATTGTCAGTGCTGTCTTGTTCGATGCACAACAATATCATATTAGCCGGCTAGCTAGGTGCTAGCTACCAGCAACCTAGCCTCATTACTGGTTTATATAATAACTGTGCTATGTAGCTGCTAGCCTGCTAATACTTCCTAACAGGCTGATTTAATGACTGCGATTCAGTTAGTTGTGTGTATAACTTTGCCAAACTGCTTGTGTTTCTAGTAACACACACCTGATCTGATCATCTATGTAGAAGATAAGCTAAACATTACTCAAAGGTTCATCATTGATATTGAGGATTTCCAGGAATGTACCATATTAATTTCCCACTCTGTATACAATACACAAAATTCAGTCTTTTATTAAATTTGTCACAGATTAAACATGGTGTTCTACTGCTGTAATTATTCACAATTAGTGTCAGCAGAGAACCTCATCCAGCATAAGAAATCATGTAATTGTAGCTTTAAGACTAACTACGTCTCAAAGGCGCTTCATTCCATTCGACCCCCATCCATATGGGTCAAATCATTATTCCTAACAACTTCCATGTCACAACTCCATAATTGGAAATTCCAATATATTACCAAAGGCCACGAGATTTCAATTTGAAAGAGATGGGCAGAAGGTGTTCTATCTGTTCATGTAGGTGAAAGCTATTCACAGCCATTAACTACGAATATGAAAAGGCACACTTGATCTCACTTCAGTCAAACAGACTTTTTGCCAGCCATGGTATGGACGGATTTGGATTTAGAAGAAAAGATGGACAGACAGACAGAGCCCATGTCATTTGCAAAGAATACCAGTACGAATGATAAAACTGGAAATACGACAAACTTGTGAGGACCCCTGAAAATGAAACATGGTGCGGATGCTAGTGCTACCGTTAACGTGAAAGAGACCCCCTAACGTGCTTTGACCAAACTTTTCCCACTTCAAAACATTTTATATTATTTCTTTTTCTGCAATATTTTTTTATCAACTGAAGAAACTTATTTTGTTGTAGATGTCCCAATGTGGATACTGGATTTGCACTTTTAAGAGAGCTCAATACATTTAAAAGTATATTTTTGGATGCATTTTTGAGTTAATAGAAATGTAATCTGTAGAGCTGGACTAAAAGCTTGCTAAAAGATTATACATATAGAACACATTACAGCATTACCGTACAAATACTGGCCTATTGCAGTATACTGTAGGTAACGAATAATGTAGTTGGTTGCTATTGTAAAATAAACCCAGACAGGGTGGATCAGGGTCTTGTATCACCCTGAAGGGGCTTAATTGCATTAATGACCGACTGACTGTTTATTATCCCACTTATTACACAGCTACATGTCAAATAAATACATAAATGGACATGAAATATTGATTTGCATTGAAATAATGTTATAATGTGAGAAGAAAGAAATCATGGAGTCTCCAGAAACAACTGAATTCCACCTTTGTTTTGTATCAGAGTTTTGCTGGTGTTCATTTAACGAAAATGACCATCTGACTGCTCATTATCTTTATCTTTTATTACAAGACTACTTGCCAAATAAGTGGACATGAAACAGTGATTTGAGTTTGAATTATTTTATTATCTTACTTACAGACATTGCAGAGTGACATGAGAAGTAGAAAAGATGACTCGCTATATGAGCTGTTGTTTTTCAGAAATATTGCTAGATGGCATGACTGACCAATCAGAATTGAGTATTCTAGAGCGCTGTGTAATAATAAAGCCATGCAAAAGAGCAATTTCAGTATGAGTAATGGGTGTTACACAAAGCGGAGTGAAACATGATCACACAGGAAATCCATTCTGCCAAATTATTGACAAGTACCATCCCCTATCCCAACTATTCAAGCATGATGATTCCCTCTAGCTCTAATGCTAGCACACTGCAAATATAACCTCAGAGACATGGGTTCTGGTCCCGCAGGAATCTGGAAGTATTAGTGTTCACCTATTTAATGATGAAAGGCTGCATTTTTGTTCTGAAATAAATGTTTTCCTACTGATGGTTAGGTTTAGGGTTGGGGTTTGGGTTAAGGGCTATAGTTAATAAAATATGTTTCCCTCTTTACATACTTTAAAACCAGGGCTTGACATGATCAATCGCTTACCCACCAAATGCGTGTAGAAATCGGCAGTGGCGGGAATCTCTTATTAGCCACTTTGATGGAAGAACACTGAGAAACCTGCGGAGGGCAAGAACTAAAGCCAGCAACTCCAGGCAGTTGATGTGCCAACGCAGTCGGGCCCTGTCCAGGAACCGGTGGCTGCGTGCCCGTTGACACAGCTCCGCTCCAACCCAGTTTGGAGGCTTCTGTGGTGACCACGACGCATCTGGACACCTGTTGCAGGGGAACTCCTGTCCGCAGAAAGCTGAGGTCTGTCCAGGGGTTGAGTAGTTGACGGCAGAGAGGGCTGAAAAACACAAGGTATGTGTCGTGGGACCATGCCCATCTCGGGCATAGCTTGCTCTTTTCCCAGTTGACCCAAAGCCCTAACCGGCTGAGGTGCCTTTTCCCTCTGGGCACACAGTGACTCTCAAGAATGAGCTAGAATCAGCCAGTTATCGAGGTAATTGAGTATGCGGATGCCCGCTTCACTTATTGGGGCAAGGGTTGGTGACAGAGGAGGAGGTTCTGTGGAGGTGTCCTGGGGTCTGCACGTGATACAGATACTGGCGTGGAGGCGAGAGGTCTGCTTCCAAGATGCCGTTTATTCTTTGACTGTATCTGATTGGTGCCAGGCCGCCGTGAGAACGCTGTGTGTGTGTGCACCAGCTAGGTGACCCAACGAATGAGGAAATTGCTCTTTTATTGAAAATGTTGGTGCCGCAGCCCGAGAAGGGTGCAGCAAAGAAAAAGTAGGAAATCCCGCTGTAGAGGGTAGTGAGAGTGGACGAGCAAGGAGATCGTATTCGGGCAGTTAAAGTTGTCCTCCACGATTTTGTCAGCTCATCATGCACTTCTGGGAAGAAGGGTTAGTGTTAGGCTCTCAGATGCAGTGGCGACGTCATCATCCAGCCCGGGGATCCGAAGGAGACATCAGACTGGCTGTGGGGAGAGCCGGTCTCATCTCAGACCGGACGGAAGCATATGAGCGTGCTGGGGGGGCAGGTAGTTCGTGGGGTATTACCCAGCAAAGCCGTGCCCGCTGAACTCACCAAATCGCCTCCATCGCCAGCCAGGTCGACCTCCATCCTGTGGGAGGAAGGCGTGATGCTGGGGGTGGCTGGAGTTGAGTTTCCTTTCAGAAAGGAAAGCCGCGACCGCAACGTTGCCATGGTCAAGTTCTTGCAGTGAGAACAAGTACCATCCACAAACACTGGCTTGGTGTGATCGCGACCCAGACACACGAACCAGCGCCTATCTCTGTCAGAGGCAGAGAGATATCTGCCACACCCAGGAACTACACACAGGCTTTAAAAAGACGTTCAACAGCAAAAGTGTTATTCTTTTAGAGAAAATCATACTCTTTTAGAGGATTTATGCTCTTTTAGAAGTGCTGTTGAAGAGCCCAGGGGCGTAGACTGCATGGCCATGCAGAGAAAAGAAAGCCACTGGTAATGCGCCGTAGGGTCCAACAGCACTGCAGAGGTGAGTGGAACAGTCGTGAACTCCAGCTCGCTGGACAAACAACTGCTCAGCTCCAAAGAAAAACTCTGACTAAACAGATGCACGATTCCCTCCTTTTATACCCTTATGTCCGTGGGAGGGACATGCAAATTCTGTTCGCCAATTCTCATTGGCCTTTTCTCAAGGCTCAGAGGCAACTGAGGCTCTCAAGAGAGACCCCTAGTGTCACTTCACCAACACAACTTCGAGTGAGTGACAGAAGGGGAACCAAATTTTATAGGAGATTTTAAGCTCAAAGGTCAGGAAAGCTAATTGAAGAAAATTATGCAATTGCTACTAATTTTAATAGTTTTTTTTTATTAATTCTGTTAATGAATTAGGAGAAGAATTTGCAAAAAGAGATACATATTCTTCCAATTGATGATGTGGGTCAAGGTTTTAATCTAACTATGACTAATGAAATGCAAGTTAACAAAGTTATTAGTTAAATAAATGTAGAGATGCTCATCAATTTGACACTATGTTTGTAAAAACTCATAAAGATATTTTAATCCCATTCTGTCATTTCAATATAGAGTTTTTCCTACTGAATGGAAACAAGCCATTGTCACTCCTATTTTTAAATCTGGAGATCATTATTTAGTTAGTAATTATAGACCCATAAGTATACTGCCAGTACTCTCAAAGATTGCAGAGAAAATATTTTTTGAACAACTGATATCCTATCTTAATACAGTTTAATTTGGTTTACATTGTATGCAGTTTGGTTTCAGAGTAAATTATTCTACTGAAACAGCTACTTCACATTTAACTCTTTCCCCGCCAAACACGGAATTTTCCGGGTTTTATGAAAAAACACTTCCCCGCCAAACACAGAATTTTACGGGTATCCGTGTTTTAGGTGGTATACGGTAAGGAAGACCCGCACGCATGTTTTGAAAGAGTACGCAACTCTTTGATCAAAGAAACAGACTGCGATCGTCTCAAACGTGAAGTGGAACACCATACTAATACTAAAGCACTTGTTTGATAAAAATGCCTTTTTATCAGCTTTTTGTCCGAAATGTTGTTTTTGACAAAACCTACCTCAGTTCAAGTGGCAATAAAAAAAGAACAAATGAAGATAAATTAAAATCGTTTTTTTTTTTTTGCCTAAAAGCAGAGGCTCAGATCTTTATTTTGATATATAGCATCTTCATATATTCATGGAAGAAAATATTCTGCGGGCCATTAAAATTTAGCGAAAATCGTCAAAAACCCTGGCGGTGGCTGGCAACTTTTTTTAAAAACGCTGGCGGGGAAAGAGTTAAGTCAAGTCAAGTGGTTTTTATTGTCGTTTCAACCATATACAGTTAGTACAGTACACAGCAAAACGAGACAACGTTCCTCCAGGACCATGGTGCTACATAAAAACAACAAAGGACCAACACAGGACCACATGAGACAACACAACGAAATAAAATACCTATATAAAAAAACCTACATATACCTATATAAAGTGCACGTGCAAACATGTGCAAAAAGTACAGGACAGTACAACAAATTTCTGACAATGAACAGGACAATAGACAGTGCAGCTCGACCAGTACTCAGTAGTGCAAAAAGATGACAGTTTCTAAAAATGTAAACATAACATACTATGAGATAGTGTTCTATGCACATAGCAGTTATTGAGGTAGCAGACAGTTATAAAGTGACAGTAATTAAAGTGCAACTCAGGACACGTGTGTGTCAAACCAGTCTCTGAGTATTGAGGAGTCTGATGGCTTGGGGGAAGAAGCTGTTACACAGTCTGGCCGTGAGGGCCCGAATGCTTCGGTACCTCTTGCCAGACGGGAGGAGGGTAAAGAGTTTGTGTGTGGGGTCGTCCACAATGCTGGTTGCTTTATGGATACAGTGTTTTTTGTAAATGTCTTTGATGGAGGGAAGAGAGACCCCAATGATCTTCTCAGCTGTCCTCACTATCCTCTGCAGGGCTTTGCGGTCCGAAACGGTGCAAGTCCCAAACCAGGCAGTGATGCAGCTGCTCAGGATGCTCTCAATAGTCCCTCTATAGAATGTAGTGAGGATGGGGGTTGGGAGATGTGCTTTCCTCAGCCTTCGAAGAAAGTAGAGACGCTGATGGGCTTTCTTGGTGATAGAGCTGGTGTTGAGGGACCAGGTGAGGTTCTCCGCCAAGTGAACACCAAGGAATTTGGTGCTTTTGACGATCTCCACAGAGGAGCCGTCGATGTTCAGCGGAGTGTGTTCACCTTGTGCTCTCCTAAAGTCAACAACCATCTCTTTTGTTTTGTCGACATTCAGGGACAGGTTGTTGGCTCTACACCAGTTCGTCAGCCGCTGCACCTCCTCTCTGTATGCTGACTTGTCATTCTTGCTGATGAGACCCACCACGGTCGTGTCATCGGCGAACTTGATGATGTGATTCGAGCTGTGCATTGCTGCACAGTCGTGAGTCAGCAGAGTGAACAGCAGTGGACTGAGCACACAGCCCTGGGGGGCCCCAGTGCTCAGTGTGGTGGTGGTGGAGATGCTGTTCCCAATCCGGACTGACTGAGGTCTCCCAGTCAGGAAGTCCAGGATCCAGTTGCAGAGGGAGGTGTCCAGGCCCAGCAGGTTCAGCTTTCCAATCAGGTGCTGGGGAATGATTGTGTTGAATGCTGAGCTGAAATCTATGAACAGCATTCGAACGTATGAGTCCTTATTGTCTAGGTGGGTGAGGGCCAGATGGAGGGTTGTGGTGATGGCATCGTCCGTTGAACGGTTTGAACGATCACGCAAACTGCAGTGGGTCTAGTGAGGGGGCAGCTGGGTCTTAATCTGCCTCATGACGAGCCTCTCGAAGCACTTCATGATGATGGGTGTAAGTGCGACGGGACCGGTAGTCGTTGAGGCAGGACACTGAAGACTTCTTTGGCATGGGGATGATGGTGGTGGCCTTGAAGCACGTTGGAACGACGGCGCTGCTCAGAGAGATGTTGAAGATGTTGGTAAGAACATCTGCTAGCTGGTCTGCACATCCTCTGAGCACTCTGCCAGGAATGTTGTCTGGTCCAGCAGCCTTCCGTGGGTTGACTCTACGTAGAGTTTTCCTCACATCTGCCGTGGTAAGACAGAGCACCTGGTCGTTGGGAGGAGGGGTGGACTTCCTCGCCATCACGTCATTCTGCACTTCAAACCGAGCGTAGAAGTCGTTCAGCGCATCTGGAAGGGAGGCATCTTTGTCACAGGCAACTGATGTTGTCCTGTAGTTGGTGATGGCCTGGATGCCCTGCCACATCGCCGCGTGTCACCGCTGTCCTGGAAGTGACTGTGGATTCTCTGGGCGTGGCGCTTTGCCTCTCTGATTGCCCGTGACAGTTTGGCCCTAGCTGTTCTTAGGGCTGCCTTATCGCCTGCTCTGAAGGCGGAGTCTCGGACCTCAGCAGCGTGTGCACCTCCGCAGTCATCCACGGCTTCTGGTTGGAGCGTGTGGTGATGGTCTTGGAGAAAGTGACATCATCAATGCACTTGCTGATGTAGCTGGTCACTGATGCTGTGTATTCCTCCAAGTTGGTAGAATCGCCATATGTTGCAGCCTCCTGAACATGTGCCAGTCAGTACACTCAAAACAGTCCTGAAGAGCAGAGATGGCTCCTGCTGGCCAGCTTTTCACCTGCTTCTGAAGCGGTTTTGTGCGTCTGACGAGCCGGTCTGTATGCTGGAATTAACATAACAGAGATGTGGTCTGAGTAGCCGAGGTGGGGCGGGGCTCCGCCGTGCAGCGCCTGGGATGTTTGTGTAAACAAGATCAAGCCGTTCAGCCCTCTCGTTGCAAAGTCCACATACTGATGGAATTTAGGGAGCACTGTCTTGAGATTTGCATGGTTGAAATCTCCGCGACAATAAACAGTCCGTCGGGGTGAGCGTTCTGCAGTTCGCTCATAGCCCCATACAGTTCACAGAGCTTCCTTAGCGTTAGCGCTGGGGAATGTAAACTCCGGTTATGCAAACAGTGGTGAATTCCCGTGGTAGATAAAAAGGTCTGCATCTAACAGTCACAAGCTCCAACAGCGATGAACAGTAACTAGAGACTAGCATAGAGTTCTTGCACCATTCCGTGTTGATGTAAACACACAAGCCACCACCGCAAGTCTTACCGCAGAGAGCTGTATTTCTGTCGGCACGAAGCGAGGCGAGCCCGTCTAGCTGAATGGCGGCATCCGAACTCTGTCACTGAGCCACGTCTCCGTGAAAACAAAGACGCAGCAGTCTCTAAACTCACGCTGCGTAGCCTGCTGGAGTCGGATATAGTCCAGTTTATTGTCCAGGGAGCAAACATTTGAGAGCAGGATAGACGGGAGAGCCGGCCGGCTAGGGTTTGTTTTTAGCCTAGCATGGACCCCGCCCTCTTTCCGCGCTTCGCTTCTCGCACACCGCTTACGACGTCCTCTCCCCTGGCCACCGGCATCAGGCGACGCCGAGGGCTGGAGGCCTGGTCTCCGCAGCAAGCCGAGTACGCGTAGCGCCTCCTGCAGGTCATCATGCAGCTTGGCTTTTGCATGAGTCTTATATTTCAGTAGTGTCTGGCGATGGTAGACACGAACACCGGTTGCTCCGATGTCCATGTGTTGCAAAAGTCGGGCTTTTTTAACAAAAATAGCACCATTGTGGATCCGGAGTGGCCACTGCGTGCTACCACGCCGCCATTACGTTTTTACACGTAACAGAGCAAATAAAATCTAGACTTGACATAGGAGGATTAGTTGGTTCTATATTTTTAGATTTGCATAAAGCCTTTTGTTAATCATGAAGATATTTCTAAACTGTCTAAGTTTCAGCTTTCATCTGGAGCTTTAGCATGGATATACTCTTATTTATCAAATAGAGAACAATGTGTAAAAATTAAAGGAGTTCTGTCCAGTAACTTACATTATACAATGGGTGTACCCCAAGGATCTGTGTTAGGTCCTTTAATATTTAGTCTGTATATTAATGATCTCCCGAAACAGTGTGAAGTTATACAAGTGAAAATGTATGCTGATGATACTGTTATTGTTACACATGCGAGAACAACAGAGTTAGAAGCGGATAAGTTAAAAGCTGCTATAAAAAGGATTACACAGTGGCAGGAGCAATCATGTCTTAGTTTGAACAATGGTAAAAACAAAAGGGAGGTTTTTCTCTAAAACAAATGTTCATTCTCCCATGGTTGATATTTTTATTAATGATAAAAATAGTTAAAGAGTTCAATTATCTTGGTGTAATACTGGACTCAAATCTTAGTTTTAAAAACCTATAAAGAAAATTGTGAGGACTATTAAATATAACTTGGCAAATTTGAGACAAATTAGACAATGTTTTTCTATTGATGTAGCTAAGACTTTCATGCATGCTACAATCCTTTCTTATATGTCATATTGTCTGACATGTTGGGGTCAAGCTGGTGAAACTGTGATTAAACCCTTAAAATCCACATATAAACAGACTTTCAAAATTTTTAACATTTTAACATGACAAACCATTATCATCATCGTAGGATCTTAGAGAAACATTGGTCTTTTTAAATTGAAGCTAAAATCTTTTTTAAAATCGACCCAACTCTGTGAACATTGACATGGTTATAGTTAAATTGACTCCTAAATTATAATTTCTTTTATCATTTGTTTATTTTTGGGGCCCTGATAAGATGTGTGTGTGTGTATGAATGTTTTATTTTATGTAAGCACTGTTTTTGTTATTTTATAATTTATGTTAGTGATGACCTGCCAGGGGACTGCAGATGAAAATTTGCCTTTTATCTAATCCGGTACAATGCATGGAATGGAAACATTTATGTAAAAAATTGTACATTGTCCCTTTTTCAAATAAAGGATAAATAAATAAAAAATAACCCTAAACCTAACCCGAAATATGATTGGTTGATATGAATGTTGTTCCAGGACCAACAAGGATGTTTATCCAAATAATGTGATTACATTGTCACTGTTGGGTACATTTTATCAGTGTAAGTCAAAGAAAGATTTTCAAATGTAATCATAAATTTATTAAGAAGTATAACGTTTATGAAAAACAAAAACAGATCAGAAACTTAAAGAGCTTTATTGGTCTTGGTGACTGAAGCTTCCAGTGCACAAACACTACAACAGCAAGACTGTAACGATTACCCTGTCTTGTCTTACTGTTGCCCTCTTGTTTTCCATCTTGTCACTTTTACACTTCTTAGTTTTCACTTTAGTCCCTTATTTAACTCCATAGTCCACCCTGTCTTGTCTCACTGTTGCCCTCTTGTTTTCCATCTTGTCACTTTTACACTTCTTAGTTTTCACTTTAGTCCCTTATTTAACTCCATAGTCCACCCTGTCTCGTTTCACTGTTGCCCTCTTGTTTTCCATCTTGTCACTTTTGCACTTCTTAGTTTTCACTTTAGTGGTCTCTCCTGGCCTCCTGACCCAGTCCCTACCCAGTGGATGTCCACCAGGCCACCTGACCCTGGTCTTCGCCGAGGAGGATTCCACCTCTCTCCCCACTGTGGTGACTCCCCAGTCGTCCTTGGCGCTTCCTGTCGCGCCAGCCCCACCTGTCAGCGAGCCCGTCCCCACGCCAGTCGCCTTCCATGAGCCAGCGTGGCCCACTGCGTCTGCTCGGAGGAGGGAGAGAAGACGGGCTTCCGCCTCCCGGTCCGCGCCTGCCACGGTGGCGAGCTAGAGCCCACGCATGTCACGGTGAGCGAGCTAGAGCCCACGCATGTCACGGTGAGCGAGCTAGAGCCCACGCATGTCACCGTGAGCGAGCCCGAATCCTCGTCAACCACGGTAACCCAGCCAGAGCCTGTAGCCTCAGACGTCAGTGAGCCAGTGCCGCTAGCCTCGACCGTCAATGAGCCAGCGCCTGTAGCCTCGACCGTCCCTGAGCCAGCGCCTGTAGCCTCGACCATCCCTGAGCCAGCGCCTGTAGCCTCGACCGTCCCTGAGCCAGCGCCTGTGGCCTCGACCGTCCCTGAGCCAGCGCCTGTAGCCTCGACCGTCCCTGAGCCAGCGCCTGTAGCCTCGACCGTCCCTGAGCCAGCGCCTGTGGCCTCGACCGTCCCTGAGCCAGCGCCTGTGGCCTCGACCGTCCAAGAGCCAGTGCCAGTAGCCATGACCGTCCAAGAGCCAGTGCCAGTAGCCGTGACCGTCCAAGAGCCAGTGCCAGTAGCCGTGACCGTCCAAGAGCCAGTGCCAGTAGCCGTGACCGTCCAAGAGCCAGTGCCAGAAGCCTTGACCGTCCAAGAGCCAGTGCCAGTAGCCATGACCGTCCAAGAGCCAGTGCCAGTGCCAATGGCCGTGACCGTCCAAGAGCCAGCACCTCTCGAGCCCTCTAGGGTTCCGCCTCCCAAGTCTCTCAAGTCTCTCGAGTCTTCCAGGGCTCCTCCTCCCGAGCTTTCCAGAGCTCCGCCTTCCGAGTTTCCCGAGCTTTCCAGAGCTCCGCCTTCCGAGTTTCCCGAGCTTTCTGGAGCTCCGCCTTCCGAGTTTCCCGAGCTTTCCAGAGCTCCGCCCTCCGAGCTTCCCAGAGCTCCACCTCTTAAGCCTCTTGAGCCTCCTAGGGCTCCGCCTCTCAAGCCTCTCGAGCCTTCCAGGGCTCCGCCTCTCGAGCCTTCCAGGGCTCCGCCTCTCGAGCCTCCCAGGGCTCCGCCCCTCAAGCCTCTCGAGCCTCCCAGGGCTCCGCCCCTCAAGCCTCTCGAGCCTTCCAGGGCTTCGCCTCTCGAACCTCCCAGGGCTCCGCCTCTCAAGCCTCTCGAGCCTCCCAGGGCTCCGCCCCTCAAGCCTCTCGAGCCTTCCAGGGCTCCGCCCCTCAAGCCTCTCGAGCCTTCCAGGGCTTCGCCTCTCGAGCCTCCCAGGGCTCCGCCTCTCAAGCCTCTCGAGCCTCCCAGGGCTCTGCCCCTCAAGCCTCTCGAGCCTCCCAGGGCTCCGCCTCTCAAGCCTCTCGAGCCTCCCAGGGCTCCGCCTCTCAAGCCTCTCGAGCCTCCCAGGGCTCCGCCCCTCAAGCCTCTCGAGCCTTCCAGGGCTCCGCCCCTCAAGCCTCTCGAGCCTTCCAGGGCTCCGCCTCTCGAGCCTACCATGGCTCCGCCCCTCAAGCCTCTCGAGCCTTCCAGGGCTCCGCCCCTCAAGCCTCTCGAGCCTTCCAGGGCTCCGCCTCTCAAGCCCCTCGAGCTTCCCAGGGCTCCACCCTTCAAGCCTCTCGAGCCATCCACGGCTCTGCCTTCCGAGCCTCCTCCAGAGCCTCCTACGGCTCTGCCTCCGGAGCCTCCAGGGCTCCGCCCCTCAAGCCTCTCGAGCCTTCCAGGGCTCCGCCCCTCAAGCCTCTCGAGCCTTCCAGGGCTCCACCTCTCAAGCCCCTCGAGCTTCCCAGGGCTCCACCCTTCAAGCCTCTCGAGCCATCCACGGCTCTGCCTTCCGAGCCTCCTCCAGAGCCTCCTACGGCTCTGCCTCCGGAGCCTCCTGCGGCTCCGCCTCCCGAGCCTCCTGCGGCTCCGTCTCCTGAGCCTTCCTTGGCTCCGTCTCCTGTGCCTTCCTCAGCTCCGTCCCCGGAGCCTTCCAGGCCTCCGCCTCAAGAACTGCCTACGGCGCCACCGCCCTCAGCTCCGCCTCCTGAGCCTCCAGAACCTCCCTCTGCTCCGCCTCCTGAGCTTTCCAGGGCTGAGCCCCCCGAGCCTCCTACGGCTCCGCCTCCAGAGCCTCCAGAGCCTTCTAGGGCTCCGCCTCTAAAGCATCCTACGGCGCCACCTCCCTCGGCTCCACCTCCAGAGCCCTCCAGGCCTCCACCTCTAGAACCTCCTTCGGCTCCGCCTCCTGAGCCTCCCTCAGCTCCGCCTTCTGAGCCTTCTACGCCATCGCCTCCCCCGGCTCCACCTCCCGAGCCTCCCTCGGCTCCGTCTCCCGAGCTTTCCACGGCGCCGCCTCCCAAGCCTTCTACTGCTCCGCTCCCAGGGTCTCCTGCGGCCCTGCCTATGCCTCCTGCGGCGCCGCCACCCAAGTCTTCGACTGTCCCGCCTCAGAGGTCCTCCTTGGCTCCGCCTCACGCGGCTCCGCCAGCTCCCCCAGTGGCCACACCTCCCAGGTTCCCTGAACCAGCCCTTGCCCTGTGGTCATCTCCACAGGCCACCGAAGCTGGCCTCTATCCTATGGCCTCCTCCCAGGCCTCCTGACCCGGTCTCTGTCTTGTGGCCTCCTCCCAGGGCTTCTGACCCTGTTCCCGTCCTGTGGCCTCCACCCAGGCCTCCTGCCCCTGTTCCCGTCCTGAGTCCTCTCTCCTGGCCTCCTGACCCAGTCCCTACCCAGTGGATGTCCACCAGGCCACCTGACCCTGGTCCCTTGACACACCCCCACAGACTGCTTGCCTGCCCTCTCGGCCTCCATGGTCTACCTGTCTACCCTCTCCACCTCCCTGGACTGCCTAATGGCCCCCGTGGACTGTCGCAGTGCCCCTTGTACCCCCGTGAACTGTCTCTGTGTGTTTGCCCCTGGTGGCCTCATTTTGTTTTTTCTTTGTGGGTCTTTTTGTCTTTTGTGTTTTTTTTGTTGTTTTGGATCGTCTGGTATCTGATCCTTAAGGGGGGGGCTATGTAACGATTACCCTGTCTTGTCTCACTGTTGCCCTCTTGTTTTCCATCTTGTCACTTTTACACTTCTTAGTTTTCACTTTAGTCCCTTATTTAACTCCATAGTCCACCCTGTCTTGTCTCACTGTTGCCCTCTTGTTTTCCATCTTGTCACTTTTACACTTCTTAGTTTTCACTTTAGTCCCTTATTTAACTCCATAGTCCACCCTGTCTCGTTTCACTGTTGCCTTCTTGTTTTCCATCTTGTCACTTTTGCACTTCTTAGTTTTCACTTTAGTCCCTTATGTAATTCCATAGTCCTTGTTAGCGTTCGTGTTCACTGTTCATTGTTTACACCTGCCCTTGTTAATTTGCCTTTGGTTTCTGTTAATCACCTTGTTATCTTGTTTGAGTTCTGTTCTTTCATTGGCCACCTATCCCATGTTTGTGTATTTATACCCCGTGTCTTTGTTCTGTCTTTGTCGATCGTCGTTTGATGTTGAACCTGGTGTGTCTTTCCCTTTCGAGTTCCCAGTTCATGTCTACCTTGATCTGCTTACCCAGTTTATGTTTCTTTTCCCCATCGTGGGTTGTTACTTTGTGTTTTGCCCTGTTTAGTTATTCAAATAAAGTTCAACTGCGTTTGGATCCGCATCTCCTCGTCTGCCTCGTTAATCAAGCGTAACAAAGACAGAGAAATAGAATAAAAATAAAAAGTGAATAAAAAATATAAGTATACGGTATATAGAAATAAGACAAAACATATACATACGTATGTACAAATACAAATCTGTTATATACAGATAGTACAATAGAATGTAATGTCAGAAGAGGTAGGATATGTTAGATAAATGTAAATAGACTAGGCTGTGTATTGCACATAATTATTGCTCAATGCAGCAGATTTGACTGTTCATGAGATCGATAAACTTAGAGAAAAATCTGTTCTTGTGCTTGACAGTTCTTGTGCTCAGTGCTCTGTAGCGCTGGCTAGAAGGCAACAGTTCAAAAAGGTAGTGAAAATGATGTTGATGAGAGCATTGTCATCTGCAATCTTCAGGTGCTTGACAGAGGGGTCAATGGTGGTGCAGTCATTACAGGGAGAAGAGTAGTGGGGAGAGCACACATCCCTGGGGGCACCAGTGCTGATCGTACAGGTGCCAGAAGTGAATTTCCCATGTTTTACTAGCTGCTGCTTGTCTGTCAGAAAGCTGGTGATCCACTGACAGATAGAAGTGGGAACATAGATTTGGGTTAATTTAGTCTGGAGAATAGCTGGGATGATGGTGTTGAAAGCCAAACTGAAGTCCACAAAAAGGATCTGTCCAGATGTTGCAGGATATGATGCAATCCCATGTTGACTGCATCATCCACAGACCTGTTTGCTCGATAAGCAAATTGAAGGGTATCCAGAAAGGGTCCAGTGATGTCCTTCAGGTGGGCCAACACCAGTCTCTCAAATGACTTAATGATCACAGACATCAGAGCAACAGGTCTGTAGTCATTAAATCCTGCAATCTTGGGTTTCTTTGGGACAGGGATGTTGGTGGAGTGTTTGAAGCAGCTGGGAACTCCACATTGCTCAAATGATGTGTTGAAGATCTGTGTGAAGATGGGGGCCAGCTGGTTGGCACAGGCAAGTGAATGAAACACCATCTGGGCCCTGTGTTTTCCTTATCTTTTGTTTCCAGAAAACCTGGCACACATCCTCCTCACAGATCCTAAGTGCAGGTTTAGTAGCAGGAGGGGGGAGTAGGGAGGTTGCAGGAGATGTTGGTGTTTGTGTGAAGTTAAGGTCAGAGTGGGTGTGGGGTTTGAGACTGGGCTTTTCAAATATACAGTACAGCACATTCAGTTCATCAGCCAGTTGTTGATTCCCTACAGTGTTGGAGCATTATGTCTTGTATTTAGTAATGTCTTTCAGGCCTCTCCACACTGATGCAGGGTCATTAGTTGAATATTGTTTACCGCCTCTCGCTTTCCCCGTTAACTCCACAATGCAATTTGCTCTGAAAAGCTGAGGCTACACTCAGACAGGTTTCTGTGAAGCACAAGGCAGAAAGAACAAGAAAAGTCCATGTTTGTACAGGTGATGAGATGTAGTTCGACCGTTTTGTTAGGAAGAGAGTGGAGATTCTCTAAATGAATTCTCTCACTTGCATCTCATAGCATGCTTTAACAACATAGCTGCCTATCTGACTAAAATATCCAGCAAAATGTCTGAATAGTCAAAAACTGGGAAAAGATTGTCTGGTATGTGCTGCCGAATGTTCAGCAGTTCATCCCTCGTAAAACTGATTGGGAAAAAATGACTAAACACAGGAAAAACAAACAAAAGAATCCAGAGCTCCACACCGATGCAGCCATCTGCTGCGCCATCTTGTCAAAATGATCAGATAGCATATCTAAGACATTCCCTTCAACACAAAGTTTGAATGAAGTGTGTACATTCAGCGGGCTTTAATATTTAGGGTTAAAGGTTTAGAACCACATTAACCAAAGTGTTTGAGGAACAGTAACAAAATGCTGCCTTGCAAATACTGTAACTATCCAATTAAAAGTACTGTGCTTCATTTTGTTCTCTGAAGCATATGTAAATGAATATTAATTAAGTGTTTGACTATATTTATGTAAGCATTTTGCTTTCTCAGAAAACACACTGTTGTGTTGCTTCAATCTTGCTCTCAGTCGCAGACAGCTGTCTAGTCTTTTATCATGTATTTTCTCTTGTGTATTTAGTGCGCATGACAGGACAGAATACATTACTTTCATTTAAAGCTGCTATAGCACAGGCAGCTTGTCAATATATCATCACTGACGAATGCAGTTATGAAATGATGGTAATGTAGTGAGCATTTATAAACAATTGCTCAATCGGGATAAGCCAAGCATGAATCGAAGTTAATTCACTTTAAATACAGGCTTATACACTTAAAAAAAAAATAGAAAAAAGAAATAGCGTCTTGCTGGATTTAGTTAATTAAACTACTAATAATAATACAAATAAATAAAGGAAGTTCACCTAATCAGTTTACATTGTGATGTTAAGGACCCTACATGCTTGGTTGAAATTCTTGTTTCAAAGCTCATTTGCATGATGTCATATTCTCTTTCCAATGCACCAATGAGCCAAAACCATCTGCCTAATATGCTATTTGGTCCTCCGCATACCACCAAAACAGTGCCAAACTGCCAAGTCATGGACTGTACAAGACCCTTGAAGTGTCCATCACTTCCCCAGGTAAGCAGCAGGGTGCGATGCACTGTGTGTTGTGACACATTCCTCCCGTAACCATCATTAATATTTCCTGTGACTTGTGCCACAGTAGACCTTCTGTCAGTTCAGACCAGATGGGATAGCCTTCATTGCCCTCGTGCATCGATGAGCCTTGGGTGCCCAACACCCTCTCGCTGGTTTGTGGTTTCTCCCTCCGCAGACCACTGTCGATAGGTACTCGCCACTGCTGTCCGGAAGCACCCCACAAGCTGTGCAGTTTCAAAAATGTTCAGAAATTCTCCAGTTGTCTGGTCATAACTATTTGGTCCTCATCAAAGTCGCTCAGGTATTTACTCCTGCACATTTCTCCTGCATTCGACACATTGACTACAAGAACTGATTGATCGCTTACCATCTAATCTACCCAGACCTTGACATGTGGCCTTGTTAGCAGAGGATCAACACAGCTATTGTTGTTTCTGACACTGGGATATTCTTGCTTTACATTTATACAAAATATTAAAGCACACTTCAGTGGAATGAGACAAGAATGTGCTAAGAACAGAAATATAAAAGAACAGTTGAACAAACTACTAGTTTCCTGGTTTATTTTGATTATGACAAGATTATAACATCTAGTGTTTTCTGTATTGGTCGCAAAGACTACACATGACATTTTTACACGAGTTTTTCATTGTGGTATTGTTGATTTCACTCAATTAAATGGCACATGAGAATAAAGTGTCAGTCATGTCAAAGCTGACGATTCTTGGCCAGAACTAGATGCAATGTGGACCAGACTTTATGCCAGTTGTCAAAACTCTGATTCAGTGAGACTTAATACATAAGCAGAAAATCATTGTAATGCCGTGAGGAGAAAATAATACATCAAAATGCTTTTACAATTCCATCTTTCTAAATGGAAGTCTGCATTATAAAATCAATACATTTATACACATGCGACAGGTGCTGATTAATTGGATTTCGCCTGTTGTATCTCTGCTGTCATCTGTTCATTCCTGTTCAATTCACAGCAGGACCTTGTAAAGTTATGTGGCATGTTGCTATAGTAACAGACCACAGTGCTGATGGTGTAGTGCCTGTTGATATGTATGCATACAAAACATGATATGTTTCTTGACTGGGAGCAAATCTGTTTATAATGCTTGACCAGAGCATGATACAGCAGCTCAGTTACTGCGAGATTCAGATCCATCTAAATGTATGGTCAGAAAATACATTTTTATACACAAACAAATATGCTTTGCTATATATTGAAATATGACTGTCAGACTCCAGTTACTCCCCATAGCACACTGCAGATAAATTCCAGAGGCTTACACAGTGTTTGCATGCTTTTCACCAATGAATTTCCATGTAGCTTAACACACACACACACACACACACACACACACACACACACACACACAAAGAAAGAATTGTATTCACTACAGAAATGCACATTACTTTTTAAGATTTTGTTAATTTGACTTTCCCAGGACTGAAAACTACATATGTAAAATTCTCTAATAGTTAAAGGTTTCGGTAACACTATTTTAGGGATCAGAAATTAGACAGTAATTAATGACTAATAATTGGACTTGTAAGGGACTATTTATGTACTTGTTGTATTTTATACTTATTATAAAATAGACGCACATTCACAGAGAGTACTGAGAACCTAGAAAGGATGTTATTTCCATCATGCTAATAACTGATATGTTTAATTTTATCTAATACATGAATTGTTATGCCAAAAGCAAATGTAAAGGGGGTATAAAGCAAGTATAAGACATTAGCCAATAAATGCTTAGTAAATACTTTATAATGCAAAACAAGTTAATAACTATTCACATACCAGTGTAATTCATTGTCATGAATGTTTCTATGACTGTGGGAAATGTCGGACACAGTAAAGGTGTAACTTTGTTTTTTAATAAATTATAACATTTCTTCATCCCTGAAGTAAAAACAATAGAATCATGCACTTCTTTTGGGATTTTATGTTTTTTTCAGATCTTATTTACATATACATTTCTTAATTGTACCAGTCATTTGCATATGCATATAAAAATAACATGAAATGAAAATGATGTTTTGACAGTAATAGCCAGTAGATGGCAGCAGTGTTCTGTGCAGCCACCTACTGTGTAGTAATTCTACATTTTATCGCAAATTATGCATTTGGATATATATTTAGACACTATCAAACTATAATTTGTTAAAGTTCAAAAATGTTTTGTTGTTTTGAAGTGTTAGTTTTTGCAATGATGTCACATTATGCTTAAAGTCAAATCTGAGCTGGTTTTACAAAAAGATGTGTGCGTGTGTTTGTATGTGTTGTGTACTGAATTCTGTGTTCTGGCTGTTTTAGTCTCACCCATTTATTTCTGTGCGTGCTTGTGTGTTGCATTTTGGGTGTGTAATGGTCTTACCCCCTCATTTATGTGTGTGTGTGTGTGTGTGTGTGTGTGTTCTACATTGTGGCTGATTTATAGATTTGATCAAATTAAAAGTCACACGGTCTTGTACCACTCAGATAAACACTTTTTTTTTTCAATTTGAAAAATGCATTTCGGTCAAACATGACCGAACATAATAGGAAGGTTACACTTCAGTGGCCCCAAAACGTTTATGAACTATATACAATAATATTTCTATATGAACATTGGTTTAATAATTACTCAATCCAATACCTCATGGGACTGTGTCAGAGAATACCGGTTGCTCTGTGATCGAACAAAATGCTACATTCGAAAATTGTTATCTGTACTTTTATAATCTGAATATTTACAGCCAATTCCACCTATAAAAATTAAAAATATGCTTTTTAGAAATACATATACATACAAAATACAAATTTAAAAAATGTGCCATGATCAAAATGTAACATGCCTAGAATGCAAAGTAACAAAAATCTGATTCAAATACTTTTGACAACCACATAGTACCACAATATATTTACTGTTTTGTCATTTGATTCTTTAAAACTTCTTGTGAAATGTTTTGTTTAAGAAGTAATTGAGCATTCTTTCTTAAATATACAGTATGTTACTTGCATTGACAGTAACGCAAAGACATGTACATATTTTAAAGTCTTTTAGGGGTCAGTGTACACCAGTTCACAGCGTCAATTATCCTCACTTTCAAAAACATTCTTACTCTATGCTTATATGCTTTGTTTTTTGCTCATTATGATATTTTAATATTAACCACAATATTAGCATTGCTTAATGCAAAATCACAGTGTTGACCTCAGATCTTGTTTAAAGACGAAAGCAAAATTGATCCGTTGGCCTTCACTATTGTCTTCCTCACTAAATCCACGGCCTTTCATTTCTGTTCATTACAGGCCAGTATAATGAGCCTGACATTCTGTTCAAATGTCAAGCAAGTATTAAAAATGAATTTGACAGTAGAATCTGCAGGAAGACTTTCATGTTTTAGTCTGATAAAAAAGAAAGAAAACCTCATTCTTAGAATATGAATCTAATGTTAAACAAGCCCTCTAATCTACTGTGAGACACTATCTGACAACAGAATGGACATAGAACTTGCACAGCTATTGTAATAAACATTCTATTATGGAAATCCAACGCTTAAATTTTGATCTCTTGATTAAATTTGCTTTACTAAGGTATGAAAATGATAATTAAATCATGTAAAAAACTGAAAGTCTCTACAGTAGGGTTTCGGTTTGGCATTTTAGTCAATTATAAGCTCAGTTACACTCGAGTAGGTAAGCTCATATATTCACTTTCAATTATACAGGCAAAAATCTCAAAGAATGACTGAATTCGTCCTGGTTTTCATAGATTTCCATACATCTAAATGAAGTTCCACTCTTAATTATTCTACTGAAAATGACATTATCTAATCATAATCAATCTAAAAGAGCCTTTCATAAATATTCATAATATAAAACATATAATCAGCATACTGGAGCACAGATTGAAATCTTCAAACAGCAGATATTTATCTGTGATGAACAGTAGCTTTTGTCAGTGCGGAGAGCTTTCGTTTATCAGTAAATGTTGGAGAAAGACATTATTGTGTAAATCAAATCCTGGTGGGACAAGTATAGTCATTTAAAGTCTTTGTATAGCAGAATTTATTTATTATTGAAGCTCAACATGTCTCAAATATCACATATGAGTGAAACACAGCATTGATGGTCCTAACGAAGGATTGTTGTGACATCACTGTTGTGTAATAAAGCGCAATAACGTAAAAGTAATAATAATAATAATAATGCGCAATACAGTTTTGGACTGGTAAGAAATATTTATGACAATATTTCAATAGTAAAAGTTCCTCCCGGCATTGGCAGGTGTGGCAAAAAGTTATTTTTGGTCCTTGAAGCCAGTGAGGAAAATCCAGAGATGACAAAGTGACAGAAAGTATCTTAGATCATACAAGCTTCTTTCACATACTTTACATGCCGCCTGCTTATTTACACCCCCTCAGGCTTCTTCAAGGGTCTGCCATCTCTCCCGTCAACCACAAAGTCCTTTCAAAGTAAAAGAGGCTTCTCAGTCTTCTTGAGTTCTGTGTCAGAAGGTCATTTCTTTTCCCCCCACATAACTGGAGAAAGGGATGTTGAGTTTAAATAAATTATATGACACACAATTATTCTGTAAAGCCTGAGGATATGAATGCCACTATGACAAAAGGCACATGGCATTTTTACCCACACACTTGCTCAACCTTGCGATCACCTCTCTGATTTACATTTCAACACAATTACACATTGGGATGCTCAAAGTTGGCTGAATAAACAAAACAGAAAGACTTAAGGAGTTCTATAACAACTTGGTTAAATGGCAGTTGGTCGGCTGGCCCACAGTCCCAAGTCCTTCACCAGTGATTAGCGTGAGCTATGACATCAAAGGCGAACCATCGACTATACTAGATGCACTTAATCACCCCCAACTGGTACGTCAATGCTGTTATAAGGAATGTTCTTATCATCATGCCTGATGTAGCAACTTGCTTTAGCGAATCTGTGGCAGTGGGGGGCAATCAGTGCTCCACCTGTACAGACAATGTACCCCGTCATACCAATGAGTTCAGCCTCCCATAGATGACGCGCTCAAAGACAGCTGGACTGAGCAAACAAAATGCAGGGATCTTGAGACTTGCAAACTGCGTTTAACTGACACTTCATCCCAAAAACACAGCACTTATGACTAGAGATGCTGAAACAAAATGAGACACTCCAAGTGTCAAGCTGACTCATGAGTACATAGACCAACAACTATATTTTGACTTTTAAAGACACTTTTTTTATATGAAGTTTTCAGCAGGTGGCATTAAGCTAAACTCCAACTGAATAGGCAACACGCAGCTGTCTCAGTCAATATTGATACATGTCTTTAATTGTTATTTATTTTTATTAATTAATTGGCACATCATGTACTTAATTATTTTTATATGAATGGGTACAATGGAGAAATATCCTTTTTGCCCACATAACTGAGCAGTTACAGCATCTACAAGCTGTGGCTAACTGCCCATGCTGAACAGCCAAAGCTTGACCCCCAGGTTCCCCAGATGTGTCAATACAATTCTTTTCATTATAAAAAAAATAATGGGAAAAAAATGGTCATTAACTACCTTTGGTTCTTTTTGCCAAACTTTACACAAGCCATTGATTGAACTTCCATTCATCCCAGTTGGACTCAATTCCCATTCATCCCATCAATGTCCCATCATTGTGTTCCACACCATGCTATTGACATCGGTTTGCCATTTCCTCCTTAATTACACCTGGGTGATTTGTGGCATGTAGTGTTTGTTAGTGGCATAACAGAGAGCAGTTCTGGAGTGACAGCGATGGAATGATGTGTTTATGAACAGACTGCTGTTTATGTATCAGAAGAGGAAATCATGTCGATGATGCCTGGGCCGCCCATCATGGCACCTCTAGATCTCATCTGCACACCATCGAGTTCACCTGTGGAGGGTCTGTCTCAGACTCTTTAATCATTGTGGGAAGAAACAGTGAAAAATCAACTGCATTACCCAAGAACTGTGCCAGTTTAGTCTGAAGATTTCACCATTTCCTTTCAGCTTGATCTCGTGAAAATCACTTGACAGTGGCACCGTCATTACCCTGCTTAAAAACATCTAAAACCAGCATAAGCTGGTTGGCTAGTTTTAGCAGTAGCGGCTCGTCAGAGGATGCATTGGAGGCTGAGAGTACTAAAAAATATACTGTATTCAAAATGAACGTTAAAAACAACATTTAAATAAACAGTTGTTTAATTAATGTATCTACTAATCTGCATTACTCATATATAAATAGAATGTCTACAAATATAATCTTACACTGGACTGTCATAAATTATATTCTCTCTTAACAACACACTGGCAACTGACTATCAACCGACAGCCTGAATGTCAATACAGTACAATACAACCTACTGTATATTTGATATATACTATTTTTACTGTATACTGTGTGTTCTATATTGTGTGTGTATTGTATACTGTATATTGTATATTGTGTTGTGTAAATCTGATGTTTATTGTATATTGGTATATGTCTCGTCACTGTCATGACTGCTATGTTGCTCGGAACTGCACACAAGACTTTCACCCACTGTTGCACTTGTATATATGGTTGAGTGACAATAAAAGGATTTGATTTTTATTTGATTTAATGTAAAATGTATATAATGTTTATATACACTGTCAGCCAAATGTTTGGAATAATGTACAGATTTTGCTCTTATGGAAAGAAATTGGTACTTTTATTCACTAAAGTGTCATTCAACTGATCACAATGTATAGTCAGGATATTTATAATTTGAAATTTGTTTTTACAGAACTTCTTAAAATGCTTCAAAGTGTTCTCATCAAAAAAATCCTTCATGCCAGTCTATTGCATAATGTGTCAATTCAAAAACAAACACATAGACTTAATTTAATGAATCAAATATCTTTCAGCTGTGTTTGATATAATGGCAAGTGATTTTCTAGAACCAAATAAACAATTTATCATGATTACTCAAGGATAATGTGTTGGAGTGATGCTGCTGTCTAGATTTGATAAAAAATTACTTTTTTCAAATAGTGATGGTGCTGTTTTTTAAATCAGTAATGTCCTTACAGCAAAATCTGTACATTATTCCAAACTTTTGTCCACCAGTGTATATATATATATATATATAAGTAATATTACATGAGCAATAGTGTGATATGGCCCTATATCTGCACTGTTGTGATTCAGCCACAGGCATGAATAGGTAATCACAGCAGTGCTGATTTAGGGACGTATAGCATGATTGTGAGTCTGATATTTCTTATTTACAACAGTTCAATGAACAATGAAACTGAGTACGGTCACAAAAAACGCATTTGTGCATGGAACTACTTTCTTACACGACGGATCAGAAAACCGTTGCCGTTGCTAGTTCAAACAAAATGATGCGTCCAAGCCTCCCAAAAACATCACTTCAGCACTACTAGTAACACAGCTTAGAGAGAGAGAGAGAGAGAGAGAGAGAGAGAGAGAGAGAGAGATGGAGAATGTGATATCACCTGTTGATTATGCTGTAGTCTGTTAGTCAGCTTTCTGAAGATAATGTCATTTTTTTTAAAATGCATCCTATTCTCTAAGTGGAAAAATAGCTGCTGCGGGGGTATTCTTCCCTATTTCTTGGTAGCCGGGGCACAAGAGTCTTTCACTATAGAAACCGCAATGTCCTCTCCAATGGTGAAATGGTAAGAGGTAAGTTCCTTGAGTTTGTGTAATTAATCAATCTGTTGTGTCTCTCAGCTGTGATGAGCCACATTGCTGAAGTTGTTAGTTTAAAGCCGTTTAAAGCTATTTCCTAGCTTTAGTAGTGTAGTAGTAATACGAGCGATCACGGAAGTGTTGCTGAACATAAACACTGAGTGACGCTGACTCACTTCATGTCACCAACTTGCTCATATTACACACAAAAATGGTCTTTTGCCTCCATCTGCTGGCTAAAATATTGAATGCCAAAATATAAAATGTAAAGAGACAGATAGCTCTTAACACATCTTCACTGCTCTTACACTTTAGTTTAGAATGTCATGAACACAAGCGGAGTGATACACACACAGTGAAGCATCCGAGTGATGATGGTGTCAGACCATCAGTGCTCATGGAACAACTCTCGTCCAATCAGATTCGAGGACTGGAACTAACTGTTGTATTTATATATATATACATGTATATACGTAGATCGTATGAATGATCTAAAAGATAGCCAGTATTTATACCCTTTCCCACTCCACGTGCATTGCCACTCTTCCCTGTAATAATGTGAGTAGACGTGAGGCACTGCAGAGCAGATCTGCAGACTAGAGTTGGGGTTACTCAAGTTCGGTGGACTTGGACTTGTCACGGGCTCTGATGCATTTTTACTCGGACTTGACTCGGACTCAAGCCTCTTGGACTATTTTCCGAGTCCATGGCATTTGTGATGCAATGAACAACAAACAAACAAAATAAGGTAACATAGGGTGACCTACATCCTCTTTTTCCCAAACATGTCCTCTTTTCCAACCTGAAAAAAAGCATCCAGACGAGATTTAAAAAGTGTCTCTAAATGTTTGTCTTTGTCATCATATTGATGTGCTCTCTACAGTTATTACTATCATACATTCTGTGTATTTGATACTGCACATCAGTTTTCATGCGTATATGTCCTTGTGCAGTCTCACCAGACGTGCTCTGCCACTCATATTCAAGAAAACTTTTAAAAGTATGTTCCCAAACACTGCAAATGATTAATTATTATTGTTTTATCAGACTCATGCAAATTCATTTCTAACTGAAAATGTTGACTTTTGTCGGGACAAAATCAAATTGACTACGTATCAGGGATATTCAAACTAATTTGACGGATGAAATGATGGAAAATGTCCAACTCATGTCACATATTTGTAGCTCAACCTCTGTGTGTTACCTGTAAAGATGGCACTTGTGTTTCAATGGCAATAAAGTCAGAAAATACAATGAAGACCACAAGTGAAGGGAGAAGTTTCTATTCACCTATTATTCATACTAAATATAATGTGAAAAGAACAAAACGTTCATACACCTGAAGTATGCTTTGAAGTCTGTTCAGCAGGATACTAATCATATAATCTATATATGAAATGCAGCAGAGGTGTTTGTTACATTTATATTGACATATTGTTTTTCTTAGTTGTGAAGGTTAAAGTAAGCTTAAAATATTGATGTTGAGTTCACGGTTACAATTTTAATTCAGATTTATGAACAGAATCATTCAGACTCAACTTGGACTCGGCCTGTTATTAAACGGTCTTGAGTCCAACTCGTATCCTTTTAGACACGGACTCGATTCAGACTCGATTGTTTTAAGACACGGACTCGATTCAGACTCGACTGTTTTAAGACACAGACTCGATTCAGACTCGACTGTTTTAAGACACGGACTCGATTCAGACTCGACTGTTTTAAGACACAGACTCGATTCAGACTCGATTGTTTTAAGACACGGACTCGATTCAGACTCGACTGTTTTAAGACACGGACTCGATTCAGACTCGATTGTTTTAAGACACGGACTCGATTCAGACTCGATTGTTTTAAGACACGGACTCGATTCAGACTCGACTGTTTTAAGACACGGACTTGACTCGGACTCGACTATGGTGGACTCGAACCCAACACTACTGCAGATGTGGTCACCGCAGTGGAGACAAACAGAAAGCAGCATATATTCTAAATGAAAAATTATTCAAACACATACTGGACTGCTATCACTCAGCTTCAAAATGAACAGTTCATCTTATCTCCTAAAGAAGGGCACTCTATTGATGAACCCAGAACTATTGTGTTTTTTTTTGTGTAGATGATCCCCCATACCCCACTACTTTGGCAGTTTGTGGGACCCCAATATCCTCATCCTTGCCCAGTTATGAAGAGACTATTTTGACTGTTCTGCATTTCTTGTATTATATCATAGCCGTACTGACTATGGACACTGTGTAACTATGGACGGACCTCTTGGAACTTTAATTAAATACCCTGCACTACAGGGTTATGTGTTAAACTGTTTAAAACGGTATTACTGTCACACAGTGCTCAAAATAAATAAATAAATCTATGGCAGTAGCTATTTCGATTTATTGTATTCTTTCCAGAATGTAATAGTGATCAATAAAGGTAATTGGCAGATATTCTGATGAAAATGATTTTATGACATGTAATATTTCATTACTTTTACTTGGAGTGAAATTACTTTTACTGTTTTACACATAAAACAGATTAGTTAAATCTATAAAAATAACATGGCTTTAAAAGTTCAGATTTCAATAGGCCTGTCTATGGAAGCCGGTTTCCGCCACAGTTAAATAAAAAAAGGTGATTTTGTAAGTCAATATAATGAGATACTAAGTCATTATTATGAGAAACTTTCTCATAATAATGACTTAGTATCTCGTAATAATGACATAGTATCTCGTAATAACAACTTAGTATCTCGTAATAATGACTTAGTATCTCGTAATAATGACTTAGTATCTCGTAATAATGACTTAGTATCTCATAATAATGACTTAGTATCTCGTAATAATGACTTAGTATCTCGTAATAATGACTTAGTATCTCATAATAATGACTTAGTATCTCGTAATAATGACTTAGTATCTCATAATAATGACTTAGTATCTCATAATAATGACTTAGTATCTCGTAATAATGACTTAGTATCTCATAATAATGACTTAGTATCTCGTAATAATGACTTAGTATCTCATAATAATGACTTAGTATCTCGTAATAATGACTAAGTATCTCATAATAATGACTTAGTATCTCGTAATAATGAGAAACTTTCTCATAATAATGACTTAGTATCTCGTAATAATGACTTAGTATCTCATAATAATGACTTAGTATCTCATAATAATGACTTAGTATCTCGTAATAATGACTTAGTATCTCGTAATAATGACTTAGTATCTCATAATAATGACTTAGTATCTCATAATAATGACTTAGTATCTCGTAATAATGACTTAGTATCTCATAATAATGACTTAGTATCTCATAATAATGACTTAGTATCTCGTAATAATGACTTAGTATCTCATAATAATGACTTAGTATCTCATAATAATGACTTAGTATCTCATAATAATGACTTAGTATCTCGTAATAATGACTTAGTATCTCATAGTAATGACTTAGTATCTCGTAATAATGACTTAGTATCTCATAATAATGACTTAGTATCTCGTAATAATGACTTAGTATCTCATAATAATGACTTAGTATCTCGTAATAATGACTTAGTATCTCATAATAATGACTTAGTATCTCGTAATAATGACTTAGTATCTCATAATAATGACTAAGCTATCTCGTAATAATGACTTAGTATCTCATAATAATGACTAACTATCTCATAATAATGACTTAGTATCTCGTAATAATGACTTAGTATCTCATAATAATGACTTAGTATCTCATAATAATGACTTAGTATCTCGTAATAATGACTTAGTATCTCGTAATAATGACTTAGTATCTCGTAATAATGACTTAGTATCTCATAATAATGAGAAACTTTCTCGTAATAATGACTAAGTATCTCATAATAATGACTTAGTATCTCATAATAATGACTTAGTATCTCATAATAATGACTTAGTATCTCGTAATAATGACTTAGTATCTCATAATAATGACTTAGTATCTCATAATAATGACTTAGTATCTCATAATAATGACTTAGTATCTCATAATAATGACTTAGTATCTCATAATAATGACTTAGTATCTCATAATAATGACTTAGTATCTCATAATAATGACTTAGTATCTCGTAATAATGACTTAGTATCTCATAATAATGACTTAGTATCTCGTAATAATGAGAAACTTTCTCATAATAATGACTTAGTATCTCGTAATAATGAGAAACTTTCTCATAATAATGACTTAGTATCTCGTAATAATGAGAAACTTTCTCATAATAATGACTTACTGTGCGCATGCGCAATGTGCTCAGTCAGACGAATTGTGCGTTTCAGATTGAGACGGATCACACAAATGAAAACAGCACAACTCTTTTGAAAGTAAGTATAGTTTTATAGCAAGAGGTTTGCAAATAACAACAATTTAGCGTGATGTAAGTGCAGGGCAAGTGTGTTGACTCGCGAATCGGTTTCACACCGCAAGCAAGGTGTGCATTATTAAAATAAATATATAATAATCTCGTTTATAATACCACAGTTGTTACACCTCAAGACATTTTCAGGTTTTAATTCCTAAAACGCTCTTGTGAGTATAACTACCTTCTTACGCCAGGGATTCAGGGGGTGAACCTCATTGCGCGCTGTTTTTAGTTCTTCACCTATGGTCTTGCGTACAAAGTCTCCGTTACGGATTCGAAAGCGTCACTTTAGACCTACTAACGGAGGTTTATTGGAGTAACGTGTGTGTGCGTGCGTATGAGCGCTGGAAAGAAAGTGTTCAGACCTGCGTGTGTACCTGTGGGTTCGAGCTGTTATGAATCAACTAGGGATCGTTTTAACTGTGGATGTGCGCTTGCACACTGTGGTAAAGTTAGTTTTACGTATACTGTTACAATGTGATATGTAAATAAATAATAAAACAATGTGACAAGCAATACATCTTGGAAAAATTAACCTAACATTTATATACTTGCACTGTTTTAAAAAGATGCCCATCCAAAAACGTAGGTTTACATTCCATGTTTAAAAAAAAAGTTACTCTGGGTGCTTTTGGATGTTATTTAAATAAAATACTTGATTTTAAATTTGTTATTTAGGTGATGGCTTAAATTTCATAACTGACATATGTTTGTCTACAGGATGGAAGATCTAAAGGGATTCTTGAGACAGAGGAATGTCCCTGAGGAAACAATAGAGACACTGGAACATGAAACGGTGAAACAGATACAGATTAACACAGATAATGTTCATAAAAGTTTAAAAGTATTTTGTTAGAGATTAACATTTTAGCTCCAAACTCAAATATAAGCCGCCAAATCCATTCTTGCACTGACATTGGTAGTATTACAACATGTTGCACAAGTAATTGATTAATCGAGTACTCGTTCAGCTTTAAACATTCGACTAGAAAAACTTGATTTTCATTTGTGCCAGCTGTGGGCAACAATGAAACTGCTTTTCTCACTAAAATCTTGCAGTTACAACTAAATGTATTGGCTGGCACTGTACACACTTGAGCACAAAAAAAATGGGTCAAGCCCAAAATGTCAAAACATTAAGTGAGGAATATTAGCAAGAATTAAACAAATGCTCTCCTGAGACCTTCTGTGCCACCATTTGCTCATTAACTGTTTGGGGAAAAAGCTGGAAACGGGGAAATGCACTTGTTTTTTTACCAAATTTGGGGGCAAAAAAATTATATTTCTTGTTGCTTAGTATCTCAAAAATATTATCGGTGAAGAAAAAACATATGTGTGAAAAACACTTTGTTGTCAAGTCACTTCATAGACTTCAATGTATTCTGCAGTGCTGATGCGAGTCATGTGAAAGATTCTTAATGTGTATAAATATCACTCACTTTTGCACATTAATCATTGTTCTTCACAATCACAAAAGTGACAGATTGTGGTTTCATAATGGCGAATTTCTCCGAAAGGTGAGCAGTTTAGATCCCTGAAATTATTATTATTTTCATGCATTTATTTATTTTGTGGAATCTGATCATTTTCCACGGCACACCTGACAATCTTTCACAGCACGTGGCACAGTGGTTGGGAAACACTGACTTAAGCCAATTCAAATTTGAAAACATCAACATCAGACATCAAACAACATCAGCAAGATGGACAGCGCTGTTTTGTCACAGTATAAGCTTACATTAAGCAAAAAAAATAAACGGTAGAAAGGAATAAAGGTAAATCGTCCTCCACCTGCAGCCTTGATCTGTATTTGCTTTTAAGCAGGGTCAAAGCTGAAAACCCGCACTCACATAAGTAAGAGGAGGGGAAGGGGATGAGGAATTTCATAGCCTTTCGAGAGAGCCTGCTGGAGATATGTCACAATATTTATTTCACAAAAATGTAACCTGAAAAATTTAATGAAATACAGAAATAAAGAAAAGAAAATCTTAAAAAAGCCCAAATGTTAGTTTGGGATTTTTTTGAAGCATTTACCTAACTGCAACAAGAAATATTTAAAAAAAAACTATTTTGAATGTCTCAATTTACATGCTCATTTAATTGCAATTAATTTAAGTAATTTTTTGTACAATTAATCGCACTGAATTAATGCAATTAATCGCATGCCCACGGACCATAATAAGGAAGATTCCTGAGAAATGCAAGTTTGTAGTACCACCTAGTAAGTGAAATTTCAGCTATATGAGCAACGCACAGTTTATACAGTGAAGAAAACACTTTAGTAGGCAGAACAACATGCGTTAAGTTCTTGCGTTCAAAACACTTGGAGTGCAAATGCAATCTAAGGGATCTCAAGATGTGTTTAAAGATTGAGTATTAAACTATATTTAACTTGACACAGTGACCTAAACATTTTATGTTTATGATGCAACACACCCGAGACATCTGATGTAGGTGTAAATTGAAAATTTTGTATGGTCTTATCTATGATTAACTCTTCTGCTAAAGGAATGTAATGCATTTTAATTATCTGAATATTTGTTTATTTTATATATATATTTTTTATTTTTTATTTATTTTATTTTTTTATATTTAAAGATAACTATATATCATTATTTCATCATTATTTTAATCAATTGACAGCCCTACTTTATTTACATCGTTACTGATTTGGAGTGCACACGAGTTAGTTTCGTTGTGTCTGTTACTTATATTCGTTTCAATTTGAGTTTAAGTTTACCGGTGATGAGTGGCGATGGTCTTCAGACAAGGATGGCAGAAGCAGCATATTGTGGTGACGAAAATTAGAGTCCGGGCAGGATGAGGAATTTAAGCATTATTGGTTCCGATCCGCACATACCATTTTGCTCAGATTGCATGGGGAGGAGGAAAAACTGATATCTTTATTAATTGACTTCTTTAGTTCTATATTTATGGTATCTTTATAAAATTTGCTTTTCTTCAATTTTGATTTCATAAATGTATTTGTTGATTTGATCATGATTTAAGTAGAGTTAATTGTTAAATGTAAAGTTACTTTGTTTTCCCTTCTTGTGATGTAATGGGCCCATCCTTTCCTTTATAAGCTGTTGCTTTGTTCATTACAGGGGACAGCTTTAGTTTGTTAGTTGTTTTCTATTGAATGTTGTGTTATCTTATTTTCTTTTTGTTTGTGGATTTTGTTATGCTGTAAGAAATTTATGAGTTTGTAAGTCCTTTTTTATTTGGGTTCAAATAAAGACCAATCTTTTCAGTTAAGAGCTTGTGTTCTTTGTTTCTGACCCTCTGTCCCTCACAGTAGGCAAGTTCACAGTAGTTTAATTCAGCTTCTTATCATTCAAATTCTGTTAAAATTCACCTCTGGTGCCGTTCTAAATGCATGAATGTGAACCGAACTATTGAGCATCTACATCTGAGATGCTGTTCTTGAGTAGTGCCCAAATATTGCGCACCACTGTGAAGGCTAAGTGACATTTTTGGAAAATGTTATCAAGGTTTTACATTTGCCTATAGTAAGACTATATAAGTGAATTTCCCCATTTCCAGCTTTTCCCCCCAAACAGTTAATGAGCAAATGGTGGCACAGAAGGTCTCAGGAGAGCATTTGTTTAATTCTTGCTAATATTCCTCACTTAATGTTTTGACATTTTGGGCTTGACCCATTTTTTTTGTGCTCAAGAGTGTACAGTGCCAGCCAATACATTTAGTTGTAACTGCAAGATTTTAGTGAGAAAAGCAGTTTCATTGTTGCCCACAGCTGGCACAAATGAAAATCAAGTTTTTCTAGTCGAATGTTTAAAGCTGAACGAGTACTCGATTAATCAATTACTTGTGCAACATGTTGTAATACTACCAATGTCAGTGCAAGAATGGATTTGGCGGCTTATATTTGAGTTTGGAGCTAAAATGTTAATCTCTAACAAAATACTTTTAAACTTTTATGAACATTATCTGTGTTAATCTGTATCTGTTTCACCGTTTCATGTTCCAGTGTCTCTATTGTTTCCTCAGGGACATTCCTCTGTCTCAAGAATCCCTTTAGATCTTCCATCCTGTAGACAAACATATGTCAGTTATGAAATTTAAGCCATCACCTAAATAACAAATTTAAAATCAAGTATTTTATTTAAATAACATCCAAAAGCACCCAGAGTAACTTTTTTTTAAACATGGAATGTAAACCTACGTTTTTGGATGGGCATCTTTTAAAACAGTGCAAGTATATAAATGTTAGGTTCATTTTTCCAAGATGTATTGCTTGTCACATTGTTTTATTATTTATTTACATATCACATTGTAACAGTATACGTAAAACTAACTTTACCACAGTGTGCAAGCGCACATCCACAGTTAAAACGATCCCTAGTTGATTCATAACAGCTCGAACCCACAGGTACACACGCAGGTCTGAACACTTTCTTTCCAGCGCTCATACGCACGCACACACACGTTACTCCAATAAACCTCCGTTAGTAGGTCTAAAGTGACGCTTTCAAATCCGTAACGGAGACTTTGTACGCAAGACCCTAGGTGAAGAACTAAAACAGCAGCAATGAGGTTCACCCCTGAATCCCTGGCGTAAGAACGTAGTTATACTCACAAGAGCGTTTTAGGAATTAAAACCTGAAAATGTCTTGAGGTGTAACAACTGTGGTATTATAAACGAGATTATTATATATTTATTTTAATAATGCACACCTTGCTTGCGGTGTGAAACCGATTCGCGAGTCAACACACTTGCCCTGCACTTACATCACGCTAAATTGTTGTTATTTGCAAACCTCTTGCTATAAAACTATACTTACTTTCAAAAGAGTTGTGCTGTTTTCATTTGTGTGATCCGTCTCAATCTGAAACGCACAATTCATCTGACTGAGCACATTAGCATGCGTACAGTAAGTCATTATTATGAGAAAGTTTCTCATTATTACGAGATACTAAGTCATTATTATGAGAAAGTTTCTCATTATTACGAGATACTAAGTCATTATTATGAGATAGTTTCTCATTATTACGAGATACTAAGTCATTATTATGAGAAAGTTTCTCATTATTACGAGATACTAAGTCATTATTATGAGATACTAAGTCATTATTACGAGATACTAAGTCATTATTACGAGATACTAAGTCATTATTATGAGATAGTTTCTCATTATTACGAGATACTAAGTCATTATTACGAGATACTAAGTCATTATTATGAGATACTAAGTCATTATTACGAGATACTAAGTCATTATTATGAGATACTAAGTCATTATTATGAGATACTAAGTCATTATTACAAGATACTAAGTCATTATTACGAGATACTAAGTCATTATTATGAGATACTAAGTCATTATTACGAGATACTAAGTCATTATTACGAGATACTAAGTCATTATTACGAGATACTAAGTCATTATTATGAGAAAGTTTCTCATTATTATGAGATACTAAGTCATTATTATGAGATACTAAGTCATTATTACGAGATACTAAGTCATTATTACGAGATACTAAGTCATTATTACGAGATACTAAGTCATTATTACGAGATACTAAGTCATTATTATGAGATACTATGTCATTATTATGAGATACTAAGTCATTATTATGAGATACTAAGTCATTATTATGAGATACTAAGTCATTATTAGGAGATAATAAGTCATTATTATGAGATACTAAGTCATTATTATGAGATACTAAGTCATTATTATGAGAAAGTTTCTCATTATTGTGAGATACTAAGTCATTATTACGAGATACTAAGTCATTATTATGAGAAAGTTTCTCATTATTACGAGATACTAAGTCATTATTATGAGATACTAAGTCATTATTATGAGATACTAAGTCATTATTATGAGATACTAAGTCATTATTACAAGATACTAAGTCATTATTACAAGATACTAAGTCATTATTACGAGATACTAAGTCATTATTATGAGATACTAAGTCATTATTACGAGATACTAAGTCATTATTATGAGATACTAAGTCATTATTACGAGATACTAAGTCATTATTACGAGATACTAAGTCATTATTACGAGATACTAAGTCATTATTACGAGATACTAAGTCATTATTATGAGAAAGTTTCTCATTATTATGAGATACTAAGTCATTATTATGAGATACTAAGTCATTATTACGAGATACTAAGTCATTATTACGAGATACTAAATCATTATTACGAGATACTAAGTCATTATTATGAGATACTAAGTCATTATTATGAGATACTAAGTCATTATTATGAGATACTAAGTCATTATTATGAGATACTAAGTCATTATTACGAGATACTAAGTCATTATTATGAGATACTAAGTCATTATTACGAGATACTAAGTCATTATTACGAGATACTATGTCATTATTATGAGATACTAAGTCATTATTATGAGATACTAAGTCATTATTACGAGATACTAAGTCATTATTACGAGATACTAAGTCATTATTATGAGATACTAAGTCATTATTACGAGATACTAAGTCATTATTATGAGAAAGTTTCTCATTATTGTGAGATACTAAGTCATTATTACGAGATACTAAGTCATTATTACGAGATACTAAGTCATTATTACGAGATACTAAGTCATTATTACGAGATACTAAGTCATTATTATGAGAATGTTTCTCATTATTATGAGATACTAAGTCATTATTATGAGATACTAAGTCATTATTACGAGATACTAAGTCATTATTACGAGATACTAAGTCATTATTACGAGATACTATGTCATTATTATGAGATACTAAGTCATTATTATGAGATACTAAGTCATTATTACGAGATACTAAGTCATTATTACGAGATACTAAGTCATTATTATGAGATACTAAGTCATTATTAGGAGATAATAAGTCATTATTACGAGATACTAAGTCATTATTACGAGATACTAAGTCATTATTACGAGATACTAAGTCATTATTACGAGATACTAAGTCATTATTATGAGATACTAAGTCATTATTATGAGATACTAAGTCATTATTATGAGATACTAAGTCATTATTACGAGATACTAAGTCATTATTATGAGATACTAAGTCATTATTACGAGATACTAAGTCATTATTACGAGATACTAAGTCATTATTACGAGATACTAAGTCATTATTATGAGATACTAAGTCATTATTACGAGATACTAAGTCATTATTACGAGATACTAAGTCATTATTACGAGATACTAAGTCATTATTATGAGATACTAAGTCATTATTATGAGATACTAAGTCATTATTACAAGAAAGTTTCTCATTATTATGAGATACTAAGTCATTATTACAAGATACTATGTCATTATTATGAGATACTAAGTCATTATTACGAGATACTAAGTCATTATTATGAGATACTAAGTCATTATTACGAGATACTAAGTCATTATTACGAGATACTAAGTCATTATTACGAGATACTAAGTCATTATTACGAGATACTAAGTCATTATTACGAGATACTAAGTCATTATTATGAGATACTAAGTCATTATTATGAGATACTAAGTCATTATTACAAGAAAGTTTCTCATTATTATGAGATACTAAGTCATTATTACAAGATACTATGTCATTATTATGAGATACTAAGTCATTATTACGAGATACTAAGTCATTATTATGAGATACTAAGTCATTATTACGAGATACTAAGTCATTATTACGAGATACTAAGTCATTATTACGAGATACTAAGTCATTATTACAAGAAAGTTTCTCATTATTATGAGATACTAAGTCATTATTACGAGATACTATGTCATTATTATGAGATACTAAGTCATTATTACGAGATACTAAGTCATTATTATGAGATACTAAGTCATTATTACGAGATACTAAGTCATTATTACGAGATACTAAGTCATTATTACGAGATACTAAGTCATTATTATGAGATACTTAGTCATTATTACGAGAAAGTTTCTCATTATTATGAGATACTAAGTCATTATTACGAGATACTAAGTCATTATTATGAGATACTAAGTCATTATTACGAGATACTAAGTCATTATTACGAGATACTAAGTCATTATTACGAGATACTAAGTCATTATTACGAGATACTAAGTCATTATTATGAGATACTAAGTCATTATTACGAGATACTAAGTCATTATTATGAGATACTTAGTCATTATTACGAGAAAGTTTCTCATTATTATGAGATACTAAGTCATTATTACGAGATACTAAGTCATTATTATGAGATACTTAGTCATTATTACGAGAAAGTTTCTCATTATTATGAGATACTAAGTCATTATTACGAGATACTAAGTCATTATTATGAGATACTAAGTCATTATTACGAGATACTAAGTCATTATTACGAGATACTAAGTCATTATTATGAGATACTAAGTCATTATTACGAGATACTAAGTCATTATTATGAGATACTAAGTCATTATTACGAGATACTAAGTCATTATTATGAGATACTTAGTCATTATTACGAGAAAGTTTCTCATTATTATGAGATACTAAGTCATTATTACGAGATACTAAGTCTTTATTATGAGATACTAAGTCATTATTACGAGATACTAAGTCATTATTATGAGATACTAAGTCATTATTACGAGATACTAAGTCATTATTATGAGATACTAAGTCATTATTACGAGATACTAAGTTCAGTTCAAGTTCTTTATTCAGTCATGATGTTATTACAGACACAATATTAATCACATCAACAAAAAAAAAATAATAACATTCACTGCTGAAAAGGAGCATGAGGAAGACCTAGTCTTATTATTACATGCCCCTTTTTTCAATAATTTTATCTGACACAAAACAGATGGCTCGCCGTTTTTTTTCTTTTTCTTATTTTTTTTTTCTTTTCCTTTATCTAGGTACCATATTACTTCACATCTAAATAATTAACAATTTCAAATTTGTCAAACATTGGTTCTTATGCTTCACTGCCTTCGTATGTTCTAAGAACATTTTTTTTATACATTTTATTGAATTGAACAATCGTGTTACATGTTTTTTGCACAATGTCCAAAGAGTTCCATAAATTAATCCCAATTACAAGAAACCCTTTTTGTTTTTGTGAGGTGCGTGAATATGGTACACAAAAATTACCTTTTCTTCTGCTGTTACTGTCTGTGATTAGCATGAATTTATTTTGAATATGTATTGGCACCAAATTATTTTTCACTCTCCACATAATTTGTAGTATTTTAAATTTGACCAATTCTTTTAATTTCAAGGTCTGCAATTTTATAAACAGTTTGTTTGTGTGGTCTCGTAAACCTTTATAAGTCACAATTCTCATCGCTTTCTTCTGAAGTAAGAACAGCCTTTCTGTATAACTGGTGCAAGCATTACCCCATACTTCGATACAGTATGTTAAGTATGGAACAATTAAGGATATGTATAGAAGCTGTAATGAAGCTTCATCCAATATGTGTTTAACATTATAAAGAATACCAATATTTTTACTAACTTTACCTTTGATATGCTCAATATGAGGCTTCCAGCTAAGTTTGCTGCCTAGGATAACTCCCAAAAATTTGATTTCTGAGACACATTCAATATTTTCATTCTCAATAACTAATTTTGTGCATCCCTGTTTTCCCTTTTTTCCAAAAACCATATAATTTGTCTTATCCCAATTTAGAAACAATTTATTATAATCAAACCATTTCTTTAATTCTATCATTTCCCTTTCAATAGTGGCCATTAATTCATTTAAATCTGTCCCAGTCTTAAACACAGTTGTGTCATCAGCAAACAACAAGAAATTCATATCTTTAGAAGCCTCAAATATATCATTAATAAATAATATAAAAAGTTTAGGGCCAATTACTGAACCCTGGGGAATTCCGCATACAACAGTTTTACAGCCCGAGTTTTGGTTTTTAAATTGAACATATTGGCTTCTGTTACTTAAGTAGCTTTCAAGCCATTTATATGTCTGACCCCTTAATCCATAGTGTTGTAGTTTTGTCAACAATAAGTTATGGTTGACAGTGTCAAACGCTTTCTGTAAATCCAGGAATATACTTACAAAATACTGTTTTTTGTCCATTGCAGCAAGAATTTCTTCAGTTAAATGAATTAATGCAACGGCAGTTGATCTATTGGATCGAAATCCGTATTGATAGTCAAAAAGTAAATAATTGTTTTCCAAAAATAAATCTAATTTATGAGTAAACCATTTTTCTATTATTTTAGAAAACTGCGAAAGTATTGAAACAGGTCGATAATTATTAAACTCATGTTTATCTCCTTTTTTAAAAATAGGTATTATCTTAGCAATCTTCATCTTTTGAGGGAAAACACCTGAACTAAAAGAAAGATTGAAAATATAAGTTAGAGGTTGAAGTATGCAATCTATAGTTTTTTTACAATGCTCATATCTATTCCATCACCATCACAAGATGTTTTAGTTTTGCACTTTCTCACAATATCTAAGATTTCAGTTCCGTGAATTCATTAAGAAACATTGACTGTAAGATTCTACTACCTCCTGTCGCACTACTACACCATGCTACATGATTGGATTTTTCAAGACTTTTCGCAATATTAGGTCCGGCATTGACAAAGAAGGAATTAAACTCATTTGCAATATCTGTTCCATCATTGATAACCTTTCCTTTGTGCTCAAAATACTCAGGTAAATTTTTACTCTGTGAATTTGGCTTCATAACCTTATTTAAAATTTTCCAAGTTTCTTTAATATTGGTCTTGTATTCACATAATTTGTTTTTATAGTAGTCTTTTTTGGCCTGTCGCATTATAGTTATTAACTTATTCTTATATCTTTTATATGTAATTTCATGATTACTAGACTTGTATTTTATAAAATCACGATATAGTTTGTTTTTCTTTTTACAGGCCTTCTGTAACCCGCTGGTTATCCATGGTTTTTTGTTAAATTTATTCACTTTACTCCTTTTTAAGGGACAATTTTTATTATAAAGGGTTACAAATATATTCAGAAAGACCTCATAAGCATTATTAACTTCCTCAACAAAAACTTTACTCCAATCTTGGTTAATCAGATCTTTCCTAAATGAGCTTATTTAAGTCATTATTACGAGATACTAAGTCATTATTATGAGATACTAAGTCATTATTACGAGATACTAAGTCATTATTACGAGATACTAAGTCATTATTATGAGATACTAAGTCATTATTACGAGATACTAAGTCATTATTATTAGAAATTTTCTCATTATTACGAGATACTAAGTCATTATTACGAGATACTAAGTCATTATTACGAGATACTAAGTCATTATTATGAGATACTAAGTCATTATTACGAGATACTAAGTCATTATTACGAGATACTAAGTCATTATTACGAGATACTAAGTCATTATTATGAGATACTAAGTCATTATTACGAGATACTAAGTCATTATTATTAGAAATTTTCTCATTATTACGAGATACTAAGTCATTATTATGAGATACTAAGTCATTATTACGAGATACTAAGTCATTATTATGAGATACTAAGTCATTATTACGAGATACTAAGTCATTATTACGAGATACTAAGTCATTATTACGAGATACTAAGTCATTATTACGAGATACTAAGTCATTATTACGAGATACTAAGTCATTATTATGAGATACTAAGTCATTATTACGAGATACTAAGTCATTATTACGAGATACTAAGTCATTATTACGAGATACTAAGTCATTATTACGCGATACTAAGTCATTATTACGAGATACTAAGTCATTATTACGAGAAAGTTTCTCATTATTATGAGATACTAAGTCATTATTACGAGATACTAAGTCATTATTACGAGATACTAAGTCATTATTACGAGATACTAAGTCATTATTATGAGATACTAAGTCATTATTATGAGATACTAAGTCATTATTATGAGATACTAAGTCATTATTATGAGATACTAAGTCATTATTACGAGATACTAAGTCATTATTACGAGATACTAAGTCATTATTACGAGATAATAAGTCATTATTACGAGATACTAAGTCATTATTACGAGATACTAAGTCATTATTAGGAGATAATAAGTCATTATTATGAGATACTAAGTCATTATTACGAGATACTAAGTCATTATTACGAGATACTAAGTCATTATTGCGAGATACTAAGTCATTATTGCGAGATACTAAGTCATTATTATGAGATACTAAGTCATTATTACGAGATACTAAGTCATTATTACGAGATACTAAGTCATTATTACGAGATACTAAGTCATTATTAGGAGATAATAAGTCATTATTATGAGATACTAAGTCATTATTACGAGATACTAAGTCATTATTACGAGATACTAAGTCATTATTATGAGATACTAAGTCATTATTACGAGATACTAAGTCATTATTACGAGATACTAAGTCATTATTATGAGATACTAAGTCATTATTATGAGATACTAAGTCATTATTATGAGATACTAAGTCATTATTATGAGATACTAAGTCATTATTACGAGATACTAAGTCATTATTAGGAGATAATAAGTCATTATTATGAGATACTAAGTCATTATTATGAGATACTAAGTCATTATTACGAGATACTAAGTCATTATTACGAGATACTAAGTCATTATTACGAGATACTAAGTCATTATTATGAGAAAGTTTCTCATTATTATGAGATACTAAGTCATTATTACGAGATACTAAGTCATTATTACGAGATACTAAGTCATTATTATGAGAAAGTTTCTCATTATTATGAGATACTAAGTCATTATTACGAGATACTAAGTCATTATTATGAGATACTAAGTCATTATTATGAGATACTAAGTCATTATTATGAGATACTAAGTCATTATTACGAGATACTAAGTCATTATTACGAGATACTAAGTCATTATTACGAGATACTAAGTCATTATTATGAGAAAGTTTCTCATTATTATGAGATACTAAGTCATTATTACGAGATACTAAGTCATTATTACGAGATACTAAGTCATTATTATGAGAAAGTTTCTCATTATTATGAGATACTAAGTCATTATTACGAGATACTAAGTCATTATTATGAGAAAGTTTCTCATTATTATGAGATACTAAGTCATTATTACGAGATACTAAGTCATTATTATGAGAAAGTTTCTCATTATTATGAGATACTAAGTCATTATTACGAGATACTAAGTCATTATTACGAGATACTAAGTCATTATTATGAGAAAGTTTCTCATTATTGTGAGATAAGTCATTATTACGAGATACTAAGTCATTATTACGAGATACTAAGTCATTATTACGAGATACTAAGTCATTATTACGAGATACTAAGTCATTATTACGAGATACTAAGTCATTATTATGAGATACTAAGTCATTATTACGAGATACTAAGTCATTATTATGAGATACTAAGTCATTATTACGAGATACTAAGTCATTATTATGAGAAAGTTTCTCATAATAATGACTTAGTATCTCATTATATTGACTTACAAAATCACCTTTTTTTATTTAACTGTGGCGGAAACCGGCTTCCATACCTATCTGTGTTTTTCCTTTTCTTTAGATAATTATATTAGTAGTCACAAAGACACAAATGGCACCTGAGAATGAGTCTATAACAGCTAACTGAAGTTCTTCTGCAACTTTGCCAGAGTTTTTAGAGTGTTTTTAAATTAGTCGAGTTCCCTAGAGTATTTACTCCCGCTTTATCGCCTTCTAGTAATCAACTTTCCATGCTCTGCAATAACAGGCAGTTATCTTAAGGACTGCTATTCTATATACAATTAAACTTATACAGCTGAATTTAGAATGATAGTCTGTGTTAAACCTGTGGCCTAACTTCCAAGAGCAGAGCCCAAAACAAGTTTATTTCCACTCCACCTATCACAGATTTATTGCATTGTCACAATCCATTATTTTTCCTGTTCAACTCTTGATGCGTGTACCAGTGCGGATGCTGTTGTAGAGGGCAGGGATAGGACAGACTCCCTCTGGAAAGCTTTAAAGTTTTGGTTGGAATGTTACAAGCCCTGGCATTTCATAGCTCACGTAAGAGGACTTATGAGATAGATGAAGAGAAAGTAGCTCTATTTCTTTAGGTCCCTATGCAGTGGTTACCGCTCCCTGCACACTGAGCAGGGAATATCTGTAGAAGTTCACTTCACTTGACAAATGTGTCATGAAACACAGACGATGCCAGAGTCGTGCAGATGTTTGTAAAGACTGTATATTTATATACAATAGCCACAAAAATGTATTTGGAATCTTTTGGTTGCTTAAGTTACTTAAACATGTTACTTATATGTTACTCAAACTGAATGTCTAAAATACAAATTACCTTTAAAGGTAACATTTTTAAAACATTTATATCATGCAAGTTAAATGCTCACTTTTTGGCAAATATTACATGAAAGTCGCCCTTTTATGCATGCTGTTATAGCATTTGCATTTGTAAATGGCTTATTAGTTATTAAGGAACCCATTTATAAACCCTTAATCAAGGAAACATGTCTGTAGTACTATAAAATGCACTACTTTTATTCTCTTTTATAGATGTGCTCAATATGAACAGCTGTCGCACTGAAAAGACCTGTGAGAAGATTTCACTTTTTATGTAAATGAACAGCGTACAGGTTTGAAACAACAGGGTGGGTGAATAATTACAGAATTTTCTTTTTTTGTGCGAACTATTCCTTGAAGATGGGCGGATATCCCTTTGCAGGGCACTATCATGTGAACGGAACACACGTACAGACAGAAAAAAATATCATTAAAAATGTATCCATTAGAGTGAGTTAGCACTCAATGCACTGGCACTGATTGAACGGCTGCAACTGATGCATTCAAATGGTGGCCAAGAAATAAACAGAGTTTGGCAGAGGAAAAAACCCCAGACAGACAGAGAGTGAGAGAAAGAGTATGAAGAAGAAAGAGAAAGAGACTGACCTCAATTTCAGTATGCAGATAGAGGAAGCTGTATACTACACACACCATCAGGCAACAGAGCTGATTTGCGTATGAATTGGTTTGTTTGAATGTATGTTGGCCCTGAAAACTGACCGTGGGCCATGCATTAATCATCATGTATATGTGACTGCTGAAGGACACGCGACGGTCCCATCACTTACGAGACCTCCATTAAACCACTAGAGAGATTATTAGCGATAAGAACGATATGAATTATCGAGAGGGACAGCCCATTGATTCTGTGTTAATAGACAGAAATGGTCACCAAACAATCTTATTTGAGGAGAGGTCACAGAAGACACGTCAGGCACACTGCAAATAATCATTTTCTTAATCAGTATTGTTATCTGGCTTTTCAGTAAAAATATCTTAACATCCTTAATACAAAATGAGTCCAGTTGAGAAGCAAAATTGCATAAGACATTCAGTCTTTAAGAGAATTAAGAGAATATTTTTTGTATTAAGTTAACTTGTTTAAAGCATACATGTAACAATATCAAGAGAGGTTAATGCTTAAAACAAGAAAAAAAAGAAAAATATACTTCCTAATGGGTTAAGAAATATATTCTTAATCCAAGATATATTTTCTGAAAACAAGCCTTACTATATATTCCACATTTGTGCTTACCGAGTACATTTATTTCATTTTAAAGGGGTCATGTGATGAGGAATACAATTTTCCTTGATATTTTGACATATAAGAGGTCTTTCTACTATAAAAAACATACTGTAAATTTCGGAACTTAAAACTGAATCCCCAAAGCAATAAAAGTATTTGTTGAAACAAAGCTGCAAAAACAACTCATTCTCTACTTCTGAGGCTTCCCTACGTCACTAGGGGGCCTGTTAATTCATGCACTAGATGGACATCTTTGACCATTTTGATGCATTTTTGGTAATGTGTTTCTCAGAGCACGATGATACTGTACAGTATGTGTGTGCGTCTTGTTCATCATGCCTTGGAATATGCATGTGTGTTTTTTTCAGCTCATATCAGCGTGTATTGTTTGTGATCCAATCACAACTGTTATTGAAGGATGTGGCTGTTAAAAACACTATTGGATCCGATCATCAAAACGTAAGTAAACAGTTTCATTCATGAATATTTCAAACATCATGACTGCTTGTTATTTTTTGTTGCGAAGTGATAACAGTTGGGATTGAGTGAACAGTTTAATATATTCGAATGCAAAGTCTTGGATGTGTTTTGTGTAAACTATGACATTTAGTTTTATAATGTTGTGGAGATTGTTCATTCTCTTTGTATTTGTATTTGAGGGGCTGCATGATGTTAGGCAATCATAATATTGGGAGTTTACGTTGAAGTTCTAAGGAGGTGCTGAGGTCAAAACCAAGTGTTTCAGACAGAGGGCCTGAGACAGGGTGGGAAATTATAATTTATTACTTAATTGTGACTGTTTTGTTGCAAAAAAAAAAACGTTACTAACATTATCAGAGAGCCTCAGGGGAGATTATGCCATGACACCTTTAAGAAAAACTATTTAAAAAATACTGATTAAGAAATAATTGTGCATTACACGGCTATAGTAACAGATCAGATGGGAGGTTTGTGTGACATGAATCTAAAAATGTTTAAGTGTTTCTCAGAGGATTTGATTTGGTCTTAAAAACATACTGACCAGTTCTACCTTAGCAACTGTTGACATATTACATATTATCAGCATTGAGTGTAATCTGATTACAAAATAGTTACCATAATATAATTAAGTTTCAAGTCAAAAGTACTCTAAAACATTACCTATTAACGTGTAATCAGATTTCCGTTACTGACTTTCAATGAACTAATTTTAAGTACATTACTTGGGTTACAAATATTTATACAACAATCTTATTTCTGTTTAATACATGAACACCATGAATTATGCTCATATGGACCTCTGCTTGTGTTTCTGTGAGTGTATGACTTGTGTTTGACAATCAACAAGGTGGAATAATAGACATCATTTTGAATTCGTTGAACAAAACAACTTTTTATTTTAAATTGAAAGTGAAATTTATTTTTAAAGTTAAAGTAATTAGTCATTTCATTAGTTTTTTATGAAATAATAATGTTATCTAATTAAAATTTCAGAGGAGTAATTAGTCATTTGTAGTGGATTACTTTTGTAATAACTTATCCAACACTAACTATCCCACAACACTTTGTTCTTTTTTTTCTGTGGAAGTCATGCATATTTAGATCATTTTAAACAGAATTGAGCAGAAAATATAAAAAAGTTAATTAACACAATAAAGCATGGTAAAACGTTGCTGCTGGGGCATTTCCAATAACGACATGAGGTACCCAGAGAGAAAACACATTGCATTTCCCCCCCATTTATATATTTACAAATCTTTCATTCAGTTGACTGTGATACTGTAAGTGTTTGCCATGATTCTGATTCACATTTGTTTTATCGTTCTACTGTGTAATTAAAAAAAAAGTTTAAAGACAAATGGCAGATAAAAATGCTTTTCAATGTCACAATTCATTCCAGTTCAAACTCAATTATAGAATTTTGGAGAAGGAAACCCAGTGAGCCCCCCAGAAAATTGTCCCGTCTTTATTAGGTGTGGTGGATTAGCATCTCACCGCTAAAATATGGGTCAACAGGCATCCCTTATGGGACGTCATAATTTCAGCCAAACACAAGATTGGAAACTTGCATTGGATTGAAACAGGATCGTTGCTGTGCAGTTTTCTTAGATGTTCTGAGTATATGTTATGATGCTGCTATATGGTAACTAAGGTGTTCTAAGTGTTTTTCTACTTTGGTGGCTATACAGTCGCTAAACTGTGAGTGGTTTGTGGCAGGGTGAGCAAGATACAGACACAGTGGGTGTAGTGTCAGGCCATATTTTACATAATAAACAACAAACAATCCAAAAAATTTGAATAAAGTGTCTGAAGTGTACCCAGATTTCCTACAAAAGGGTAAAAGTGTCCAACATAAAGGGGAGTCTGGCATCCACGTGGTGAATTTGGGCTATGTGAAGGAAGGTAGTGAAGAGAGGGCTAATTCCAGGTATATGATGGGCGGGGTCAGAGCGATTCTCCGAGGATTTATCTAACTCGCGCCAATGATTTCTAATTCACGCCGTTAACCAACCTGCTTCATTCCAGGACCTGCTAGGATGCCAGCGTGCATGCCCTGGGGACAAGAGTCTGGTCTCTCAAAGAGAGAAGCGTTCAACGCTTTAATGGCAGTGATGAGGTTCTATTCACATCAGGTGCGCCTTATTATCCGCTGCCAAATGAGGCTTAATAAATTGAGCCTCTCCTTCCCACTCCCATTGTGAGCCTGGCTGCAGGATGGCAATGGTGATGTGAAAGAGGGGTGGGTCGTTCCACCACAGGTTTTTGGCACTTGGCAAAGTGGTTGCTTTCGCCAGCTCTGCCTGGGCCTGAATTTAAAATATGGGACAAATCGTGCCCCGCGTTGGTTCAATAATTGATGCATCATTTAAATTTTAACCTCCTGAGACCCGAGGATGGATGCTGTTTTTTTTTTACATTTCCCTTTTAGATTTGTAACTAGTAGCACCTAATAAATAAGCAATTTTGTTTTTAGAGCAAACAGTTTTCCTAAAATGTAATGTCCACATATGTGGACAGCGAGACTAAGTTGTGAATTTTAGCTGATTTTCTGTAAAGCTGAATAATTAATTCAGATTCAAAGTAATGTCCAGTATCATCCAATCACTGCCAAACATGTTCAAATAAAATGATCCATTATAAACGGTGAATCTATGTACTGATGATCATTGTCACATGTGTGTCAAACATGTTGAGTGATCCAAACATCATCTGCAGCATGAAATGAAACATTTGGTATTTTTGATCTTTTAGGAGTGAACGCACTTAACTGCATAGAAAGCTATAGGATATTGTAAAGCTGCACACCAAATGAATCTAGAGACTCTCCTCTTTATAACCAAACAGGTTTCAATTAAAAAACTTAAAGAGATTACCAGAGGCACTTTTGTTGGTGCTGCATATGTAGGAACACTTCAAGGAAATCAGCTCCATGTTGATGTGTCATGTGACTCGGTGGGACAGCAGTTAACCCTTTAAATGACAGTCTAGAGTCTTGTAAACAGTATTCAGTCAGTTTTAATTCATTTCAATTATGCGTTGCATATAGCGAAGCCAAAATACAATGTCCGCGCATTTTGTCATGGGGTTACGCAATTTTACTTATTTTACGGGACGGGTGGCAACCCTATTTGTGGGTGCTTTCAAGGGAATAATTGGTGGTTGCTAGGCCATTGCTAATTGGTTTCCAGGCTGTTGTGGGTGGTCGCTAGGTGGTTACTAACTGACCCAAGTCAGAAGATCCCATTCCCAAGTCTTTATGATATTCTGGTCTCTAGATTTGGCTCGGATCCCTCCTTTAATGTAAGTCTATAGGATTTTTTCACCCATTGTATTGTCCACCTGTTACAAATCGAATGACTGATCACTTAGAAATGTATTAGCACACCTCTCCTCACCAAGCCACACTTACAGTAAAACGGGTCGGTGTTATTCTGCCTCCTGCTTTGGATAATAAAAATGAATGTAGAGACTAAAAAAAGAGAGTACAGAGTCATGCAGATGAATACTCAATGAAGCCTGTATGGCTTTAGTGATGGATTACAGGGGTGGTCAGAGCAGGTTTGGGTCGGGACCGCTGACTGAGAGGCTAGGGGTGAGCTAATCTTCAATCCCTTATAGCATGAGAGAGCAAACGAGGAAACAAAACGGGTTTGTCTATAGCGTTAAGACCGTCTGCAGGGAGTGGCTTTGTTCACTGGCCCATATCTGTATTAGATGAAATAAACACATCATTATTCTGCAGTCTGCACCCTCGGGAGGCGGCCTGCAGGATATCAAACCTGCACTAGCCAACATGTCATCTTCATTGTCCTTGACAGCTGCATACTTATTGCAAACATGCATCGCCAGTTATAACACTATTTTTAGGGCTGTCGATTACAGTTTATAATAGAATTAATTACATGACATGCAGATTATTAATTAACTGAATGAATCGCATATATCAATACTAGCTTAAAAAAAATAGGCCCCAAAAATAAAGATATAAGTAATACATAACAACTCAAATAATGATAGGTTATATGTAGAGCCTATAATAAATATAATAATTCACATATCCAGATTGAAATATATTGCATTATTAGTTAGGCAGAACAAGTCAACATATTGTTTGTTTATTCCCATATAAGTGAACAAGCCTTCAGTTCACAGCATTCCATTTAACAATTGGGTTGATCAATCTGTCCTGTTCTTGTGATCTGTCTGCATTATTGTTAATTGTCTGTCCATGTACAGTATATGTGCATCAGCTGGGCATTTTGTTTAACAAATCACTGGTTTTCCGCATCATAAATGCTGAGTATTTTAGGACACTGTGTCAAATCAAAAGTAGTTGAAACTATGAAAATCCCATCTGGAGATCCCTGCATTCTGTTGTTCTGTTACGAATGCAGGAGTGAAAGGCAGACGAGAAGGTGCGGATCCAAATGCAGTTAACTTTTATTAAAGCAAACAAACACAAAGGAAAACCCACGATGGGGAAATAAACATAAACAAAGAACTCGGGCAGGGAACACAGACCAGGAATAACACGGAGACAGGCATCAAGAAACGTCAGGAATCATTCACTAACATTCAACGATCGACCGGGGAATGGAGAACAAACAGGGTTTAAATACACTGGAGACATGATGAAGACAAACTACAATCAGGTGAGCACAATGACACAGGGCTGGCAGTGATTAGGGCCGGGGATCCTGGGAAGTGTAGTTTAGACACTAGACTAGTGACACAGAACACAGGGCAGACAACGGGAACGTGACATAGCCCCCCCTCAAAGGAGCGGCTTCCAGACGCTCCTAACTCCAAAAAACAAAAAATCATCCAAGGGGAGGGGAGCAAACAGACAGACCCGGGGAGCACAAGGGGCAAACAGACAGACCAAGGGAGCACAGGGGGCAAACCGACAGACCTAGGGGCACAAAGGGCAGACAGGCAGTCCAAGGAGGCACAGGGGCAGACAGGCAGTCCAGGGAGGCACAGAGGGTAGGCAGGCAGTCCAAGGGGCAGGGACAGGTTCAGGAGGCCTGGGAGCTGGCCACAGATCAAGGACAGGTCCAGGAGGCCTGGGAGCTGGCCACAGGGTAAGGACAGGTCCAGGAGGCCTGGGAGCTGGCCACAGGGTAAGGACAGGTAGAGGTGGACCCGAGGGAGGTGGCGCCGTAGGAGGCTCTAGAGGTGGAGCCGATGGAGGTGGCACCGTAGGAGGCTCTAGAGGTGGACCCGAGGGAGATGGCGCCGTAGGAGGCTCTAGAGGTGGAGCCGAGGGAGGTGGCGCCGTAGGAGGCTCTAGAGGCGGAGCCCTGGAAGGCTCAGGAGGTGGAGCCGAGGGAGGCTCTGGAAGCTCAGGAGGCGGAGCTGAGGGAGGCTCTGGAAGCTCAGGAGGCGGAGCTGAGGGAGGCTCTGGAGGCCCAGGAGGCGGAGCTGAGGGGGCCTGCGCCGTGGGAGGTGGCGCCATAGGAGGCTTGAGAAGCGGAGCCCTGGCATGCTCGAGAGACTTGAGAGGTGGAGCCCTGGCATGCTCGAGAGACTTGAGAGGCGGAGCCCTGGAAGGCTCGAGGGGCAGAGCCCTGGGAAGCTCGGAAGGCGGAGCTCTGGAAAGCTCGGAAGGCGGAGCTCTGGAAAGCTCGGAAGGCGGAGCTCTGGAAAGCTCGGGAAGCTCGGGAGGCAGAGCTCTGGAAAGCTCGGGAGGCGGAGCCCTAGGAGGCTCGAGAGACTTGAGAGGCGGAGCCCTGGAGGGCTCGAGGGGCGGAGCCCTGGGAAGCTCGGGAGGAGCTCTGGAAAGCTCGGAAGGCGGAGCTCTGGAAAGCTCGGAAGGCGGAGCTCTGGAAAGCTCGGAAGGTGGAGCTCTGGAAAGCTCGGGGGGCGGAGCTCTGGAAAGCTCGGAGGGTGGAGCTCTGGAAAGCTCGGAAGGCGGAGCTCTGGAAAGCTCGGAAGGCGGAGCTCTGGAAAGCTCGGAAGGCGGAGCTTTGGAAAGCTCGGAGGGCTGAGCTCTGGAAAGCTCGGAGGGCTGAGCTCTGGAAAGCTCGGAGGGTGCCGGCTCTTGGACGGTCACGGCTACTGGCGCTGGCTCTTGGACGGTCGAGGCTACAGGCGCTGGCTCACTGACATCGGAGGCTACAGGCGCTGGCTCACTGACATCGGAGGCTACAGGCGCTGGCTCACTGACATCGGAGGCTACAGGCGCTGGCTCACTGACATCGGAGGCTACAGGCGCTGGCTCTTGGACTGTCATGGCTGCCGGCACTGGCTCTTGGACTGTCATGGCTGCCGGCACTGGCTCTTGGACTGTCGAGGCTTCAGGTGCTGGCTCAGGGACGGTCGAGGCTTCAGGTGCTGGCTCAGGGACGGTCGAGGCTACAGGCACGCTCACCGTGCTGTGCGTGGGCTCTGGCTCGTTCACGGTGACATGCATGGGCTCTGGCTCGCTCACGGTGATGTGTGTGGGCTCTGGCTCGCTCACCGAGGAAGGTGTGGGCGTTGGCTCGCTCACCGTGGAAGGCGTGGGCGCTGGCTCGCTCACCGTGGAAGGCGTGGGCGCTGGCTCGCTCACCGTGACATGCGTAGGCTCTGGCTCGTTCACGGTGACAGGCGAGGGGTCTGGCTCACAGACCGGGGCAGGCGTGGGCCGGGAGGCGGAAGCCTGTCTTCTCCTCCTCCTCCGGGCAGACGAAGTTGGCAGCGCTGGCTCGCTCACTGTGACATGTGTGGCCGCTGGCTCGCTCACTGTGACATGCGTGGCCGGGTCCTCCTCTGCCACGTACACTGTGAGTGACGAGCCGCTGACCAGCAGAGCCTCTTCCACCATCTCCTCCAAAGTCCAGTCGAGCGTTGCCGGTGGCAACCGCTCCCTCAGCGAGGCGTTCAGGTTGCCCCTGAAGAAACTCGCCAGGATGTGGTCCGGGAAGTCAGAGGCCCTCGCCAGCTCGAGGAAGTCGCCGAGGTGGTCCTCGAGAGGGCGGTCCTCTTGTTTGAGGCAAAGGAGCCGATAATTTGCAGAATAGGCTGCTGGATCCATGTGTGGTCGATCGTTCTGTTACGAATGCAGGAGTGAAAGGCAGACGAGAAGGTGCGGATCCAAATGCAGTTAACTTTTATTAAAGCAAACAAACACAAAGGAAAACCCACGATGGGGAAATAAACATAAACAAAGAACTCGGGCAGGGAACACAGACCAGGAATAACACGGAGACAGGCATCAAGAAACGTCAGGAATCATTCACTAACATTCAACGATCGACCGGGGAATGGAGAACAAACAGGGTTTAAATACACTGGAGACATGATGAAGACAAACTACAATCAGGTGAGCACAATGACACAGGGCTGGCAGTGATTAGGGCCGGGGATCCTGGGAAGTGTAGTTTAGACACTAGACTAGTAACACAGAACACAGGGCAGGCAACGGGAACGTGACATGTGCTTTGTCCAGCTGTCATGAATGCATCCTGTGTTACCGGTGTCATGATAAATTGAGTCTCCATGTGGGTAACCGTTAGTAATAACAGTTAGTGTAACTTATGTTTTAAAAGTCATTAAATGTCATATTCACAAAGTTATATCGACATACATACAAGTTTTAAAGTAATTTTAATCAAGCTGTGAATATAGTAACATTAATAGTTCCCTCAGCCAATAGAATTGCTGTGATGTCAGAGGGAGGCCACATTTTCAGGGGGGACTCAATTTCTCAGGGCACGGCTCTCATCCTGTGGCTGCGCTGCTTGTGAGGTTTGTTGAGGCGTGCTGACTGCCCCCTGCTGACATGGCTCGTAAAAATAGAATGTTACATGTAGTCCAAGCTTAAATTGCTCTGATGGTAGGAAAATACACACTTTTATTGTAGAATTTTCACACTTTTCAGGAGGCATGAAGATTTTTAATGTAATTAACTTTAAATCGACAGCCCTACAATTAGGCAAATTTAGTGGCATATTGAAATGATTTTTTTTTTCATCTTATTCTCAATACATTATTTTTTGAAAAGATTATATTTTTATATTCCATATGGCTATATGTGCTATATTACAAGTTTTCTGAAGTCATATGATATCATTGTGTGATGAACAGATGGAAATGTAAGATGTTGCTCTGCTGTAGTTGTGATTTTAATAATAATAATAATTCCTTACATTTATATAGCACTTTTCTAGGCACTCAAAGCACTTTACATAGTATAGGGGGAATCTCCTCAACCACTACCAGTGTGCAGCATCCACCTGGATGATGCGACGGCAGCCATAGTGCACCAGAACGCCCACCACACACCAGCTATTGGCGGAGAGGAGATGGTAGAGTGATGTAGCCAGTTCAGGGATGGAGATTATTAGGAGGCCATGATAGGTGCCAATGGGGGGAATTTGGCTAGGACACCGGGGTTACACCCCTACTCTTTACGAGAAGCACCCTGGGATTTTTAATGACCACAGAGAGTCAGGACCTCGGTTTAACATCCCATCCAAAAGACAGTGCTTTTTTTTTTAAAGTATAGTGTCCCCATCACTATACTGGGGCATTAGGACCCACACAGACCATAGGGTGAGCACCCTGCTGGCCTCCCTAATACCACTTCCAGCAGCAACCTTAGTTTTTCCCAAGGAGGTCTCCCATCAAGGTACTGGCCAGGCTCAACCCTGCTTAGCTTTAGTGGGCAATAGCTGCAGGGTGATATGTCTGCCGGCACACTTGCTGGATCATAATTGATCACATGACATGTGACAACCAATGGCGTTTGGCGTGAAATGATGACATAAACCTGGCTTGTTTGATCTAAATACACCATTTTTTAACTGAACACAAACACAAATGAAATTTGGGAACAGTGTTGGCTTAAAGCTGGATTATCGGTGAATACAGACTTAAATTTCATTCTAATTTTCTCAAAACAAATTACTTCAGAGGACATATACTCATATGGACTAATTTATGCTGCTTTTATTGTATTTTTTTCTTTTGTTTTTGTCATTTCTTTCTAAACGATTGACATTATGTGCTCTATTTTCTTGAGTGTGACAAGAACAGCACTACAGACTACGACCGTGTGCAACGTCTTATCCAATTTTCATGAGAACACCAATTCTAAGTGCAATTTTCATGCCAGCGCAAAGCGCAAGTGGCCGTGGGTGGGAGTGTTTGCGCTACAGTGGGTGTATGCGTGCAAACTGTGGGAGTGGTGATGGTGTAGTGGTCTAAGCACATAACTGGTAATCTGGTAATCAGAAAGACACTGGTTCGAGCCCCACAGTCACCACCATTGTGTCCTTGAGCAAGGCACTTAACTCCAGGTTGTTCGGGGGGGATTGTCCCTGTAATAATTGCACTGTAAGTCGCTTTGGATAAAAGTGTCTGCCAAATGCATAAATGTAAATGTAAATGTGTATTGTTAAAAAAGTGCTGCAATCTGCCAAGAGTTTCGACTTGTTTGGCGATTCCACCAGCATGTGTAATAAAGTTTATGTCCATATTCTGAAAGTACAGAACAACAAATAATATCCCTGACAAGCCATTTGTTGAAACAAAAAATAAGATTTGTGCTAAACTATCTAGAGGTCATGGTTTATTGTTTAAATTATCATAATTTTATTGTTATGTGTATATGTATTGTTATTATTGCACATTTACATTTATGATTTGTAATTATGATTTCATTTGTAGCCTATTAGTATTTTTCCACCTGTTGTCGTTGAGTGATTTTAAGTCAGTGCAAAAGGGGCCGGTGAAAGAAGTTATTAAAAAGAAGAGACTAAAATGTTTGGATTTAGTATGATTTTTCATAGTATTTTACTGTTATTTTGATGATATTTTTGTTTTGTTTGAAGTGTAATTTGAATTGAGAAATATTTGTTTCAAAACATTATGTTTCAATAAATGAATAAAACATTTTTAAATCAAAATCGACTTGTAGAAGCGAAGCGTGTGCCGATATAATCACTGTAAACACCATGATTTGTATTTCAATAGAAGAAATATGAATTAATAATACTTACATTCTCTCTAATTTAATGAAGCGTACGTGTAAATTTGAACGGGAATCACAATAGATCCAAAAGATCAGAATGAGAATCATATTTCTGTTCATTACAGTAATGAGAATTTGGAGGAATGTGTTTAATTGTCATGAAAGTAAAGTCACAATGCAACAAACTATGGTTTTAATGGTCCTACAAATAGGATTCATCCCATAATATAGTTTTTTTTATTTTTTTTTTATTTGGGGGGTAAAAAGATGACCTGGATATTTCTTTTTAAAATAATCGTCTTGTCGATGTGTACAGAGCTAAACTACCCAATGGCTTGAATGACGAGGGTACAGGAAAACATGATTAAAGCTTATATTTCACATCACTTACTTCTCCATTAGTATGATTAATGTGGCCAGCTTATGTCACAGATGGGGGCCCTGCGTGAAAAATGATGCAATTACCACTTTTTGAATAGCATAGGGGAGGCCCTGCTCGCGATGGCAAAGAGTGCGATGCTCGCAGGGCGTTTGGGAGTGAAATTGCTCTTTCTGTTTCACTCTCCCGCTCTCACAGCTGTAGATGAAACATTTCATGACCGGTGTCCAACTCTGAATACTCTTTACATTACAGCAATGCACAGGGGATTTGTGAGCTTTGCTAATAATACTTATTAAATACAGGAGTGCATGAAACACATAAGCTTTATTGAAGATCCTGGTAAGCTGCCTTGATGTGGACATAGGTAGCAAACCTTTAAGGCAGAATTCTAATTCTATTCTATTCTATTTGGATTATTTGGCACAGAGTACATGGGAAGTAACTATGTGCACCACTCAAAAGACATTCTCAAACTTGACTCACAATAGAGCCCAACAGTCTGGTTCCAGAAAAAAAAAAAAAATCGTAATTTTTTTCATAGGTAAATAGATTTTAAACTATAACTTAAAAATGCTATTTGCAGAGGATACCGAGCATTCTCAATTTAGAATTAGCTTTGTTGAATGACATGGGCTTCGTGGGACAAATGGAAACAGAATGTATAATTGTTGCTATGACAGCAGCATGCATCACTCTCAACCTACACAAGTGCTCGGAGTGAGAAGGGAATCACTAAGGTAAACTTTAGGAGAGTTATGATGATACAGAGAAAAAATACATGGATTTTGTGGCTGTACTTTTAACCCCCACCGGCCAGCTCGCAAGAAAAACTAATATTACTACAGTACTGACCAACACAAAATAGGTATAATTTGAAAGCTTAGAAGCTCTGCTTTACAATGCATGTTGACATTATGACCAAAACTGAACGAGTGCTTTGAAATTTGCAGACAAATCAAAAGTGTTCTGTTTTGGTAATTTGTTTTAGAAAATTGCACTGTCCATATTATTGTAATCAGTAAAAACATCAAACTGATGAAATAGCCAAGTGTCACATGTTGTTGGAAAGCTTTCAAAGAGAAGAATATAACCCACATATAAGCTTTACTCACAGACAAAAATGGAATGCGAATGCGAGTAATAGCTAAATATATGTCTTTGACAATTATGTTGGTGTTGTTTATATGCCGTGTTTTTGCTTATAACATCACTAAATATAAACAGAACATAAAATATCATATAACGTTATTTAGAGGAGGTGATTATCTTTCAAACGAGCCCACATCCAAGATAATCAGATGTATAGATCATTAGATAATCCACATGAAGCACAATGTTACATATGGCCACCAGGAGATGGCACCAAATACATGACACAGACTCAATGATGACTCAAATGACACAGAATGAAACTCATTCTGTGAAATCTCATGACTAAAATCATGTGTGCATGCTATGCAAACCTTTAGTCATTGTTGTGTTTGCATGTGTAATTAGTTCTTATGTACAATTATTATCTTTTATTTGTTTGGAGATGTTTTTAGACACTAGAATAAATTACATTTGTAATGATATAACTTTTGATTGCTTTGTCGTACCAAATCAGAAAAATAAGAAAACAAGTACATTTTTGTCATAAAAAAATATTAAATGTTTTCTTTACAAAAATACCAAACACTTGACCCTTCTTGATTTTTGTTTTGTTTTTTGTTTTTGTTATAAGCCTTTCAGCGTGCCACTGAAACAGGAAATCTTTATAAACAAATTCAGACATTGTTACCATTATTATTATTTTACATATTACATATTTTTCACCCAGCAGAGGTACTTCAACTTGGAAAATAACATAACATTTGAACATCATATCTTTGGGTAAAGTGGCATCAAATAATGTTTGTTGAAGCAAAGAATTTATGGCTTGTGAGTGACACTGAAGGATACACCTCCTGCATCCTTCGAATTCTTGTGGAAGAAGGTCGCATTCGAAGGGTGCATACGGAGTGTCTCGCTTGCATTTCAGAAAACGAGACTTGATGACGGATGCGGATGACAAATGCGACCTCAGGAGCACACAACCTCTTAAACGAGATGTGTTGGGAGCATGACTGATGCCTTAAAATGCAGCCTAGGTGGGCAGCTCACTAGTTTTTGGAACTGAACTAAACAAAAATATTTATAGAAATTTGCTGAATATCATGTTATTCCCAGATTGAACTCATAATTTTAATTGTGTGACCTTTTTTTGCAAAATGACATTATGTGGTTCCTAACCGTATCACAGCAGTTCCGAGGTGAAATGTCCACTGTGTGAGGCTGAAAGTGCATTAAATCTTCTCCCAAACCGATGAGTTTTAAATCAGCAAAACTGGCCTCCCTAACCTCTACCTTAAACCTAAACCTAACTTATAGTGTCAGAAAAAACAAATGTGAGGTGAAAAACACAGCCACGCAACTCATTTTGAGGTGCTTCTATGACACTTTGGGTTCACTTGTGGACTTGTGCTCTTCAGGACTCATACTCCACTCCTTTTACATCACAAGAGCAACACTCCATCAGTTGAGCTACTGCACAATTTACTCAACACAACACAACTTAACACAACACAACTCAACACAACTCAACACATCTCAACACAACACATCTCAACACAACACAACACAACTCAACACAACTCAACACAACACAACCCAACAAAACTCAACACAACACAACTCAACACAACTCAACACAACTCAACTCAACACAACTCAACACAACACAACTCAACACAACTCAACACAACACAACTCAACACAACTCAACACAACTCAACACAACTCAACTCAACACATCTCAACACAACACATCTGAACACAACTCAACACAACTCAACTCAACACAACTCAACACAACTCAACTCAACACAACTCAACTCAACACAACTCAACACAACACAACTCAACACAACACAACTCAACTCAACACAACTCAACACAACTCAACACAACTCAACTCAACACAACTCAACACAACACAACTCAACACAACTCAACACAACTCAACACAACACAACTCAACTCAACACATCTCAACACAACACATCTCAACACAACTCAACACAACACAACTCAACACATCTCAACACAACACATCTCAACACAACTCAACACAACACAACTCAACACAACACAACTCAACACAACTCAACACAACACAACTCAACTCAACACAACTCAACACAACACAACTCAACACAACTCAACACAACTCAGCACACACAGCTCAGCACAACTCAACACAACACAACTCAACTCAGCACAACTCAGCACAGCTCAACACAGCTCAGCTCAACACAACTCAACACAGCACAGCTCAACACAGCTCAACACAACTCAACACAACACAGCTCAGCACAACTCAACACAGCACAGCTCAGCTCAGCTCAGCACAGCACAACTCAACACAACTCAACTCAACACAACTCAACACAACTCAACACAACACAACTCAACACAACTCAACACAACTCAACACAACACAACACAACTCAACTCAACTCAACACAACTCAACACAACTCAACACAACACAACTCAACACAACACAACTCAACACAACACAACTCAACACAACACAACATGCTACTTTTCAAAACTACCTGTCATAATGCAAATCATCTGTCAATGACTGCTTCGTTACGTGAGATGCACATCTATTTTTAGCATGCAGTACTGCAGCTGCAAGTAAAACAGCATGATGACATCATCGCCGCAGCCTAAACGACCTCACACAATGAGTTACTGCCCATCTCATCAAGGTTGTTTTGATAATTATTGAGATAATGAACAAAGTGGGTCACAGGAACAAATGGCAGGCAGCAGAGTGTGTGATGGAAAAGTGCAGTAAGAAATGTGTGCTTTAAAATGAGACAGAGACACACTATTGGCTTTTGCAGCTTTGCTTGTAACGCTGAACAGATGCATTCATACACACGGCCTTTGAAAGAGACCGCGGCTTGTGTAACTAATATCTCTTTGACCAGAGCTGACTCATTTTGCACTGCGGCTTATTATCAACTGTTGTGATTACAATCTTTCTGAGATCTCATTTTAAAGCCACCAAATTAGATGCCAGCGGTTTTGTACTTGCGGCGCACAGAGAACATGTCTGCTCATATTCTTGTTGTTGCATCAGTGTTAGTTTGTTGGTGATTTCAGAACTTCAAACGCTTTTGCATTGCTCTTTGTTAGCTGCGCTTTTATGTTCCACTTTCACACGATTGCCAAAATTCTTCAGAAGAATTATGGATTGAAACATTTCTTAAATTTGATTTCCAACACTTTTATCTCTTTTGGTTCATTCTGCAACAAAGAGAGAGTTGTCGTGTTTGATACCATTAGATACTATCTTTTCTTCTGTGAGACCATGACTTGTGATGTATCGGCTGTTTTTGGAAGCAGATTTGTGGTACTGATTTTTGATGCTTTCCACAAAATATGGTCAGAAACTCTTCAAAATTAAGTAATTTTCTCCCAGCAAAAGGTCAGAGAAAGGAGGAGCTTAACCTTAAATAAATGGATAAGGTCAGGATGTCACACTACAGCTATTATTCATTTATATGAAGTTTACAATTTTTGCAACACTTGGGGCATGTGTAAATACAGTTTAAAACCCTGAATTGTGTGATTTTCTAGCAAAAATAATTAAATAAAAATTATTTATATAAAAATAAATGATCTCATAATATAAAAACAGATAAATCAATTAAATGAAAGATAAATAAATAAATTGCAAATTTAGCCTAAATTAACCAAATTACTCAGTATGGGCTAGCAGGTTTGGGACCAAATGGTAACAGGGTTGAAAGGCTGAGCTTGATGAATACAGTTAACACTGCCATTTAAGTAAAACATTAAGAAAATGTAATAAAATGTTACTTTAAATGTTCACTCAGTAATTGTTTTTAAAAGTTTTACTTCTAAAGAAATTAAAGAGTCATTTTGAAACATATCTATAAAATCATGACCACTTACATGAGATGAAGAGTTCAGTCATATCATACACTTTATAAAAGCTGTTTTATTCTACATGGAGAGGGTCCACACATGGGGGCTGCCATGTTAGAATCACATGACCAGCTGAACACTACTCACTTAATCACAGTAACCGTCCTGTTATTGACACTTTCATTTATGGTCTTAATCATCATGTTTACTGTGCACAGTGAATTTCTACAATGCCATTGGAAACTGATATGATGTAGCATCCAGGCCACTAGGTGTCAGTGTAACCCATTTGACATACTTCAAAAATCACTGAGTGCACCTTTAAAGAAATGTTCATTTTTTGTAATGGGAGAAAATCAGGCTGTAACAACCCTGGTAAAAAAATGTGAGACAGGCAAATGTTACATTAGTAGTAAATAAAATACGTTAATTAAAAGGTGTTTAAATCTGATCTCAAGAACAAAACATTTGAATGTGGTGTGAAATTTCTGCAAAAAGAAATGACATTCATGACACATATCGTTGCAGTTCTAAGGTAAAATGTCCACTGTGTGGCGCTAAAAGTGTGTTAAATGTTTTCCCGAACCGATGAGGTTTTTAAGGTTTTTAAGTTTTCAATCTACAAAACTGACCTTCATACCCTAAACCTTAATCCTAAACCTAACCGATAGTGTCACAAATGCAAATGTCTTTTTTTGGTGCTTCTATGACACTTTGGGCTCACGTGTGGATTCACATGCTCTTCAGGACTCAAATAATCCGGTCCTTTACATCACAAATGCAACGCTCAGCTGAGCCAAAGTGCCTTTTGCAGTGCTGCTCCACAATGAGAAGACAACTATTAATGGAGTTAACGTTTCACTAAATCTTATTATTTGGAATTGAACACATCAATGGGGTTATACGCTCCAAGTATACGATTGCAGAGTCATAACCTGCTAATTAAATTTTTCATAGACAATTTGGCCGAAACAGCTGGAGAAACAGTCATTCATGAGGTCCTGCCAAACCCGAGATGCTTAATTTGGTGGAAAACTGCAGAATCACTGGAGGAGAAGCTGCTGCAGCAACATGTCCATCATAGAAGGGAAACTCATACAAACAGAACAGACTAAACGAGAGAGAGAGAGAGAGAGAGAGAGAGAGAGAGAGAGAGGGAGAGACCATGATCCAACTGCTGTTTTTCCTCTCTTTAGAAACCGAACTCCAGGTTTAATGGTTACCGTTGCACCTGCCATCTGGATTTTTCTCAGTCTCTATTCATATGCTTGGAGACAACTTGCGCATTTTCTGTTTGTCCTTCCTATTTCTGGCTTCTTCCTGTTTCTAAAATGTAATAACAATAAAAAGTTTACATCTTTGAGAATCATTCATCCAGACAGGTTCAGTAAAAAACTCTTCCACTACACATGAGCCCATGAGCACCAACTCGGTCCAATTGCAAATCAGGGCTCAAGTCGGTGTTAAAATGGGATAATCTCGTGTAATCCAGCCATAACTAACATGAGACTACTAAATTGAATCTGTAGAAAGTATTTAACAAAGTAAAAATGACACATTGCACCTCTAAATACTGTTGTTTATTATCATCATGAGTTTGTGTGTGGGCATGTTTATGTGGTTTACGAGGACAATTTTTTAGTGTTGGGTTTAGGGGTTGTGTTGGGTTTAGGGGTTGTGTTGGGTTTAGGGGATGTGTTATGTTTAGGGGTTGTGTTGGGGTTAGGGGATGTGTTATGTTTAGGGGATGTGTTGGGGTTAGGGGATGTGTTATGTTTAGGGGTTGTGTTGGGGTTAGGGGATGTGTTATGTTTAGGGGTTGTGTTGGGTTTAGGGGATGTGTTATGTTTAGGGGTTGTGTTGGGTTTAGGGGTTGTGTTGGGTTTAGGGGATGTGTTGGGGTTAGGGGATGTGTTATGTTTAGGGGTTGTGTTGGGGTTAGGGGATGTGTTATGTTTAGGGGTTGTGTTGGGTTTAGGGGATGTGTTGGGGTTAGGGGATGTGTTATGTTTAGGGGTTGTGTTGGGTTTAGGGGATGTGTTATGTTTAGGGGTTGTGTTGGGTTTAGGGGTTGTGTTGGGTTTAGGGGATGTGTTGGGGTTAGGGGATGTGTTATGTTTAGGGGTTGTGTTGGGGTTAGGGGATGTGTTATGTTTAGGGGTTGTGTTGGGTTTAGGGGTGTGTGTTGGGTTTAGGGGCTGTGTTATGTTTGGGGGTTGTGTTGGGTTTAGGGGTTGTGTTGGGTTTAGGGGATGTGTTAGGTTTAGGGGATGTGTTGGGTTTAGGGGATGTGTTGGGTTTAGGGGATGTGTTGGGTTTAGGGGTTGTGTTCGGTTTAGGGGATGTGTTGGGTTTAGGGGATGTGTTGGGTTTAGGGATGTGTTATGTTTAGGGGTGTGTTGGGTTTAGGGGTGTGTTCGGTTTATGGGATGTGTTGGGTTTAGGGGTTGTGTTGGGTTTAGGGGTTGTGTTGGTTTTAGGGGATGTGTTGGGTTTAGGGGATGTGTTGGGTTTAGGGGATGTGTTGGTTTAGGGGTTGTGTTGGGTTTAGGGGATGTGTTATGTTTAGGGGTTGTGTTGGGTTTAGGGGTTGTGTTGGGTTTAGGGGTGTGTGTTGGGTTTAGCGGTTGTGTTGGGTTTAGCGGTTGTGTTGGGTTTAGGGGTGTGTTGGGTTTAGAGGATGTATTGGGATTGGGGTTGTGTTGGGGTTAGGGGTTGTGTTGGGTTTAGGGGTGTGTGTTGGGTTTATGGGTTGTGTTGGGTTTAGGGGTTGTGTTGGGTTTAGGGGTGTGTTGGGTTTAGAGGATGTGTTGGGTTTAGGGGATGTGTTGGGTTTAGGGGTTGTGTTGGGTTTAGGGGTTGTGTTGGGGTTAGGGGTTGTGTTGGGTTTAGGGGTTGTGTTGGGTTTATGGGTTGTGTTGGGTTTAGGGGTTGTGTTGGGTTTAGGGGTGTGTTGGGTTTAGAGGATGTGTTGGGTTTAGGGGTTGTGTTGGGTTTAGGGGTGTGTTGGGTTTAGGGGTTGTGTTGGGTTTAGGGGTGTGTTGGGTTTAGAGGATGTGTTGGGTTTAGGGGATGTGTTGGGTTTAGGGGTGTGTTGGGTTTAGGGGATGTGATGGGTTTAGAGGATGTGTTGAGTTTAGGGGATGTGATGGGTTTAGGGGATGTGATGGGTTTAGAGGATGTGTTGGGTTTAGGGGATGTGATGGGTTTAGGGGATGTGTTGGGTTTAGGGGATGTGATGGGTTTAGGGGTTGTGTTGGGTTTAGAGGATGTGTTGGGTTTAGGGGATGTGTTGGGTTTAGGGGTTGTGTTGGGTTTAGGGGTGTGTTGGGTTTAGGGGTTGTGTTGGGTTTAGAGGATGTGTTGGCTTTAGAGGATGTGTTGGGTTTAGGGGATGTGTTGGGTTTAGGGATTTGTGTTGGGTTTAGGGGATGTGTTGGGTTTAGGGGATGTGTTGGGTTTAGGGTTGTGTTGGGTTTAGAGGATGTGTTGGGTTTAGGGGATGTGATGGGTTTAGGGGTGTGTTAGGTTTAGGGGTTGTGTTGGGTTTAGGGGTGTGTTGGGTTTAGGGGATGTGTTGGGTTTAGGGGATGTGATGGGTTTAGGGGATGTGATGGTTTAGAGGATGTGTTGGGTTTAGGGGATGTGATGGGTTTAGAGGATGTGTTGGGTTTAGGGGATGTGATGGGTTTAGGGGTGTGTTAGGTTTAGGGGTTGTGTTGGGTTTAGGGGTGTGTTGGGTTTAGGGGATGTGATGGGTTTAGGAGTTGTGTTGGGTTTAGGGGTGTGTTGGGTTTAGAGGATGTGTTGGGGTTAGGGGTTGTGTTGGGGTTAGGGGATGTATTATGTTTGGGGGTTGTGTTGGGTTTAGGGGATGTATTATGTTTGGGGGTTGTGTTGGGTTTAGGGGTTAGACAATCATGTGTGTGTGTGTGTATGTTTGTGTGTTTCTGTGTGTATGTTTGTGTGTGTGTGTGTCTTTGTGTATTTTTGTGTGTGTATGTTTTTTGAATGTGTGTGTGTGTGTGTTTAATGCTGCCACTATAAATAAGATCTTTATTGTTAGTTAATTTTTCTTACCCATTATCCAATTTTCTTGTTTTTAGGATTAACATCACTACATTTAGTTTAATAAATTTGATTTCTACTTATTTTAGCATGTTGTCAGATATAAATATGCAAACAAGTGTTAATCTGAAAAAAATAAAAATAAAAATGTTATTTGTATATTTTTGTCTCGTTTCCAGCAAGAATATTTAAACATTCTTTAAATAAGATAAATTAGTTTTAACTTTTAAGCTTGTAAAAAGAAAATCGTTTAAGGAAAAAAAACTTAATTCAAAGGGAAAACAATTTTATCTTTCTTACCCCATTAGCATTTATTGTTTCTCGTTTTAAGCATAACCCCTCCAAAATGTGTTAGATTTCTCTAAAAAACAAGACTTAATATCTTATGCAGTCCTTCTTCTTAAGTCAATTTATATTGTTTAAATTTTTTTTTACATGTTTATTCCAGATAAAAAAAAAATATTAAAATAACTTAGTATTATTTTAAACAATTTATACTTGAATATAGTATTTATCATTATTTTTATATTTTATACCTAAAAAATAGGAGAAGAAAAACAGGAAGGTTTATAATGTTAAACAATTTAAGTAAATGTAAATATTATTTAAAGAGATTTTTTTCTAGAGAAAACAAGTCAAACATATTGATTAAACCAATTGTTGTTGTTTTTTTGTAGTATTGAATTGAGCAACAACACACACAGAGACACAGAGTTTCCCTCGAGTCATTCATATTCACTCCCCTGATATTAAAAGATGCACTGGAGCCGTGAATCATAACGGCATAAAAAAATCATAAAAGAGTTCTCCTTTTACGTCACGTCTCAGTTTATATGTATCCTTCAATCCTCAGATGTGTGTGTGTTTGATCTGGAGGCCAGTGGGGTCTTTCACTCGACCACTGACAGGCACAAGACTTTTGTATTAGACATGCACTCAGTCAGTCCGTCTCTATCAGTCACTCGTATGTGGCAGGAAATTGGGCTGCTTTGAGCTGATTGGTTAAGACATATTGGTGCAGTAGAGAGGCGCGGAGTGCAGAAACTGGTTAAGAAATAAACGGGGGATGGGAATGGATGGATTTGTACCTCAGGGAAATTAAGTTGCGGGGCAATGGATTGGCTGAGTGAGCAGGTCTTCAGAAGAGCAGAACGCTGGCAGTTTAGCGCTGTGACGGGGCCTCAAATCTCAGGCTCAGCTGGTGCCACAGCGGGGGGCCCGCTCAGTGCCCGTGTTTATCAAGACTCGCACTAGACAAGCCGACGGGCGAGACAGCTGAAGACCGAAGCTGTGCGGTGAATATTTACCAGCCCATCTGTGCTGGTCTTGTTTTCTTCAATGAGTTTTCTTCTCACGTGTGCGAGCTGCTCCTGCTACGGTCTGGACTGGCGTGAGGGAGCCATTACATTGTCATGCCTCTTGAAAGCACACAAGGTACTGCTCATCCTCATCTGCCGTACATACTCAACAAAGACATCGGCTTTTACTTGAGATCCAACTAAACCAAGTTGGAGTTTTGAGGCTTTTAGTTCATGCCTGTTAACTTCAAGGGAAACATCTATACTATGTACTTTTAAACATTGACAAAACAGACTTTCAGACTCTTGTTCGCAGGGGTATGAGTCGATGACATGAAGCCCTTTCAGGATGTCCTGTGTGTTGAAATTTCCCTTGATGTTTTCACAGATAAGAGGTTTTTCTACTTTAAAAACATACTGTAAAAATCAGAACATAATCCCCAACGCAATAAAATAATTTCTATCAGGAAAACTTGCAGACTTGAGTGAAATATATGATGACGTTTATTTGATGAATTTAAAACAGAAAATGAATGTCTCTCTTTGGCGTAGGCCCCGTCTGGCAGTCCGAAGTTGTAGTACTCGGAACCGTCATATCCTGCCGGAGATAGGAGGCAGGGGCGAGGAGCCTATCCCCGTGCAGGACGGGACTCAACTGTTGGTGGTGGGGTGGTGGAGGTTGCCGTGTTAGCACATTGAAACAGCAATGAGATAGATTGTGAGCAGACTTATAAAGCAATGGCATACATGTGATTGGCTGGGAATTACCCAGCTAATGGTGAGATGATGTACAGCTGCTAGTCTTCCCGCTAGAACTACACTGCGCTTACATTTATTGAAACCAAGCTGCAAAAACACCTCATTCTCTACTTCCATGACTTCCCCACGTCACTAGGGGTAAATTAATTCATGACCGCCTCTACAGTGGGAAAACAACGCCTACTCTTCATCATGAAGTAGGGAAAACACATGGCTCCGCCCACTGCTGCTTCAGTTTGTAAACTGATAGAGAAGGACAAACAGGGTCTACTGAGACCTAACTATTTCTGAATGTTTGTGCGTCATGTGGATTTGTCTTCAGCTTATTTCAGTGTGGATTACATGTTTTTCGGGTCATATCAGTGTGGATTGCTTGTGAATTCAAGCTTTACAAAGGAACTGTTATAGAAGAATGGGGCAGATAAATGCTTGGACCTGATGCAAAACACTAAGTAAACAGTTTTATTCATTAATATTTAAAATGTCATGACTGTTTGATAGTTTATGCTGTTTACACCAGGCATGTCTGTTGATGCAACACGATGCAATGGCTCAGGCGCATTGACACCAACTTTCTAAACCGTTTATTTGTATTGTTGGCAGTAGTAGTGTCAGCACATGGAACAGGACATCTGTTTACCCTATGCGCAACATGCCGTAATGGACACTTTAATGGTAGACGGCATCATTGGTTATAATGGGTTCTATTGATTTTGACACAACTCTCGCATCCGGTGTAGACAGAGTGTGAGTGATAACAGTTGTGCTTGAGTGAACAGTTCATATATTGTATATATATTAATATATTGTTGGATGTATGTTTTGTGTAAACCCTGAAATGTAGTTTTATAATGTTGTGGAGCTTGTTCATTCTCTTCAGATTGAGTTTTAAATATGGCTGAATTTGAGGAGCTGCACGATGCCAATCATAACAGTGGGCATTTACATTGAAGTTAAAGGAGGCGCTTATGCCAAAACTGAGCGTTTCAGACAGAGGGTCTGAGACAGGGTGGAAAATTATCATATATTATTAAATTATGACTGTTTTAATGCAAAATTTACTACTTTTACTAAAAATAGCTACTAACATTATCAGTGGAATTCAGGGAAGATAATAAAACTACTAAAAAAAGAGCATTTTATGGCCCATTTAAGCATGTGAGGATGTGTATTCATAAACCTGTTACTTGTTTGACATATTCATACAGGCATATTGAATCAAGTTAAAACTAGTTTTGATTTAGCATATTTATGTGGGTATGACATATTAATAGGATATTGGACTTGACAGACTAGATCTGCTACGCTGCTGCAGAACAAGAACCAAGTCTTGCTTCTACTTGAACATACACAAATATACTTGTGTATAAGCACGAGTTAAGTACGAGGACATGCTGCTGCTGCTGCTGCAGTACAGTTTAAAAAACACGAGGCATGCTGTATTATGCTTATATGACATATTGCTGCACAAATACACATATGAAAAATACCCATATAGCAGATCTAGACAAGTGAAGCTGGGGTGGAGGTGGAGTTTAGAGAAAAACTCTTGCAGCACACTGCAGTGAAACCGGCTTGCAAACTGAGCAAATTTAAATGTTATAATAGCAAACAAAGAGTACACAAGTGGATTGGCTACCCGATTAGGACCTAAGTGTGTCAAGGCAAATGTAATCAGACTTGACTTGAGGTTTTCAGGCGAGCAACATATGAGAGTAGTTAGTTGTATAAAATGTGATTAAAATTATTGGTGGTTGCTATGGTGTTGCTATGTGATTGCTTACTGGGTCAATACAGAACACTTTAAAGTCTATAGATATTTGATAATTAACTATAATAAGCACCCTATACTCCCTGAGCTCATGTTACATGCACAGATCAGGTAAAAAAGAAAGTTTTTGCAGAGAAGAAAGTCAAATATCCTTCAAGATCTAAAGCATTTACAGATGAGCCACCCGATCATCTCAGGTTTAACCATTTCTCTCTCAACTTAAATTACTATGTTTTAGAGAGACATTTTCACGTTCAGGCCTCAGCCTGATACAAAATCCATCCACGCCCTCCTTGTATTGCATTCTGACATCCTGTCCCAGCTAATGCAGGTTTCTACAGGACAGAATGAGGCACATGGGGAATTGAAAGTTTTCAAACACACTCTCAAATGTTATTTCACACTTATGCCCATCGAGTACCAAGAGTGACCCGTTTATCAACCACACTCAAGCACCGGTGTCAACTAGCAACACATACAGGGCTGTGAGAAACAGCAAACAGGTTTGAAATTGGCAGTCGACAAACAGTCTGGGTTTTGGATTACAGGGGTGGAATAAAGAAGCACTCACTAGGGATGAAGACAAGGCCGGAGTGTCAACAGAGTCTGAACAGAAGCTGAACTCTCACCCTCACGGCTGTATTCACTTAAACCTCAGCTGTGTTGTCCCGAACCGGACCAACCACAGACTCAATCTGCAGCAGTGTTGTGGAAGCTACTTTGAAACTGTAGTTTGTCAAGCTACAAGCTATTTACGTTTTTCTGAAACCGATAAATGGTCAAGTCAAGTCCAAAAATGGGAAAAAAATTGTTGGAGTGCCTAGAACTCCAGACATATTGAAGATATCAATATGTATCTTCAGTGTTTACATTAAAACCTGTTTGAGTCAAAAGAGTCTCTAGATTCATTTGATATGACATTTCTTTTTAAATTTGAGCAATTATTGGAGAAACGGCATGCTGTTAAACACAATGACCACTTACATGGGCTGAATGCTCATTTTCAGTTAAAATATCCAATATTCACTGTGTATTATCACATTGAGAATAAATATATTCATCCAAAAGCTGATAAATGTGTCTTTCAGAGGCTTTATATGGAATTAAGATGAAAATCAGGTGCATTTCAAACTGTTCTGAGACCAGTGCAGACACACAGCACACTGGAGTCAATCACTAAATAGGCAGCAAGGGAGCATCCTATATCTCTCAGGGCAGTCAATCCAAACTTCCTATTTAAAGTTCAGTTTCGAGCTGCAGATGATGTTTGGATCACTCAACATGTTTGACACACATGTGACAATGATCATCAGTACATAGATTCACCATTTATAATGGATCATTTTATTCAACATGGTTGGCAGTGATTGGATGATGCTGGACATTACTTTGAATCAGAATTATTTATGCCTATTTTTTATGTAATATCTGTAACGACGTGTGAAACATAATTCATTTAAAATCTCACAATGTAGTCCCACCGTCCACATATGTGGACATACATTTTTTAGGAAAATTATTTGGTCTAATATAATGTTTGTTTCTTAGGGGCTACTAGTTACAAATAATGTCAAATTAGTATGTCAGATTCCTCAGACGAAAGACATTAGTAGTGCTAAATTGCTACTTTTTGGTAAAATAAGGTTGTTACTGGAAAAGCAACATTATTTTGAAATCAGATGAGCTAATCTCGTGCTAACTCCTAAACTACTTTTAATTAGTAACTTCAGAACACTGAACTGCAAAATGTTAAATTAAACTTGAATGAAATGATAGTGCAGACAGTGATGATGCATATAGTGCAGACAGCCCATGGCAAGACAGGAATCTTCATGGAATATGAATGATAGCATCACACTCTGAGGATAGTCTTAAATGAAACATTAATGTTCCTAATGTTAGAGGCAAATGTAATGCTAATGTAGAGCAGAAGACCTGTAGCACTTTATATATTATCCTTTGCCCTGACGATCTTGGCCAGAGTTGGAGATGTGAAAGCACTGGCAATGGAGTAATCTGACCTTATTCCTCTCTGTCGAGGGTTTAAGAGAGGTTCTTGTATGTCAGGGCTGCCGCTGCTCAGACATCCATGTGTCATGTCACTGCTGGTACACTATAATGCCCTACAAAGGCAAAAAGCAGTACTTAAGACACCACTGAAACTGAGAAAAATAGCTTCAATGTTCCTTGGGTTTGGTTCGCTGTTCTTTTCTGCATATCGCGGCGTCGCCGTTTGGTGGTCCGTTCTGCATAACGCACCGGCTAATTTTTGTTTATCGCGGCCCATTCGGGATGTTTCGCTGCCGACCCACTGGCCCGCTCGTTTCTCCCACTGGCCAGTCCACCCCTGATCGGCCCCAAAGTGCATCAGCCCACCGGGAAAATGCCCGTCCAGCGCTGTCCGTCAGACAGACGGTCTAATCAATGCGGCTCGGTTCATTTCTACAAAGTTACTTTCAACAATGCTCATTTATCCACAGGAGGACAATCCCTCTTTTAAGCACACATTGTAAGTAGAGTTTAATATTAATTGGAGTGAGTCTTCATTATGTTGTGATTTTTACATTATGTTTGTGAGGTAATAGTTTGACCGGTTGTTTTTGCCAATTTAAGCAGATTACAAGATCTGTGTTAAATATGTAAAGATATTTTTAATATCAGCTCCAGTTTTTTACCTCTGTGTTGGTGTGCAGTCGACAAAACCTAGGATAAAAGATCTGCTGTGTTCTCAGAACACATACTGTAGGTATTTTACTGAAGTGAATAGATGTGTAGACACACTTTTTTATACATGAAAACATACGGATGTTATTGATACTCATTATAATTATTATAATTATAATAATATTTGCTTCGTTCTTATAAAGTTTAAAACCTGATGTGGGTAGTAACATGCTACATTTACTCCGAAAATTCACTTGAGTAACATTTTGGAAAAAATGCTCTCCTGCAAGTGCACCAAGCCGTGGCACTCAAAGAACTGCACGAGGGTAGTTCTGACAGTTCTGGCCCATGACTGTGTTGGCATGTCAACTGCCTCGAGTTGCTGGCAGTACTACTTGCCCTGAGGAGGCTATTGCCGGATAACGCAGCAATGATTGCGTACATCAGCCGCCAAGGTGACCTACACTCTCGTCGTGTGTCACAACTCACCCGTCGTTTCCTCCTTTGGAGTCCGCAGCGGCTCAAATCTCTGTGAGCCACCCACATCCTGGGCCACCTCAACAGCACAGCAGACGTGCTGTCACCACAGGTTACACTCAGGAGAGAGTGGAGACTACACCCTCAGGTGGTCCAGCTGATCTGCAGTTGATTCGGCAAGCACAGGTAGACCTGTTCGCTTCCCCAGAATCCTCCCACTGCCCACTTTGGTACTCTCTGACCGAGGCTCCCCTCGGCACAGATGCCCTGGCACACAGCTGGCCCCTCCGGCTGCACAAGTATGCGTTCCCCCCAGTGAGCCTACTTCCACAGACGTTGTGCAAGGTCAGGGAGGGCAAGGAGCAGATCCTCTTAGTGGCCCCTTATTGACCCTCCCGGATTTGGATCTCTGACCTTATGCTCTTCGCGACAGCCCCCCCTGGCGCATTCCCCTGAGGAAAGACCTTCTTCCTCGGGGACGGGGCACCATCTGGCACCCGCGACCGGACCACTGGAATCTACAAGTCTGGCCCTTGGATGGGACGTGGAACACTTAAGTGGCCTAACACCCGCAGTGGTAGACACGATCACTCAGGCCAGGGCCCCCTCAATGAGGCGCCCTGATGGCCTGAAGTGGCGTCTGTTCACTCGGTGGTGTTCTTCCCGAGGTGAAGACCCCCAGAGATGCGCAGTAGGGTCAGTGCTTTCCTTTCTGAAGGAAAAGTTGGAGGAACGGCTGTCTCCCTCCACCTTGAAAGTGTATATAGCCGCTATATCGGTGCATCACAATGCAGTGGACGGTAAGTATTCAGGGAAGCACGATTTGATCATCAGGTTCCTGAGAGGCGTGAGGAGGTTAAACCCCCCAGGCCGAGCCTCGTTTCCTCGTGGGACCTCTCCGTGGCCCTTCGGGGCCTTCGGACGTTCTTGAACCCTGGACGTTCTAGCCTAGCGGCCGTCGAGTCTTCGGAGAGGCTCGCTGATGCCCCAGTATGGGCATTACCAGGCCCCCGTGTGTAAAGACCGTGTGTTGCCTCTTGGGGCTGGGTGTGGTCTCCGCGGTGTCCTACTCTTTGGAGGGACATCCCCCAGCTTAGACCATATATTTGGCCCCCAGCCGAACGATTTCATTCCTTTTGGGGAGAACAATAGAGAGAAGGCCACGGCTGGGCCAGCCAGTCCTTATACTCCTGAGCAATTAGCTGTTGTCCTAGGCGCAGGGGACCGCTTCATGCCTGCCAGTGTGTTGGGGGTAGTTATGCGATGGCTTGCTGCGCTGACTACAAGGCACACAGAGGTCTGCCCATCTCGCACCGCCAGTCCGCGTAACTCGGTTCAGCTCTTGTGGCGTTTTCCATTGGGACCCCTAGTGTCGCCTCATCGACACGACGTCTCATTCCCTCCATCAGGGAACGGAGGTTACGTTAGTAACCGAGACGTTTTTATATCATAGCTGCAACATATTAGTGCCTGAATAAATCCTTGTAAACATCTGTGTTAAGTGCAAATGTCTTGCCCTGCCAAGTCTTATGGAAAACACAAACACAGAGAGATGTATATATTTAAATTAATTAATTTAATTTAATTTAATTAGTGTACACAACTAATTATCTAAATTCTTTCGACACTGAAAATGCTGGACCGTCACTGAACTAAATTCACACAGGATGTAAAAAGCTGTGAAATAATGACAGAAGGCATGAATAAATCCTGATCTTACTTCAATGTATAATTGATAAAAGATTTCCAAACGTCTCTTCTATTTGACAGATTCGTCCAAATCTAAGAAGAATCCTTAAAGAGATAGTTCAGCCTTTAATTCATATTCTGTCATCATTATCCTGCCCTCATGTTCTTCCAACTTTCTGTATTCTGAGGAACCAAAAAGATGTTAGACAGAATGTTAGGGACTTATAGTCTCAGTCACCATTCCCTTTCAAAATATGGAGGGGGAAAAACATGCAGTGTAAGTAAATGATGATTAAGTCTAGCATTCTGTCTAACATCTCCTTGAAGGAATAATTTTCCCAAAAATATATTCTTGCATAATTTACTCACCCTCATGCCATCCCAGATGTGTTCTATTTCTTCTGCGGAACACAAAGATTTTAGAAGAATATCTCAGCTCTGTTAGTTTATACTCGAATGCAAGTGAATGGTGACCAAAACTTTGAAGCACAGAAAGCACATAAAGGCAGCATTAAAGGACTTCAAATTACACAGATTCAATCTATGTCTCCAGATGGGATATGATAAGTGTGGGTGAGAACTGATCCATATTTAAATACGTTTTACTAATAAATCTCCACTTTTACAAGAAGAAGACTTCTTGTGTTTTTGGTGATTCAATTATTTGTGCATATTGCCTCCTACTGGGTAGGGAGGAGAATAAACAGTGAAAAAGTACTTTATAAATTATAAAGTTATAGATATTTAACTGTTTTTCACCCACACCCATCATCATATTGCTTCTGAAAATCACTGGAGTTGTATGATTTACTTTTATGCCGCCTCTATGTGCTTTTTGGTGCTTCAAAGATCTGGTCATCATTCACTTGCATTGTATGTGCCTACAGAGCTGAAATATTCTTCTAAAAATCTTCATTTGTGTTCAGCAGAAGAAAGAAAGGGATGAATGAGGGTGAGAAAATTAGAGCATTTATATTTTATGGTGAACTATCCCTTTAATTTGATGCATGGAAGAAAGAAGTCATATGGCTTTGGAATAACATGGTGGTGAATGATGACAAATTAATTTATTAAGAGTATTTATTATTATTATTATTAATCATTCTTACTCTTACTTGAATCATTTTTAACATTATTACTTTTACTTCTACTTAAGTAATTCTTTTTGAAGTACTTGTACATTTACTTGAGGAAAGTTTCTGGCTACTCAATCTACCTCTGCTTAAAACCTCTACTGAAGTCTCTCTTGTAGGTCTGTAGTCATACACATTTTTAAGGATTAACATTTTTCTATTGATCGCTGATTCAGTGACTCATTTCACACAATGCACTCATTTGTCACTTTCGGGCATCACCAGAAATGGTCACTGAATTATGAAATGGCTAGATGCTACTAAATTCAATTGAGGGAACAAGTTTATTTCATCAATTGAGTAAAGTCAACTTATTAGGGTTTTCAGTGCTCAACATATGTGCTGCTTTTGCTTGCAGTGTATTGGGTATTATTCCAACTTTCTGTTGCAACACTGCAAAGAAAACTGCACTTCATGGAATCTTAAATAAAACAAAATGTTTCAATGAAAAATGCAGATTTCATATTCTTATTATGTAGCAGTCACTCAACGCTATATTGTACTTTGTGTCATGATGAACAACATCCTTTAGCTGTGACGACATTATAAAATGGGCATAAAACAGTCTCTATCTGATTACATAATTAAGCCATTATCAAAATCATACAGACGGACGATATCAATTGGAACGCCTTTCTTGATTTTGCTGTGAAAAAAATCAATCAATTGATAGAAGAAAAAGCATGCGTTAGAGCTGGTGAAACTAAGACATATTTTATGATAAATGTTTTGAGTTTTAGTAAAGGTGCATCATGAACAATGCAAATATAAACTCCCATCCAGCTCACTACATTTCATGTCTGGAGGGGCACGAGAAATTAGTGCCCTCCCGGGTCTGCATCGCCCGCTCATGTGTTATTGCATCCAGGGCAGAGAGGCCGCGGACTGCACAAAAACACATTTTGTTTCCATCCTCTCACATTTCCCTCAGCTCTCATATTGATCAGTAGAGAAAATGCAGTCCTGGAACTCTCCAGAACACTGGTACGGATGGTCGACATGATCCAATCGAGAGACAGGAAAACAGTTACAGCCTCCAAAGTTTGATGTTTGATGCCTCAGGCAACACACGATACCCACAGACAGACCAGGGCAGAATTCACACTACAATATTTGACAGCAAATATGATCATAAGGAGTCGCATCATATATTATGCATTTGTTGCTAAATAATAAACACCAAACAGTGCAGCCTAGACCGGTTGCAATAATATATCAGTAGTCAGGTCTTCATCCTAAAATGTATTGCACCAACTGTGCATCCCTATTTATAGCTGAAGAAATTGAAAAGATGAAATAGCAGTCAAAAAGTACTCACAATCCATATGCTTCAGTTTATTAGTATTTTTTTCTTCTGTGGAACACAAAAAGAGAATCTTCTTTACAGAAGAATCTTCCAGCAGTTAATTGTGTAGTTCAGATTAACTAGGGGTTGCATAGTCGAATTAGGCTGGACTAATAGGCTTGAGTAGTCGACTATTAAAAACACCTAATTGTAACTTCAACCATCAATCTCCAAAAAGGACCAAAATACAACTTTTACACTATATTTGAAGTCATATTCAGCAGCATTTTGTACCTTTTATAGGGATTTGTTTTATTTTGTATTATTATTATTATTATTATTATTAATACCAAATAAACTATGGTGTCAAATATTTTAAATTAGGGATGTCCCGATACCATTTTTTTGAGAACAAATACTAGTACCGGTACTTCCTTTTTGGTACTCGTCCTATACCTATCCCCCCTTTCATCAAATGAAAATAGAACAATATATTTTATTTTTATCATATGAAGTGCATTTATACAGAACTTTACAGCACAATCCAAAATACTACATTGGAGTTATATTGCTTAAATATAATATAATTACTACTGATTTATTATTAGTAGTAGTTGTAGGATAACAGTATATCACATAATGTTACAGTTGTGATCTATTTCTGTCTAACTTTTTTCCATTTAAATTTAGCTTTTATTTTGGCAGACACTTTTATTTTGAAGTGAAGCTCTTTTTGATGGTAGCTTCTCACCTCCGGAAAAGCAGGTCACTACATGGCATACCCTGCATTCCAATCAGTGTAAATTAGCCCGTTTTAGCTCAACTAGCACAATAATATACATTCACTTTGAAGCATACCGCACATGCAAACTATATATTAATCTCATTAAATTGCAGCCTTTGCAGTTTAATAATCACTCTAGGACATAATATGATTTTAATTTGTGTGATAAATGTTTACGTAATTATGTTCATTCATCAGATGTTCTTGGTTTTAGCATGGGTACAAGTACATGAGCGCAGTATTGAACCCATTCCAATACCAGTATCGTGTATCGGAACATCCCTACTTAAATTAACAATCAGCTAACTCATTCTCAAAATGACAACTGAATTTAAAACACAAATAACAGCAAACAGGTTTGGAAAGACATGAGGGTGAGAAAATAATGATCACACTAATGCATGGCTTCACAGAGAAGAAAAAGGGTTGGTTTGTATGTGTGTATGTGCTTATTTGCAGGCTCTGTGAATGTCAATGGCTCCTCATTAGTATTCCACCTCCACTTCTGCAGTGGCCAATCAATGGCAACATTACGAACAGCAACCAACATGACGAGAGAATGAGAGGGTGGAAAAATGTAACATAAGCACAGAGCAGTGATTTACTAGAAAGGAGAAGAGCAGCAGAGATACGGCCGTTAGGTGCATGCTGGGAAGTTCTCGTTGCTAATGTGTAAAATGCAAAGATGTGGAATCCTCTGAGGTAAACTCTGACAAAACTAATGCTACTGTTTGTGTCAAAGGTGGGTTTGTTACATACGTATTTGCACATAAAACAGGGTGTGAAATGTAGAAGCTGTAATGTGAAATCACACTGGGTTGTAATGAGTGAATGTTTTGTATCAGCTATTGATTTTCACTCTCTTAAAGAGCCATGTAGTTCATAACATCTGCTTCTATCAGAAAGATTTGGTAAAATTGACATTTATTTGATGAAGTGATTTTGAACCACAGTATATATTTTCTAATTTGGTGTAAGCTCCGTCTGGCTGTCAGATCCTGCCAAAGATAGGAGGCAGGGGGCGAGGAGCCTACCCCTGTGCAAGGGTGGTGGCAGTCAGGGGGGTGGAGGTTGTTGTGTAAGCACAGCAAAGAGGTAGATATAAATCAGGCTTTTAAAGCAATGGCTGATGTATGATTGGCTATGAGCTTACTAGATAATGGTGTGAAGATGTACAGCTGCGAGTCTCCTGTTAGAAATACGCTTACATTTCTAGTACAATGGAAAATTAACGGTGAAGTGTGATTTCTGCACCACTACCATCATCAAACAGAACTACAAAAATCATGACTATTTTCAAACAGGTTTCCTGTTATATACCTATCCCAATGGGTCCGGCAGTTTAGGTGGCAGCTCCAGAAAGGGGGCAGTGTCCGGAGGCCAGGGAGGTGACTCCAGGAAGGGAGTGGGGTTCGTAAGCCAGGGAGGTAATACTAGGAATGGAGCAGGGTTTGGAGTCCTTGGAGGATGCCTGGGCTGTGGATCAGGGCCTGACTAGGCAGAGGGGAATTTTGGAATCTCAGGGGGCGGGGCTGCTGGCATCTCAAGAGAGGAGGAGGAGCAGTATGCGGCTCAGGATGCAGAGCGGATGGAGTCGCAGAAGGTGGAGACTCAGGGGGCGGAGACTCGTGGAAGAGGTGCCTCAGGAGGTGGAGACTCGGGGGACAGAGCCGCAGTAGGCAGAGACTCAGGGAGCGAAGCAGCAGGAGGTGGAGCCACAGGCTGCTCAGGAGATGGAGCCGCAGAAGTTTCAGGGAATGGAGTCACAGGAGGCAGAACCGGAGAAGGCAGAGCCGCAGGAGGCTCAGGGTGCGGAGCTACTGGAGGAGGAGTTGGCAGAGTTGCAATAGGCTGAGGGAAATGAGTTTCAGGAGAAAGAGCAGATGGAACTGCAGCATTTTCAGGAGACTGAATGGGTTGAGCCACAGTAGGAGTTTTAGGAGAAGGAGACAGGGCTCGGAGAGCGGAGTCACAGAGGGATAAGGGGGCAGAGCCATGGAGGGCTCACAGGGCGGACCCGTAGAAGAATCGGAGGGCGGAGCTGTGGAAGATGCTGAGATCAAGGTAGCTGGGAATGCAGAGTTCAAAGCAGCTGGGGATGGAGAGGGCTCAGTGGTCAAGGCAGCTGGAGACGTAGAGGTCAAGAAAGCCGGAGGCCGCAGGAAGCTGAGGACAGTAAGGTCAGGACAACTGAAGCTGGGACTACCAAGGTTGGGACCACTTATGAAGGGGGCTTTTTCCTCCTCCTCTAAGAGCCTGCCACATCTAGTAAGAGAGAACAGGGTGTCTCTGGGGAAGCTGCTCCATCCCCTGCTGGTCTGCCTGCAAGATGCTGGTAATAAACTCCCTCAGTGGCAGGGAAACGCAATCCAGTGACACAGACTCCCTTAAAGAATTTTTAAGTCCCAACCAGAATATTGTTCTAAGTGCCCTCTATGGCATAATGGACTGTGATGCCAACCTCCAAAATTCCAAGCTGTATTCCACTGCCGACCTGGATCTCTGACAAATTTGGCCAATTTGCTCTGCTGGGTTCATGGTAGGTTTTTGCATTCTATCACAGAGATAGACCAGCGAGTGAAGGATTTTAGAACCCAGTTGCGAGACTTCTTTATTAAAAATAATCCAGAGCAAGAGAAACCATAAAATAAACAAGCCGAAGACTCACCAAACTCAACTCAATGCAATTAACAATGCAAAAAAAAAGTCAGGGAGAACATGAGGGCTATATATGCACGGAACTAAATGACAAACTAGAAATACCTATAAACAATTAGGGAAAATGACTCCCACACATCTCTATACAGATGCCTTATGCTGTCTATATAATAGTGGTTTGTTTTGATAAGCATACATACAAGTTCACACACACAAACCCTGTATCTGAAATCGCATATTGTCAAATTCTGTACTCTATTTGATGAAGAATACACTTCTTGGCCAGTAAAACAGTATGCGCTTTAGGTATGAATATGAGTAGTATGAATAGATTTCGGACATAGTTCATCCAGGGATGTGGGTATTGACTTGTGACCCCAATATATGATGCAATAACAACAACCGTGGAAAAAGGTAGGTCATCTGGGTATTTCTTTGGTCATTTTACATGTAACTCAAATGGTCTGTTCTAGTCAAAGTGGGCAGTTCTTGGCCAGAATAAGATGCCGTTTGGACAAGATTTTCAATCCTCTCTCTAATTACCTATAGCAAATAAACGTAAATGAAACCAAAAAGGACTATTGGTATGAACCACACTCAAAACAATGTTTGCCATGGTGCATGTTGTGAAATAATGATTAAAAATAGAGATAATAAAAATAAACTTCACTCTTGACTATTCCTATGAGATTCACAGTTGCTGAGTGCATGACCGGTGAGAGTACACTATTTAAAGCACATGAACTCTGGGATCTCTGAGTCAGTGTTGTGTACAGTACAGTTTCCATGACCAGCTGTATTTATGAGAGAGAGAGAGACTAGCAGCTCATTTTCATGATAGCTCCAATGCAAAGGAGCTCTTCTGGCTCAATCTCTCTCTTTCTCTCTCTCTCTCTCTCTCTCTCTCTCTCTCTCTCTCAGTGAAGGTGGCCACAGACGGCCGAGCAGACTGCATGCATGGAGTGCAGGTGAGTGTGGAGAGATAAATGGTGATTTATCATGGAGATGTTCTGTAAATGTCCTTGTGCTGCACAGTGTTCCTGTGGAAAGTGAGTGGGGAGAGTACAGGAGCAAAGAGATTAATGTCAGAGCATGGCAGAGGTGCGACACGTCAAAATCACAGTCATCTTTACTACCTGTGTCCCTATAAGAGGGCGAGAAGAGAACAAAAGGAATGAGGAAGAGAACTCTTTATTGTGTAGGCCAGGTTTTCACTATCAGCATGATATCTGGTCCTTTTGACAGTTTATTTTGCAAACTGCTTTCATAAAATCACATTACTAAACCTACATATCACGTTAGTTTCCTGGTGAAAGGAACACTAGAGACGCTACAACAACACTTCCACACTAATCATGAGTAAAAGCAAATTATAAGTTCAAAAACACAAAAATGTTCATCCTCTTCCTCACGCAATGCTCTCTTATGACATATAAACAGTTTTACTATATAGCACATGACTCATTTTAACATTTGCATTACATAAACATCTACATTAACAAGCTTGTCAAATTGCACGGTAGCGCAAATGACAGTGTGTTGCCCTTGGCGATTTTTTTTACGTTGCATTACATAACGTATGCATTACATAACCATTTTAACATTTTGTATGTTTTTACATATTTCAACCATTTTAACCACCTTGGTTGGTTGGTTGGTTGGTTGTCAAAATGTGATCAGATTGGGCGGCAACTCCCCAATTTGGAATATCCAATTCCCAATGCACTCTAAGTCCTCATGGTGGCGTAGTGACCAGGTGGTGGAGGACGAGTCTCAGTTGCCTCCACATCTGAGACAGTCAATCTGTGCATCTTATCATGTGAAATGTTGAGCGCGTTACCACGGAGACGTAGCGTGTGTGGATGCCCATGCTATTCTCCGCGGCATCCACACACAGCTCACATTATAGCAACCACAAGGAAGTTACCCCATGTGACTCTACCCTCTCTAGCAACCTGGTTGCTTAGGAGACCTGGCTGGAGTCGCACTTCAAATTTTGAATGGGTTGAATATTTTGAAATCCGTCTGTAAAGGGATTAATGGAAAGGAGTAAGCGTGAACCGGCTTGACAATATAAATAATATTTTAATATAAAACTGAAACAAAAAGACAAACACACAAAAGTGTCGGACAGCTGTCTGTAAATCTCTGTCGCACTGCAGCTTCCGGTTGGCCTTTATCCCTCTCTGAGGCTTGATTAGCCTGATTAATCAGAGATTAACCTCTGCCCCGCCACAGCGTCTTTTCTTGATGTCACGAAAACAATGCACATTTGTATTTACTCATTCCACAACATGCGTCATCGCACCCTTAGCCCCGCCCACTGGTGTGCAGTTCAACTCAAGAGAGCAGGCCTTGTGTGGCTATTGTATTTACTCATCCCACAACATGTGTCATCGCACTCTTAGCCCCACCCACTTGTGTGCAGTTCAACTCAAGAGAACAGGCCTTGTGTGGCTATTGTATATACTCATCCCACAACATGCGTCATCGCACCCTTAGCCCCGCCCACTGGTGTGCAGTTCAAGTCAAGAGAGCAGGCCTTGTGTGGCTAACTATTCCAAACAACAAAGGTGACCCATCTTGACTATTTTGTATTCTTTTTTAATATATTCATGCACTAGACAGATATCTTTTATCGCTTGATACATGCAGTGTCAAGTAACAACTCTGTAAGGGAGAAGCAATTCTCTGGAAATACTGTGATACTAGAAAATGGATGTGGATGTGTCTTGTGGATGTGTGGATTTGTATGTTCGGCTCATATCATACCAGTCATAATACGATTCAAGCTTTACAAAGAAATTGTTATTGAAGGGTGGGGCAGTTAAAACACTTGGGCCCGATTGCAAAACAGTAAGTAAACAGTTCCGTTCATGAATATTTCAAATGTCATAACTGTTTGATGGTTTATGGTGCTGGCACCATGTTTACATCAGGTGCATCCATTGATACGATGCAACAGCTTGAGGCTGTCTACACCGGCGCATTGACACCAAGTTTCTAAACCAGTTATTTGTATTGTTGGCAGAAGTAGCATCAGCGTGTGCAGCACAAAATGGAAAGGGACATCTGTTTACTTTCAACACGATGCAATGCTACGGACACTTCCATGGTAGACGGCATCATTGATTATAATGTGTTCTATTGCTTTTGATGCAACTCTCGCGTCCGATGTAGACAGGGTGTGAGTGATAACAGTTGTGCTTGAGTTCATATATTCGATGCAATGTGTTGGATGTGCGCTGTGTAAACTCTGAAATTTTGTTTTGTTATAGTTTTGTGCTTATTCATTTTCTTCCAATTGAGTTTAAAAAAATGTCTCTTTTCGAAGGGCTGAACAATGTTAGACAATCATAACAGTGGGCGTTTATGTTGAAATTTTAAAGAGGCGCTTTGGCCCTCTGTCTAAAACGCTCGGTTTTGGCCTGAGACAGGGTGGAAAATTAACATGTACTAACATTTTCAGTGGACCTCAGGGAAGATAAGACAACTATAAAAATAGAATTTCATGACCCCTTTAATGTTTTTACGTTTCAACAATTTTAACCAGTTTAACGTTTGCGTTATATATTCAACTACATTTACTGTACAAGTTTGTTTAGACATGATCAAATTGGACGGTAGCTTAACTGATAGAGCATTGTACGTTTGCATATTTTTTGGATTTAAACTACATAAAGTTTGCATTACATAACCATTTCACCATTTGATCATGCACCAGGCAGGATATGCTGAATTTCCTCCATCTGCTTCCTGACCGCTGAGAACTGCTGCGCAAATCCTCGACAGTGTCGCCAAATTGACCAGCCTGGGAGATGGGGGTGTCAAGGAACCGTACATTGTCAGCCTCCTTCATCTCAACCAAGTTGAAGCATAGGTGACACTCCTAGACCACCAAGGTGGATATCGCCTGCCCGAGAGTCCGCACCATGACCTTCATCGCCCGTAGGGTGAGATCGGTCGTCGAGCGCAGCTCCTGCATTAATCCCGGGTCAGAACTACCCTTGTGCACTTCTCTCTGCACCTTGGCGCATCCACCTGGGGAATCGTCGAGTACCCCCTGGCACCCCCAACATCGAGGGTAGTAAGAGCGGAGGAGCTCAGGATGAAACTGTGAACTTGCCTTGAGAAGAGCCAGCAGTCTCATCCCAGAACTCGACCAGGGCAAGCGAGCGTACTACTGAGTTACCCGGCAGAGTGGCTCCCATTGGGGTCCCCAAATCGCCCCCAGTGCTAACCGACACAGTCTCAAACCCATAGGTAGAAGGACCGAGGCAGGGAGACATTGGGTGGCTTTCCCGCTAACGAAGGAAAGCTGCAACTTTACGGCATGGACATAACCGGTCCATGAACGCTGTCTCCACGTGGGCAGCGCCCCAAGAACTTAAGATAGCGATCGTGAACCGTAGAGGTAACGACCGCAACCAGGAATTAAACACAGGTGGAAAGGCATCTTTAAAAACATGCTCTCCATCAGTGCCACTCTTTTGGTAGGGAAAATATACTCTTTTATTGCAAGAATACTCTTTTAGACTGTCGAAGCACCCAGGGGCATTCTCTCCACTCCATCGGTGCACAAGGGGGAGAAGCCACTGTAATGCGCCGTAAACTCCAATATTTTTTTAGAGGTGAATGAGTGGTTGCGAGCCAGCTACTTTTATACCGTATGTCCAGGGGAGTGGCATGCAAATTCCACTCGCCAATTCCCATTGGCCTTTTATAGATCAGAGGTGTTTGGGGCTCCCAAGGGCGACCCCTAGTGTGAGTGACAGATAGGGAACTGGTGTTTGGCATGTACTCTGGTGGACTTGTCCTCTTGTTGTTGTGCTTGTGGGCTGTTCACTTCCCTCTCTGTCCTGTTTTTTCTTTGAAGACAGAAGTGTATAGAATTGCCTTCATCTGTTGAAAGAACAACAAAAATCAATGTCAAACCAAAATTTGACTTGAAAGTGCAAAGTGAGGAATTGAATGTGTACTCAATACTTCAGTGTGGAGCGGAGGGGGGCGGGGCCGGGTCGGAATATCGTGTGCCCGGTCCCCAATCGGCCTGATGAGGCGCGCGAGGGATAAAGGAGGCCGGTGACGATTGTTCGAGAGAGAGAGAATTACGGGCATGTCCGTCATGTGTGTTTGTGTTGTCTTTTAAGTTTTCCATTATCGTCAAGTCGGTTCTCGCCTCCTCCTTTCCCATCCTTTAACTGTTTTACATTGGTGCCGAAACCCGGGAAGGAGGAGGGATGGCCGTCGCAGAGTCCTCGACACTGCCGTCCACCCAGGGGAGCGCCGCTGCCATCTGCTGGGTGACGGAGTAGCCCGACCGCCCGGATGCAGGTTACGGCCGTCGTCCGCGGGGCAAGTGGGGACTGGATACCCCGACCGCCTGGAGCGAGGGAGCCGTTGCCGGGGGCGGAGGAGTGCCCTGCCATCCCCAGAGACGCGGAGGGGTCGAGGGAAGACCGCCGTCCGCGAGGGGAGGAGGGAAGAAACTCTTCGACCGCCCGGAGCGGTAGAGCCGCTGCCAGGGGCGGAGGAGTGTCCCCATTTGCCGCCAGAAAAGCGGAGGCGCGTTCTGCCCGCTGGGGGTCGACGGTTTCACTCGTGTCGTCCGCCTGAGTGAGGAGGAGTGTTCGAGGACCACGCGACGGTACATCAGAGAACCGGTGAGTGAGCTTTTTCTCTCTCTCCTCTCTCTCTCCCTTTCGCACAGTGTTGGCCTTTTCCCTCGCCTATTTTGTTGTTGTTTTTCCCCTCCTGTCTCCTCCCAGGGCGAGGAAGGCGGGGACGACCACGCGGGACGCGAGATACACCCCGCCCCAGGTATAGGGGGGGTATACGTCATGCCGGTGGCACCCCGGCCTGAGATAACGCCGGGAGGAATGTGGAGCGGAGGGGGGCATGGCCGGGTTGGAATATCGCGCGCCCGGTCCCCAATCGGCCTGATGAGGCGCGCGAGGGATAAAGGCGGCCGGTGACGATTGTTCGAGAGAGAGAATTACGGGCATGTCCGTCATGTGTGTTTGTGTTGTCTTTTAAGTTTTCCATTAAACTATGATTTATATCGTCAAGCCGGTTCTCGCCTCCTCCTTTCCCATCCTTTAACTGTTTTGCATTCAGCAACTGAAAAAGGACACTATATTACAAAGTTCAGATGTCATTAAATAGTACAAACTGTTTCAAATGTTCTAATAATAAGAAAACTTTCCTAAGCACCAAATTAACACATTACAATGATTTCACAGTTCACATCTAATGAACTATGTAATATAATTTAGTAAAAATGTTGCCATAGTCACGCAGTTTTCATGAGATCAGGCATTTATTCTGGCTAAGAATCACCCACTTAAAAGAGCATCTGACTGTACCAATCACTGTTCTTCGTCTTTTACATGATATTTATGGATGCATTATTCCTTCTAACCATTTTTACTATATTTAAATCCGTCATTCCAATCATTCCTAAGCATATCACCACAGGAAAATAAATAAATAAATACAGATTCTGCCTGAGCCTGCTAATAACCCCTCTTGTTCATTCACCTGTGCTCTGACTGGTTCAATTTCCTGAGTCTGATGACAAATGCAGTTCTCTCTTTACTGTACTCTCCTGGATTTCCAGAAACAGCCTGTGAATACAGCTCTACAGACTACTCCACAAGCAGCGTAACATTTATCTGTACATATCAGAACAACTCATCAGGTCAACAGAAGAACACAAGCGGCACATTATATTTTCTGTGCAGGAACATATACTATCTTCAATACAGCCAACCTGCTTCAGCACGCCGGGCCTTGTACTTCCTCTCTTCCTGTCCAACTAGCATGCTGTCCAAAGCGTGCTGACACGGCACAACATCAATGTTCCAGAGCTGACAGATGAAGTGCATGTCAACGCAATGGGCAACGTGCACCACTGCCAAGCATGCCATTTTGCTCTCCCTGTTATCATGGGTTTAAGCCATATGCTCATTACTGCTGATCCAAAACACTATCAGACTTGCAGCAAAGAGGAAAGGTTAACTTAGTGTCACTAAATGGGATTCCATCCACATTTCTGAGAATGCGATGGGATATTGCATAAACGATGTTGCATGGAAGATGTGAATATAATCTCCATAATATGCATAAAAAACATTTATGCTCTCCTGAGATACATTTCTTATTGGAAAAGAAGACATGCAGATAAATTACGATGAAAAGACATTTAACAAATATAATGTGCACTGACATCACAAAAATAATGTGAATTTGCCACAACAAGCCATGTGAATTCATTATTTGCTCAGAGAATATACTCAATATCATTGCATCGCATCTCAAATGTTGCACTGGTTATTCTGAAATGCCAGAGTCACTAGTAAACATGAGGTTTCTTTATTTTGTGGCAATTTTCACAAAAGCGGTAATTTTGTTTTCCTAATAAAACAACAACAGATGGATGGAAATGCTGCATTATTCACAAGTAGTTTTGAATTGCAGCATCTTCCAGAGTTTCTAGACTGTATATTTACTTTGTAAATGCAGTCCAAATCTGCTTCTAAACATACAGTTACGAATCAAGTTTTTGTAATTCTTCTTCAAAGTTTTTAAAAATGGTGCTAACCTTTGACTTACAAACGATTTGAAGTAGATAAGTTCTGCAGTTGACATGTTGCACACAATGCATGAAGTCCATTCATACGCAATGTATGTGTATCCATTATGATCGTATGTTGAACATGTTACATGTTTTCAAAAGGTTTTATGTGAATATGTGTTTATTTTTCTTGAGGAGATGTGCATTTACCTCCTCTATATTGTGTTTGCATGCATACGTGAGCTGGTTTTTGAATATTTTTTGTGCAAGTCACCATCACACCTCTCCATGCTGTCCCCTTGTCATCTCATCTCCCTTGATGCTCGGCTCTATGAGACATGAATAAACAAATACAACCCCAAAAAGCATGCTCTTTACACGAAATCCACTCGATTCAACCAGTAAAGGGCATCACTTTCCATTATGTGTGACATGTTTATCGCTGAGAATATACAAATCCTGATGAAGTGGCAGGCAAGAATAGAGAATAGCTGATTTACACAGCCTGCATGTAAAGTGACCTTGAGGGGGTGATGTGTTTTCCTCCACACATGTTTAACTTTCCCACAGGGGGGCTCGGTTGGAAGGTTTTGGATTTAGTTTAGTTGGGAGTGTCACAGGGGTCAGTATTGGGCCCTCTAATGATTTCATCTGGTTAACTGTATTAGATCTCTTCATCGATCAGTTCTTGAGAATATCCCATAATTTGCAGTCCTGCTTTCAAAACTCTGTTCCAATGAGCTACTTTAAGAGACATAAAAAGCTTTGGGCCATTAAGAATACAAATGAATAGCAATAATCGGCAGAGAACACATGGGCCTTATGCTTTTTTTATCCTTTGAGAAAACCCCACATTTGCTGATGTGAAATTCAGCGATATGAACGATTTCTAGTGTTTGGAAGGGAACAGAGAAAATAGGCCTTTCAGGTGGTGAATTAAGCTTAAGTAATTACCATTAAAGGACAATTTATATGTGTAACTCTCCTCTGCCTTTCCCAGACGCTTCATATTAGCAAGTGTAATGATAATCCATCTCTTAAAAAGGCTGTCAACAGCAACCTTTCTACTCTTAAATACCAGTACACCAAATGGAGGACATATACTTTTTTCTATGCCGATCAAGATGTTTGTCAAGTACATTTTCCCACAATGGTTTGCCCTAATGTTAGGAAAAAATAACAAAACCCCATTAAAGAGGAAGTTGTTGTTTTTGGAGATGTTTATCTTTTTATGATGTTAAGCTTCTTCTGGACAACTTTGTATAGATACTGTTTGTTTTTTTTATAAAGTAAAGCCCCCTTGTTTTGACCACAAGGTAAAAATTCCAATTCAAAATCCAAGGGCAATAGTTCATCACTCTTTCATCAATTTTTATTACAAACATAATTGCTGTCTCTTTTGAAAGAAGACAAATGAAAGTTTGTCATCCAACAGTCCGAATTAGAATAGCTCAAATTCATTGGCGCCTAAATTCAGAATGGTAAACAGGTCAAAATACACATCATCTAGTGCGTATTTCTTACTTCCGATCATAATCGAGTTGTATTTTACTGATGTCATGTGGATTCCAATCATATAATTAGGCAGAAAGCTATGGGATTCAAGTTCAGTCAAAAGTGTTGCAGTCACAGATCCAACAATAATAAGCGCAAATATTAATAAAAAGCATAAATCAAAATAATTAGCACAGATCAAAAAGTATAGATCAACAAGCATGAATCAAAAATATATAAACACATTTAAAATCAAAATTAAAGCAGTCATCAGAATTGCAAATAAAATCCCTTTTTTTCTTGGTTATATTACTGTTTTTTGTGCTCTCTGACAATTTTGCTCATATTTTAATTTTTTCTTCGCTTAAGCTGTATTTTCTTTGCTTTTGTTTCAAGTTCAATTTAAGGATTTCCATAACTTGTGAGTAGAGTTTTATGTAAATCAGGGAGCATTTTGCGTCCCTATTGGTCCACTAGTTTAGGCATTATTTAAGACTTCCTTGTTTCTAGGTTATTGGTTGCATATCCCTATTAGTTAGGACCATGTAGCTAGTCTTTCTAAAAAAATATATTAGCCTAAATGTCACGAACGCCGGTGAAGGCTCCTTAATCGGCCACCGGAGATCTATCTCTCCCGAATATTGACTTAAGACTACATTTCCAATGTGCCCACATTCCTGGTCTGATTCAACCACAGCTGTTCCTAATTATCTTCCACTATTTAAGCCCTGTTTGTCAGTTCTCACATTGCGAAGTTTTGTTTGCCCTGGCTACATTTCTGAGCGTTATTATCTCCCTGCATTGATCATCTGTGTTTTTGACCCCACCTTGTACCTCCGATTACGTCTGATTGCCGCCTGTCTTTGTTTTGTTTGTGCCTGGATCTTTACCATTGCTGTCTGCTGCCTGCCCAGAACTTTGCCTGTCTGACGACGATTCTGCATTGTCATTGATAACACTGTTTGCCTGGTTCTCTATCTACAACTGTTCTGCTGAGATTGTCTTTATAATAAACCGCACATGGATCCCACTCAACCTGAATCCTTGTTACACTAAACACATATACATAATATACTTAAGATAATATAAAAATGAAGTTAAACAGATTTAATATTGAAACTGTCTTACAGAATAAACATTTTAGTAAGGGTGATGATGTGGATTTTAAAAAGCTTTATAATTGACGTTGATGCATGGAGTTGTCTCCTCTTTACCTTATCAGTGCTGTTTATAATATCAGGGCTTGTCTTCTTCCCCAGCGATATAGATGAGATGATTCTCTTTAGAATTCATGTTAAGTGCATTATTTTTGTGGCGTCCATGTGCCGAGATATTGAATGCGTGTTGAGTCGTGCGCTCTGTGGAACACCAGAGCAGTGATATCCAGTCTCTGGGGCACGCTGATGGTAAATTAAAGACTCGTGCTGATGGAAAAATGCAAATTGAAGATTTGTTGCTATACTTTAATTATTTTATTGAATTATGTTTTCTTGTTATTTGGTGTGAGATTTAATTGGGAAGAGTGAGAGCGCGAGACAGAACCTGAAAGCACGTGTCTCGTGCCAAATGCATGAGAGTTGGCAACCCTGCATTGACCTTTGTACAAAAGGTCAGATTTCAAATATCATTTTTAAACATTGTGTATTAAAATAGAGAAAATATTAGAGGTATTTTCACTAATGGTCTCAGACTTTGGGATCCGTATATTTAAAAGTTTGGTCAAAGGGAATATAAATGGCCATTAAAACAGCAGTTTCATGTGTGCTAAAGTTAATTCCCCTTCTGTCACTCTCTCCACGTTGTGTCGGAGAAGCGACACTAGGGGTCTCTCTTGAGCGCCGATAGTCACCTCTGATCTATGAAAAAAGGCCAATGAGAGTTGGCAGCCAGTATTTGCATGTCCCGCCCCGGACATACGGGTATTTAAGCGCGCAAATACGGGAGTTCATTCAGAAAATTTCTTCGAGCCGATGGTCTGTCTGCAGTTTGCTGCGAGTTACACGCCACTTAAACGTTCCTGTTTTCCTCTGACGATCTGCATGCTGTTGGATCTTGACGGCGCACAACAGCTGCTTTCTCCTTCTCAGTGCACGGCGTGCACTGTTGCCCCTGAGCGTCGACAGCGAGACACATACACACACACACACTGTGTATTAAAAGAGTTTTTTACTAAAAGAGTAATTTTCTCTAAAAGAGCAAACACAGCGGCGTTGAATGTCCTTTTAAGGACGCATCTTTTCAAGATGCCTTTCCGCCCCTGTGTCGCTCCTGGATGCGGTAGAGTGCTCTCTGCTTCAGACGGCCACAGGCGCTGTCTCGTGTGTTTGGGCGCGATCACACCGAGGCGGCGCTTGTGGATGGTTCATGTTCTCACTGCGAACATGACCATGACCACTTTACGGTCGCGCTCGCTTTCAACAGAAAGCAAGCCACCCCAGCTGCACCCGCATTGCTCCTTCTTCCCACGGGATTAAGGACGGTGCGGTTGGCACTGGGGCGATTTGGGGCGGCAGCGGTGCAGTTTCGCCGGGTAGCCCCCGCAACCTCCCGCTCCCGACACGCCGCTGGTCTCCGCCCACGCCAGGGCGAGTAGCGGCTCGCCTCACGCCCGGCTGTCTATCCTCCCGAGTCCGAAGCAGATGAGCTCGCGCTGCATCGGAGAGTGCGGTGTCTGATGCCGAGGACTCCCCTGACTGCCGCCTCGGGCCAGCAGGCCCAGGCTGAGGCCGACGCTCAGATGTCCGACATGCTTGCCCGGCCGCCTTGAGCGTGGGGTTGGACTGGAACCCTCCATCCTCCCCACAGCCTTCTCGGTTGGATGATTGGTTCCTGGGGCAGCGCCGCTCACGGCCTCGCGATCCCCCGGTCCCTTTCTTCCCGGAGGTGCATGATGAGCTGACGCTCACGTGGAGAGCCCCGCCTCCGCCGCCTAGGTGCCACCCGCTCCACTCTCTCCACCCTCGACGGCGGAGAGCGCCACGGGTACGACGCTGATTCCCCAGGTTGATAGGGCAGTTGGCGCACCATCTATGCCCCGTAGCCCTACCTCCTGGCGGGTCGCCTGCACTCCCATCCAAGCCCTGTAGGACAACATCCTCGCTAACGCCAAGGCCTACACTCACGGCTGGACGCTGCCTCCGCCTCTGCATGCGATGGCCCTCCTGCAAGTCCACCAGGCCAAAGCTCTCAGAAACATGCACGGGTGGACCTGATCCTGATGTGCTGCAGGAACTGCGCCAGCGACCGACCTGCCCTGAGAGCTTAATGGCCACAGCGCAGGCACTCGACAGACGATGGCCACCCTAGTGGTCCAGGAACGCCATCTTTGGCTCAACCTGGTCGAGATGCGTGAGGCTGACAAAACCGCCTCCTGGACGCACCTGTCTCCCAGATTGGCCTTTTCGGTGACACCGCCGAGGACTTCGCCCAACAGTTCTCCTCGTGGTGAAGAAGCAGACGGAGGCCATTTCACGACATCATGCCCTCGCCAGCAGACCTGCCGCTACGGGCCCTGCCCCGCCTGCTCGCCGAGGGCGCCCCCTGCGAGGAAACCAGCTCCTGCTCCACCTCAACCCGGGCCCAGCTCTCAGCCCCAGCTGCCGAAGCACTCTGCAGGCGGCAAGACGCCCCTGTCTCACTGAACCCCTCCAGGACCCGGAAGGCTCCTAAGCCGCTCCTGAGACAGCCGACCCAGAGCCAAGACGCTAGCTCTGGAGGTGGTAAGACCGCCCGCCTCCCGGTGGAGGGCCGGAGGAGAATCCTTTGTTTTTTCATTTGCCACACCCCTGACGGGGCTGTGGTACCCACATTCTCAATAAAAGAGCTATTTCCTTTGCCTCTGGGTCACCTGGCTCGCAAATGCCGCTTTCACGGCAATGTGCTTTCAGATCACAACAGTCCCGGTACACCGGACGCCGCGATCCCGCCTTCCGCCTGCCCACGACTGTCCCCTCGCCGGCCGGTTCAGACGAGTCCAGAGGACGCCAACATCAGACCTCCTCCTCAGTCAAGAACCCGCCTGCCGGGCGCTGGAGCAAGGTAAGTGCTTTGAGTCTATTCTCAGCACCTCAGCCTCAGGCCGCAACGGCCGCCCGACGCTAGCATTACCTGTTCACCGCCATGCAGGCCCCGCCGGTACGCCCAAAATACTCGGCCCTTTGGTGCCCCTAGCGCAGAGCTGGGAAGCATGGCTTTCGCTTCCCAACGCATCACGCTGGCTGCACCGACCATTCGACTCGGTTACGCAATTCAGTTTGCTCGCTCCCGCCTCTTCAGGGCGCCCGCTTCCAGCAGTACACGGCGCAGCACGCCAGTTCCCTGCGCACGGAAATCAGCGACTCTCTTAGCCAAGGGCGCTGTAGAGCCCGGCCCCTCCAACCGAAATGAGGAAGGGTTTCTACAGCCCTTACTTCATTGTACCCAAGAAAGGCGGCGGCTTACTGACCAATCCTGGACTTGCGAAGTTTTCAATCGGGCCTTGTTAAAACTCCTGCTCAAAATGCTTACGCAGAGAAATATTCTGGCTGGCGCTCAGCATCTAGATTGGTTCGCAGCGGTGGACCTGAAGGACGCCAGACTTCCACGCCTCAATTCTGCCACGACACCCACCCTTCCTACGGTTCGCGGCTCGACGGCCAGGCGTTTCAGTACAAAGTCCTCCCCTTCGCCTGTCTCTGTCCCTCGCTCTTCACGAAAGTCGCAGAGGCTGCCCTTGCCCCGCCACGTAGTAGCCGGCATCCGCGATTCTCAACTACCTCGACGACTGGCTCATCCTAGCACACTCTCAGAGTTACTATGCACACACAGAGACCAGGTGCTCCGCACCTCAGCCGCTTGGGGCTTCAGGTCAACTGGGAAAAGAGCAAGCTCACTCCGTTCAGAGCATCTCTTTCTCGGGTTGGAGTTAGACTCAGTCTCAATGACAGCACGTCTCACGAGCTGAGCGTGCTCAGTCGGTGCTGGACTGCCTCGCCTCCTTCAAGCCAGGCACAGTGGTCCCTCTAAAACTTTTCCAGAGGCTCCTGGGGCATATGGCGCCCTCCATGGCGTGTCGCGCTGGGGTTGATGCATATGAGACCACTCCAGCACTGGCTCCAGACTCGAGTCCCGAGACAAGCATGGCACCACGGCACGCATCGGGTAAGGATCACCCCCGCCTGCCTCAAAACACTCCGACCCTGGACAGACCTCTGCTTTTTACGGGCAGGAGTGCCCCTGCAGCAGGTGTCCCGACGCGCCCTGGTCACAACCGACGCCTCCCGGTCCGGGTGGGGTGCCGCAGTGCAGCGGCACGCAGCAGCGGGCCATTGGAAAGGGGCCCCGCTGCGCTGGCACATCAATTGCCTGGAGTTGCTGACCGCCCTTCTTGCTCTCAGGAAGTTCCTCCCGTTAGTTCGGGACAAACATGTCCTCGTGGAGATCGGACAGCACCACGGTGGTGGCGCATATAATCGCCAAGGCAGCGTGACGCCCCGCCACATGTCACAACTCGCCCGCCTCCTCCTATGGAGCCAGCAGCTACTCAAGTCGTGCCACTCACATCCCCGCAAGCTCAACGTCGAGTGGATGCGCTTATCACGACAACGCCTGCCCGGGCGGGAGTGGAGGCTTCACCCCAGTCGGTCCAGCTGATTTGGGAACGGTTTGGCAAGGCCCAGGTAGACCTGTTCGCCGCCCAGGAAACCTCCCACTGCCCGCTCTGGTACGCCTCTAACAGAGGCTCCCCTCGGACAGACGCGCTGGCACACAGCTGGCCCTCGGGCCGCGCAAGCACGCATTTCCCCAGTGAGCCTTCTTGCACCGGTGCTGTGCAAGGTCAGGAGGACGAGGAGCAAGTCACGCTGGTGGCCCCCTACTGGCCCACTCGGACTTGATTCTCGAACTCAGGCTCCTCATGACAGCTCCTCCCTGGTGAATTCCCCTGAGAAAGGACCTCCTCTCTCAGGGACGGGCACGCTCTGGCATCCGCGCCCAGACCTCTGGAACCTCCACGCCTGGTCCCTGGACGGGATGCTGAAGAGCTAGCCGGCTTACCGGCGCATCGCTAGAATACCATCAACCAAGCCAGAGCCCCTCTACCAGGCACCTTTATGCCCTAAAGTGGCGCTTTGTTCGCAGATTGGTGTTCTTCCCGAGTCGAAGACCCGCAGAGATGCGCGATTAGGTCAGTGCTTCTGTTCCTACAGGAGAGGCTGGACAGGAGGCTGTCCCCGCCCACCCTCAAGGTGTATGTTGCCGCTATCGCCACCACCACGCATCCTGTAGACGGCAAGTCTTTGGGTAAGCACGCACCTGATCCTCAGGTTCCTGAGAGGCGCTCGGAGGTTGAATCCCTCCCGGCCAGGCCTAGTTCCTCCTGGGATCTCTCGGTAGTCTTGGCAGGACTCCAGAGACCTCCCTTCGAGCCGCTCGAATCAGTTGGACTCAGGGCCCTCTCTTAAGACGGCCCTGCTGATCGCGCCGCCTCCATTAAGAGGGTCGGGACCTGCAAGCCGCTCTCTGTCAGCTGACACTTGCCTGGAGTTCGGTCCGCAGATACGCCTGTGATCCTAAGACCGCGACCGGCTATGTGCCCAAGGTTCCTACCACACCATTCCGAGATCAGGTAGTGAACCTGCAAGCTGCCCCGGAGGAGGCAGACCCAGCCCTTTCGCTGCTGTGTCCAGTGCGCGCCCTGCGATTTACCTGGACCGCACACAGAGCACCAGACGCTCTGAGCAGCTCTTTGTCTGCTTTGGGGACGGCAGAAAGGGAATGCCGTCTCCAAACAGAGGCTCGCCCACTGGGTTGTCGATGCCATCACACTGGCTTATCACACCCAGGTCGCGCCCCTACCCCTACGGGTCCAAGCTCACTCAACAAGGGGTGTTAGCGTCCTCGTGGGCACTGGCCCAAGGGCACCTCCCTAGCAGACATCTGTAGAGCCGCTGGTTGGGCAACACCCAACACCTTCGCGAGGTTTTACAACCTCCGCTGAGTCGGTTAGCGCCTCGTGTTTCTCAGGTCTGAGCCCGTAGAACTCGGTAACACGTAGACCGACCGCCGGGTGGATCGCTATGCTCAGCCTCTTTTCCTGACGCCAAGGTAAAGTAGTGCGCCTTCTTCCCAGGGCGCCCCACTCTGAGTCGGGCCCCTGGTCGATTCCTCCCCAGCCCTCCAGGTCCGCTGGGTTCAGCGGAGGAACTCGCCGACCCAAGCCACTGCGGGTACCCTGATGGCCACCCCGTACTGGTATAGGGGCTCCACAGGTAAAATAAGAAGGCCTCCTGTTCGGACTCCCCTGTGTGTAATTCCACGGTTCTGTCCCCTTACGAGCGGACTCCCGTGTCTCCCTTAGGCAGTTACAGCTGCCTCGGTCACCGTGCTGTAGCAACTCCCCCTTTCAAGGCTGGATCTACCACCGCACCATACTTTCCACACGAGCCCTAAGACGGCCGTAGTGACGGTCTACCACTTTTCCTCCCCAAGAAAAAGGGCAGGTGTGGTCTCCGCGAGGGTCTGGGTAAGACCCCTTCCCTATATGCATGTAAGGGCCCCGGCCGTGATTGCTCTATGCGAGAAACATAGAGAGAAAAGAGGCCCAGCCAGGCTGGCCCTTTCCCATGTTGGCAAACATCGCCTTGTTCCCTCCCAGGGTAACTAGAAGGACTCCGATGTTCTTATGGGGCATTGGGGAAGGGTACATGCAGCCAGGTACAGACGATGCGTGGCATTGGATGAAATCCCTGCCCGCCTCTGTATCGGGCGGTCCACGTACAAGGTTCAGCGCATGGCAAGATTGGAATGGGTCTCCTAGTGTCGCTTCTCCGACACAACGTGGAGAGAGCGACAGAAGGGGAACGCTTGGTTACGTATGTAACCTCCGCTCCCGAGGGAGGGAACCACACGCTGTGTCTTTCCTCCGCCATGTCACTGAACCGAGCCACTGTTGTGGCCGGACCATTTCCGCTCCTCAGAAAAATCCTGAATGAACTCCCGTGATTTGCGCCGCTTAAATACCCGTGATGTCCGGGGCGGGACATGCAAATACTGGCTGCCAACTCTCATTGGCCTTTTTTCATAGATCAGAGGTGAATATCGGCGCTCAAGAGAGACCCCTAGTGTCGCTTCTCCGACACAACGTGTCGTTCCCTCCCTCGGGGAACGGAGGTTACATACGTAACCAAACGTTATTGATGCATCTTCTTGTGGTTTCCTGTCACGATGTCGAGAAGCAACACTAACTAGCCTCATAAGATGTGGCAAGTATTTGTCTAAATTGAAGGCTAGTTGAAATGATAAATTAAGGATCCGCAAGACCACATTTGTGTCATGTATATGCACATTTATTGATGTGCTCATCCTCTGAGGGTCATTCTGTACATGTGTGATGTTTGCTAAAGCGATATGATTGCATAACCATATTTTCATTTCAAATTCATGGCCACCGCACACCAATCAGACACATATATTAGGGGGTGTTAACATGTGTTAACACACTAATATGTTTTTGTTAGAAAATGCATTAATTTTGCTATGTTTACCTCTCTCATTCACACTAGAATGGTGTTATTCCTTCACCGAAAGTGTCTCAAAAGCACTCTCCATTCACTCAGAGTGATGACGTTAGGAACCTGAAAACTGAATGTTCAAAAGTAAATGGATTAGTGTGGGTGGGGTAACCAGACGGTTACCTCCGTCGGGGCACCTTTTGTCACGATAATCCATCTTCACATATATGTTGTATGAAACTGATTTTTCTATCATGAGAAACAAGCAACGAGTAACAAGAGAATCATTAATTTCCTCAGTCAGCCTAAGCCTATTTTCTACGAGCAGCCCCCCCCACCCCCCCTCCGCCCGGGACTCTGAAAAGTCCCCTCATCTGCTAGAAGCTAGAGCAATTACTGGTTTATTCATCGCTCTGCAAACCGTGCAGCGAAAACAGAACGTATATCGAGTGTGCTGGGCTTTGCTTGCTCTGTAAGCTAATACATTTTCTTTTTGTCTTATTTACCAGTAAATCGTCGCCTTGTCGTACCAAAACAAAGAGGCACCAAAACACTTTCCCGGACTTTCAGTTTCATCATACCACGGTGGTGGAATGACCTTCCCAACTCAATCCGGGAAGCTAACTCACTCTCTATCTTCAAAAAACGGCTAAAAACACATCTTTTCCAAAAGCACTTAACCGGTCTATAAAAAAAAAAAAAATATATATATATATATATATATATATTTACATTTCTTGTTGCACTTAAATCTGTTTTGTATACTATTATGATGATAGTGAAACTTTGTAATATGGCACTTTTTTTGTACCACTGTCTCCCTAAGATGATTCGCTGATGTTCTTCCTCTTTTGTAAGTCGCTTTGGATAAAAGCGTCTGCCAAATGAATAAATGTAAATGTAAATGTAAATGTAAATCATCTAAAAATCCTTAAAATAATAAGAAAAAAAAAAAGCCAATGGGGTAAGAAAAATACACTTTTTTCTATCATTTTTCTACCCCATTGTCAGATACTGTAGTATTTGCTTGTTATAAGCATAATAATAAATGTTGTTACATTTCCCAGAAAACAAGACTTTAAATATTATATCATTCTGATTCTGAAGTATTTTTTTAATCATGTTTTAAGAATGTTTATATATAAATTATATATGACAAGACGTGACACATTGGTCAAGACGTCCACCTGAACGTGTACATAAACTAAAATGTACAAAATAGCGCAGACTGCAAAGACAATATGAGTGCTTATTATCACGCTTATTACACAGCTACTATATAATGGACATAATGATTATGTTATCATGTGATTTTTTTGTATTTAATTTTTAATAAATTTGCAAAGATTTCAAACAAACTTCTTTCACGTTGTCATTATGGGGTATTGTTTGTAGAATTTTGAGGAAAATTATGAATTTAATCCATTTTGGAATAAGGCTGTAACATAGCAAAATGTGGAAAAAGTGAAGCGCTGTGAATAATTTGGACATGAAACATTGAGTTTAAATTAATTTATAAGCTTACTTATAGATATCACTGAGTGAGACGAGAAGTAGGACTCGCAATACCCGGATGACCGGTTGCAACTATATATATATCAGACCAATAAATGGCACTATTGACCAATCAGATTGAAGTATTCCAGAGAGCCATTTCATAAAATTGTTTAACACACACATAGCCATGGATTATCCCAGCATTGATTAGTTACAGCTGTACTTTTTTTGACAGGAAGAATAAAAATAAAGGTTAACTTAATCTACAAGTAGTTAGACCAAGAGTTCTGCCCTTTCTAAATCAGACACAGAAATAAAGTAGTGCAATAAGATGACATTTATTTGAAGGAATACAAAAAAATAATAATTGGAAAATGTACAGGAGTTTTTTAGAGATCACACACTATGAAACAACTCTGAATTTAAAAGTACAATCCAAAAATAAGAACAGGTAGTTTAAACAGTGGCATAAAACTCTCCCAATGTCTTATTATTGAGGACTGCAGAGTAGATGCATTGATGTAGAACGGTGTAAAACTGACTGGAACTACCTGTGCATTCAACGATTTTATCACATTCATGCATTCCAGCCAATCAGAAATGATTATTCAAATACTTGGGGGCTAGAGAGGGTCATAGACCCCCCTATAAGCGGTAGGCACCCTCCCTAAAAATAACATATAAAAAACTTGTGGGTTTAGGCTTGGGGGTCCTGTCCTGTTTCTGTGTTTGTGAGAAAGTGATAGTGTTTGTGTGTGTGCGCATGAGACAGCGAGCAAATAAGAGAGAGAGAGAGAGAGAGAGAGAGAGAGAGAGAGGCATTCTGCACGAGGAAATGGAAGATGAGACCGCAGACAGAGATAGATGATCTGTTGGCAGCCACAAGTTTCTGGGAGAATATGGTGGAAAATGGAAGAGAGGGGCTGTATAATGAGGTCAAGCTAAGACAGAGGAAGGCAAAGACCTTGAGGCCAGTGTCGAGCGATAAGAGTGGACAGCTAACTAGATCAACTTCAAACCACACAGCCGGTGCCACTATTATAGCTGCTGTGACCTCTGACCCCAGTGCCCACTGTGGCTTAGAATTGTGCCCCAACAGCATGTCAACGATACCACTGAAGATATCACCAATCAAAATGTGTCATTTCAACAATAATGTGTGTGTAGTAGATTACAGTAAACAAAGGTTACGACATTAAAAAGTAGCAAGAGAACGAGCAATTAACAATGGATTTCAAACTAGGCAACCTTGCTAACAATTTCAACTTTTTTGAAAAGAGAAACTAATGAATCTTTATGAATTGAAGCAGGGATTGTAAAACAGCTTTCATTAATAACATGAGCAAAATGTATTAAATGTTTGTTTGTTAAACTGGTGTTGACCAAGTTTCTTAAATTACTACTTTTACCTTATTTTATCTACACGGATCAGCCACAACATTAAAACAACCTGCCTAATATCATGTAGGTCCCCCTCGTGCTGCCAAAACAACTCTGATCCATCGAGGCATGGACTCCACAAGACCTCTGAAGTTGTCCTGTGGTATCTGACACCATGACGTTAGCAGCAGATCCTACAAGTCCTGTGAGTTGCAAGGTGGAGCCGCCATGAATCGGACTTGTTGGTCCCTTCTTCCCATAATGCATCCTACTGTCATCTCTTCCCCAGATAAACGAAGCACACGCACTCAGCCGTCCACATGATCAAAAATAACACGTGATTCATCAGACCAGGCCACCTTCTTCCATTGCTTTATGGTCCAGTTCTGATAATCACATGCCCAATCTAGGTGAATACGGTGGTGGACATGGGTCAGCATGGGCACTCTAACCGGTCTGCGGCTGTGTTGTGACACCTTTCTATCATGGCCAGCATTACGTTTTATAGCAATTTGTGCCTCAGTAGCTCTTCAGTGGGATCGAACCAGACGGGCTAGCCTTCACTACCCATGTGCATCAATGAACCTTGGGCGCCCATGACCCTGTTGCTGGTTCACCGGTTGTGCTTCCATGAACCACTTTTGGTAGGTAATAACCACTGCATACCAGGAACACCACACAAGACCTGCCATTTTGGAGATGCTCTGACCCAGTTGTCTAGCCATCACAATTTGGCCCTTGTCAAAGTCACTCAGATCGTTATTCTTGCCCATTATTCCTGCTTCCAACATATGAAATTCAAGATCTGACTGTTCACTTGCTGCCTAATATATCCCACCCCTTGACAGGTGCCATTGTAATGAGATAATGGTTGTTATTCACTTCACCTGTCGGTGGTTTTAATGTTGTGGCTGATCAGTGTACATGACCTCATACTTTTTACCCTATGTCCTGCGTCATAAACTGATTTAGTAAGCCAAACCTACTAACATGTCATATCCATCATAATACTTTAAAACGTATTTAGACAGTCGTCTTTGATACTGAATTTTCAACCAAATCGGGTAACGGCCCCTCGCGACCTATCTAAATCTGATACTATTGCTGTGTCTCGTTTGTAAGTCTGCGTCCTCCGGAGGTCACGTTTGTCGGCCGCATACATCATCGAGGCTGTCTCGTTTCAGAAAAGTGAGTAGGACACTTTGAATGCAGCCTTGGAATGCGACCTTCTTTCACGGGAATTCAGAGGATGCATGAGGTGTATCCTTTGTGGGCACTCACAACCCACAATTCTTTGCTTCAATGAAAATGTCTAAAACAAAATTACACCAATTTGCCCGTAAATATGATCAAACGCAAGTAATGTTAATTCCCATGTTGAAGTACCTCAGTAGATGGGCGCAGAGTATATAATATGTATAATTAGAGTAATATATAATTAAAATAAATGATTAGACTAATTGTACACCTGTAAAATCTATTTTCTTTCTCTCTACATCATTATAACTCTCCTAAAATTTACCTCAAACATTCCCTTCCAAAGGGACTTTGTTCCCTTCTCACTCAAAGCACTCGTGCTTGTTAAAGTGTGGCGTGCTGTCATAGCAACCATGATAAGTTCTGTTTCAGTTTGTCCTATGAAGGCCGTCTCATTTAAACAACGCTTGTTTAAAGGAGGACACTCGGTATACTGCTGCCTTCAATGAACGTGTCCTACCTAGCACACAGCCTTCGAAATGAGACACAGCCTTTGTGTTAGTCATGTTCGTTACTGTCAAGCTCCATAAATGATGTAAAAGAACCATAAAAGCCTCATTAAGGTAGTCCATTTGACTCATGCATTATATTCAAAGTCTCTTGAAGCCACTCAATAGTTTTGTGAATTGCAAATGACTGCGTTTAATAAATAATTATTTAGTGAATAACACACTCACGGCACACGCGGAGCTTGTGATGTGCTGCTTTTTCAACGCTCTCAACATATCTCTCGCGATATGTGAGCGCTCCACACGCACTCCATCTCAGATGTACTACCATTATAAGCAACGCATCTCAAATAACTCAATAGAAAAATTACAGTGTTTGAATTGGAGCAAGTGGACAAGTTTCCAAACTCTTAGAGGTGCACAGCGCCACCCGAGGGAGCCAATGAGCCATAGGGCCCGCTGATCCAGAGTGAGCCACCTTCATCGGCATCCACCCAGTGTAGAGGTGATGGCACAGTAAATCAACTGCAGCTCGCATGACACGGCTCTCTCTAGCATGGCAGTCTGTCTGCCTACTCAGCAAAACACTCAACCGCAAATAACTTTAACAGTCACTCCAGCTCCAGGTCCGCTTTATTTCCAATCTGCTGCCTCTAATCGAAGTTATTGGGGATGAAACTCCACCACTGGTACAGTTACACCAGCATTGAACTTCTTGAGGTTGAACACATCAGTGCATCTTTACTTCAAGAGTCTGAGCTTCAAATGCATTTAAAAAACCGCTTTCATCAATGCACACAAGTACCTTGACTCTTCCCAACTCCATTGGGCTGTGCAGGAGGTACATTTTTTGTTCCTAGTGTAACAAAATATATAAAATACCTTTAAAAAACAGACAATAGGTCCTTAGGGCATAATTATGTACCCAAAACAAATTACTGATATTCTTTATAAAATAAGTTATAAATGAGGTACAAGAAGGTCCCCTAGCGGGGACCACCTCAGTGATGGCCTTTGTGCCTTAAAAGGTAAAGATCAGTACTTTTTTCTGAGGGTGAATAATGTCCAAAAATGTTAATTAAGTTGCTGATTTATAGTGTTGTCATGGCTTAACTTTACTTTTCCAGGATCTTTTCATTACTTTAAACATTTTAAATGGAAAAAAAATTTTTTTTACATTCTAATACATTCATAAACAAAATGAAAATCCTATTTTTACCTATTTTAACTCTTTCTTTATTTAATATTGATGTAATGTAACATACTCTGTTACATTACATCAATAAACTGCAGGAAAACTGCAGTGTTTTTAACAAGAAACAAGTGTAGGGCAGAATTATTATGGCAGATTATCCATCTGAAATTGATTGGATAGTGAAAAGTGGAACAACGCTTTTGAAGAAGGTTTTAGACTGGGATGTGGAGTTTATTGTGGAGATGAATGATTCTTATTAAATTACTGTGTTAACCATTGGTAATACTTTAGAAAGGTTGCATTACCTACAACAGTAGCCAAAACAATGCCTATATAGATATTTGGCTATTGGGTAACATTCACTGATGATGATTTCACATTGACGGCTGTCTCTGTGATCTCAAAATAGACTTCCTAAAATAGAGGAACATTTTTTTTATAGCCTACCTAGTGCATAGAAATAAAGGAAGAAAAAAACACACACGCACGATATCTCTTTATCATGTGAGTGTTTTCTCCTAGACTCCAATACAATTTGAAAGGGCTCAAATGAAGACTTGACACTTATGTCCTTCATATGAGTTTCAGGAGAGATCTCAAGTAAATCTCAACTAACTTTTTTCACACTTGCAAAGATGCCAAAGTCTGCCTTCCAATGCCAGAGAACTCAAGCATTTCTCATCAAATTCTTAAAAGACCAAATTGCATGTTCTTTGCCATCAACATTCATTTTTTGGCTCAACATTTGGTCTCTTTGTCTCCAAAAACTCTTTGAGCCAAGCGTACACTACAGGACTTGAAGTTGGCACCCTGCATCTCACAGTCTTGTTTTTTGTCGTTTTTGTTTGTGCACACACTACAGGACTGTAGTGAATCATCTACACATCCATTCGTCCCCGACTGAGGCCATATGTACACTGGTGCGTGATCCGATCAAAAATGTAGATTATACGAGACATCGCTTTTGACCACTTGTGTTCTGATTTAGAGGAGAGGGTCTTTGATTTCATGAGGACATGCATCAATCATTCTGTCTGTGTTTTACTAAATGATAATAAAGCACAAAAAGTAAAAGACGAGAAAGAAATCTCTAAAAAACGCTGCATGGTTTCTCTTAATTATTTGCAAAATATTGTTTTTTGCTTTTTTTTTTATTTCAGACGGTATGCTTATTTCCCTTTAAATCCTCACGTTCTAGCTGGCGAAGAACTGGCCATTACTGCCTTTAGCGCTGTCCAATTTCAAATGGATCGACCAAAATGCATCTTAAAATTACAATAATGAAATTCATTCAAAAATTCACGCAGCTTTTTATTAGGAACATAATAATAATAAAGCTGAAAATAATAAAGGCAGCACTTCCTAATAACTTACCCTCTCTCTATATTTAATTGGGTGTAGCTCATTGCCATCTGTCGCTCGTCGGGACAGTGCACACACCTTTCACAAGAGCTCAAGATATCAAGCTGTTTTGAAAACAGTCGTAGAATCTGGGACTTGTCTCGTCCTGACACAGGAGTGCACACACTACAAGAACATCAAAACATCAAAAGAGACACGCTTAGAGAACACTAGACTTTAGGAGAAATACAAACTTGAAACTTAAAACATAACGAAGATCTCTAATATGTCTCTAGAGCTTTGAAAGAAGCTCTAGGAACAATACAAATGTCCTCTGGGTACTATATACTGTATGTTCCTTAGTTCCTTAGGGTTAGTATTGTATGTTCCTTACAATATATACTGTATACATATATATATATATATATATATTGTCTAAACTAGGTTACTACTTTAAAACTTTAAATCTAATAGCTAGCACTGCTCAATCGGTGTGGTGTGCACACACTTCACTGACCCTGTCTGGATAATGACATTACGATTGATGTGATCAATGTCTGAACTGAGGCCATTTGAATCCCAGAACACTCTAATTGGGCAGGGGCCTATCTTCCTTTAATCAGAAACAGGCAAAGACTTTCTCTGTACTTAAAATTCAGCTGGAAAAACAATATCAGACACGGTTAATTATGTCTGGCCCGGCTCGTTTGCTCTTGGGGAGAAGGGGGGTCTGTCAGTGACGGATGTTGGGGAACATTGGCTGAACAGCTTTCAGAACACTGGTGCCACGCTGTAGGATGGAGGTTGATGACTTTAATTTCTTTATGTTGTGTTAGAAGTCAATAAATTACCAAATCATTATACTTGAGGAAACAAATGCAGTTAAGATCGGCAGTAAAGTACTCCAAAACTGTAGCGGAGACCAGGGCTAGTTGTCATCCGCAGTAAATGTATGAAGTTTGAGCCAAAATCCAATTCTGAATGTAAATGTGTGTTTTCTCTTGCAGAGGTACTGTATGTTGTATGGTGGTTTAAAACACATATGTAATTCAAAATGCTGTTAATCAAATGATTGTAATAGCTGCTGTTAAACAAGTGCACACAGTAAAACCTAGTGGAGGCCCATGCATTTGAAGTCTAAGCCTTCAGTGCGATTCATTACAAAAAAGCATAATTTAAAAAGCACTTACCAATTAGCATGAAGTGAAAATCAGTTAAATTAATCAATCGCATGAACAAGCAGAACATCTCTGGTTTTTAAATCCAAAAGAATCTCTTTCTCAACGGTAAGGTCAGCCGACTCGTCAGCAACATCTCGTGCTGTTCACCTTCAAATGGCATCAATTAAAGCGTGATTGCGTCACTCAAGGCCAGCTAGGCTTAAAACATATCCTAAAGGCCACACCCACCAAGAACAAATAAGTTGATCTGATTGGCTGATGAATCTGACTTTAGGTGCCTATTCACTGCAGTGTTGAGGGATTCTGTGGAATTCTGAAGGCCTGATGGGGTGGAGCTCAGACTCACGTGCTGCTTCGGCTAAGTAGCTCGGATTTGGCATGTGATTTGTGAAAGAGTTGTCACACTTTGCTTGTAAGCATCGAGGAATACAATGTTTGTTTTTTGCTATTCATTTGTAGATGAATTAGGAGTGGAAAGAGTTGAAAATACATAGGCAAAAAAGTCAATGAAAAATATGTATTTATTAGGCATTTTATGCCAGCAGAGAAGGCTTTGCTGGCCCTGAGAAATCGCCACTGGTGAAAGCACACAAGGATACATCAGGTAAACTAGTGGCTGTAAAAGGTGTAGTATTCACTGAATGATTATTAGATACATTGCTCTCAGTTATGAGTTGAGACGGCTTTCATCAGGTATGTGTATAATCCAGATGAAACATCTCCAGTTCTTGAGTTGGAGTTGTGTGTGTTCTCACTGGAAATCAGGTGCTGGAATGTGTTATTTTAAATGTTATGATACAGTGAGTGTTCATTGTGGCTATTATCAGTGTCGTTTAGTATCAGCAGTTTTGCCGCAGCTATGCTCTTTTCCATGTACCCCATTGTGATGGCCTTCTCGACAGTGTGTGTTGTCTTTTTCTCTTTCTCTCCCTCTCTCTTAATCGCTCTCAGGTGTGGGGTACCCAGGTGAGCTGATTGTTGATGGGGTGCATCGGTGCACGGTGTGTTTCCCCCCTATATATACTGAGTGTTTCATGGCTGAGTTGTGTGTTGGGAAACGGGTGTTCGTGAACTGCCATTTCATTCACAAGCGCTCAGGCGCATTCTGGGTTCCCACTGCTGGAGCGGAGAGATAGTGGTTGTCGCTGCCTGAATTTTGGAGTTTGCTGTTTTTTCATATAAAGAACTGTCAATAACTGTGTCTGTGTTTCCGCTACTCTCGTCTCCCCGCGTCTGCTGTTGCATTTTATTCTTAAAGTGTAACGCCCATACACTGACATACAGATGTTATCTTGGTTTACAATATTACTAAATTTATAAAACATATTACACATTTATTACATTAAATAACAAGTTATATTTGGGCAAATTTGAATCCGAAATGTCTAAAAACTAAAGGCAACAAGTTACCACTAGATCAATCAGTTATGTTCTTATTCAAAGTGCTGATCTAGATGTTCATCTACTGATGAACAAAATCCCAAGACTGATAGTGGTAGATGTAGAAATTAAATGACCATTTATGTGAAATATTTATTTTGGTGCTTGAAATGGTCATTAAGGATGACTGTTGATCAAAACTAATTAATTAATTAATAATATTATATTATATTATTCATGAGCTTTTGAGCTTTGTTTTATTCCGGCCTAACTTTGTATTAATCTTCGCTTTCAAATTGATTATTCCAGCTGTTACAAAGGAGATAAGACGTTATTAGCAGAATAACATGGGATATGCATGCATTTTCCATCCATGGGTTCACTTAACAAAGGTGGTGACGTTTAGTCCAGATTGACAGTTCTCTATGTTCTCTATGTGAAGTTTAGGAACATTAAGAATCTGTTGATGTGTTTAATAGACAATGTCTTGGTGCTCTGGAGATTAATTTTTACTTATTTATTTTACTTATTGTTACTTTTTTTTATGCAATATAATTATGTTGGCAAATCAGTAGCTGAATGGTTACTATGTGGTTCCTGTGGAAATGCAGTTGTATCACAAATTCATAACCATTTGTAATTTGATAGTTACCATTTAATGAACTAGTACTTGTTGCAATGAAGCTTGGTACCTTAATCTATAAGAACTAAGAGTGGGTGCTTGCTTTAGTGTCACCACCCCTCATAGTCTGCATGCTACCCCATAAAAAAATGTCTATATCCATCCCTGATGAGTGTGAATTTTTATTTAATTGGCCACGCCCCACAGGAAGATGAATTGGAATTTGAATGAAAGGAAGTGGAATTTACTGAATTGCAATTCAAAGCAATTCAACAGTCATACTACACAATTTCATTAGTCCAAGACACATTTTGTGACATAAATAATAATGTTAATATTTTTGACCAAGTATGCCCATTAATTCTTTAAAAAGTATAAAAAATAACACATCATGAAAGTTGTCTCCCCGACGATATAAAAATGCTGCCCGAACATTTCTGTGCCACCACAGACTGATCGCTTGCCCCTGCCTGGCCAGCCCATTGACTCCTGGCTCCGCCCCTGGAACCAAATTGCTTTCAGCTGTGTTTGATATAATGGCAAGTGATTTTCTAGTACCAAATGATCAATTTATCATGATTACTCAAAGATAAGTCGTTGGAGTGATGCTGCTGTCTAGATTTGATCAAAAATGACTTTTTTCAAATAGTGATGGTGCTGTTTTACATCAGTAATGTCCTGACTATACTTTGTGATCAGTTGAATGCCACTTTAATGAATTAAAGCACTTGGATTACAGTGTTGTTGTTTTGGCAGTAAATAGTGTTTATCACAAGTGAAATGTGAGAACATTTTCATTCTCCCTGGGTTTTACGCATTTTAACTTCCAAGGAAGAAATTCTCCCCTGCTACTTCTCTCTAGTTGTTTTATCAGTCTAATCTGTCATTTTTAATATTGACAATGGTATGTGAAAATGCTTCAATGCCGGTCCCAAGCCCGGATGAAAAAGGAGGAGGGTTGGGCATGGGGCTAGCAACCCCACCCTGTAAAACAACTATGGCTACAGAAACGCAAACAATAGATAAAACAGAGTCAAACTTCCTGGAAGATGAAGGATCGTCATCAACCCAAGGACATATGATGATGCTCCTTAAACACTATGGCATTCCATCCAAGTTGGTCAGTTTGAAAAAGAACTCATACAAGGGAATGACATGCAGACTCATCCACAGAGGACAACTCACCAACAGCTTCCAGGTGAAGACCGGAGTCAAACAAGTATATTTGCAGTCACCTTTCCTCCTCTCGCCATTGACTGGATCATGAAGATGTCCACCTGTGAACGCAAGAATGGAATCCAGTGGACTTTGTGGAACCAGCTCGATGACCTGGACTTTGCCTTGCACTACTCTCCCATAGTCACCAGCAGATGCAGGAGAAAACAAATGTTGTGGCAGCCATATCATCGCAGGTAGGACTCAACATTCACAAAGACAAGACCAAGATCCAGAAGATCAACATCAGCAGTACCGAACCAGTCATCCTGAATGGAAGTCCACTCGAAGAAGCATACTTGGGAAGCATTACAGACAAGCTGTGAGGTTCAGACGCAGACATCAAGGCAAGGATCGGCAAAGCAAGAATGGCTTTCATATAGCTCAAAAATATTCTGTCTTTCAGCTGTTCAACTCTAATGTCAAACCACAAAACAACATCACTAGGCAGGCTTTACGATGGAACCCCCAAGGAAAGCGGAACAAAGGCCGTCCAAGAAACACCTGGCAACGTGACCTTGAGGCAGACATCACCAAGATGGAATACTGGGAACTGGAGTCAACTGGAAAAAATGGCCCGGATAAGGTGTGAGAGGGCATAAGAAGAAGAAGAATTAATAGCTTTGTCATTCATAATTGTTTTAATGTTTAAATTTAGCTAAAGAAGCCTAAAATAGGGTATTTAATGACAATTTGCCTCATAGTGTGACAACATGGCTTTTTTTTTTATGGGCAATAACAGTGGAAATATCCATAGCTTTTTGTAGTCAAGACGGTTTGTGGCAATGCAGAAATTGACTTAATATTCACTGGAGTTAAAATTTACACAACATGCCCCATTCTCCCTAACTTTGCTAGCAACCTGTTTGTACTCTCTCTGTGAATGAATTACCCACCTGTGATCACATGGTGCTAAAATTTTATAGTCTATATAAGCCAAAACATTCACAAACATAAAATCTACCCACATAATTAATAGAAAAGCAATAATAACTTGCTCCAAAAAGCCTTGAGTGTTTAGCTGAGGTTAATCACGCAGTCAGCTATAAGACTGTGAGGGTTTTATAGCCCGATCTCATGCCCCACAAACAACCATACAGAGTTATTTCCCTTAAATCACATTTCCAGCTGAAAAGAAAAATCCACGCTCAGCTATTTAAGATTCCAAAAAGCAGCGTGATTTTGCATTTGTCAGCACTCAAAGTTTGAATTTCGGCTTCTCATCCAACGGCAACATCTTTCTGAACAAGCCAGTTGCTGCGGGTGTTCTGAAATATAGATTTTTATCAGACACTTACAGTTGGATAACAACTCTTTTGTTGAGTTGGGGAGGCACTTCTACTTTTGTCAGAAATATGAAGCCTTAATATCAGTGAAAAAGCATTTTAAAGCATTTTAGACTGGTTCAGTCATTGCTCATGAATGTGCCATAAACACTAGAAAGATCTCGATGGAGTTTCTGATTTGAACTAGAGATTTGCTAAATGAAATATTTTCTCAACTGAGTAGTCAGTGAATTGTCAGAATGTATTTCTTTTTTAAAGTGAGAAGTGGGGCAATGGCTAAAGATGTCTGTCCTAAACTACATTGTCCTTTCAACAACCATCCAGTAATTCATCTTATTTAACAGTTAAACAGTCGAGAATCGGACTACACTGGTCGTACTGTATCCCTGCATCTTAATATGCACATTACCCATCCTAAATAGCGTGTGAGATGAGAATCAGTGCCTCAAATTATAGTATGTTAAAAAAGGTATGCCAAAGTTATGATTAATAAGCATTATCATCTTACCTGCATGTTTGTAAGCAAACATGTCCATTTGGTGTATTTGTATTGCTTACTGTGGATGCTTCTGTGGGTTTCAAGAGCATTCTTTCTTGAAAATAAACTTTAACCTCATGCGACTCCGTGTCCACATTTGTAGACGTTGTATTTTGACTTTGCTATACGCAACGCATAATTGAAATGAATAAAAACTGACTGAATACTGTTCACAAGACTCTATACTGTCATATAAAGGGTTAACTTCTGCCGCACCGAGTCACATGACACAACAGCATGCGGTTGATTTCCTTGAAGTATTCCAACAAAATAAATCTCTTTAAGATTTTTCATTGAAACCTGTTTGGTTGTAAAGAGGAGAGTCTTTAGATTCGTTTGGTCAGCACGCTGATTAACATGATGTCCACATATGTGGAAATTTGAACTGTATTCCATCAAAAGTTGAAAAAACATGTTTGTTATTTTGAATAACTTTCAACTTTAACACATCTGTGTGTCATTTCGCTTCATTTTAATAAACATTTTGTTATATATTATTTTGTTATTACTGTACAATTCGATTCTATTCATTAACATTAGTTCATGCATTCCTATATATTCACTGTGTATTATCACATTGAGGATAAATGTATTCATGTAAAAGCTGAAACATTTTGGTTTCAGAGGCTTTATATGGAATTAGGATGAAAATAAGGTGCATTTCAAACTGTTCTGAGACCAGTGCAGACAGACAGCACACTGGAGGTTAAGTCATTCACTAAATAGGGAGCAAGGGATCATCCTATAGCTCTCTATACAGTTAAGTGCGTTCACTCCTAAAAATCTGATCAAAAGTGCAGTTTCAGGCTGCAGATGATGTTTGGATCACTCAACATGTTTGACACACATGTGACAATGATCATCAGTACATAGATTCACCATTTATAATGGATCATTTTATTTGAACATGATTGGCAGTGATTGAATAATGCTGGACATTACTTTGAATCAGAATTATTTATTCAGCTTTACAGAAAATCATCTAGAAGTCTGTAACATCTCATAAACATGAATAATCAACACTCCTGGACACATAATAATCAATTTGATGAAAAAATTTACTTTCTATAGCTTAGTGTTATTTAATATTTCACAATGTAGTCTCTCTGTCCACATATGAGGACATACAGGAAAACATTTGCTCTAGAATATATATATATATACATATATATATATATATATATATATATATATTGGCATGTTTATTAGGTGCTACTAGTTACAAATCAAAAAAAAAAATGGAAAATGCACACAACAGTCACACAGGGTCTCAGGAGGTTCAGGTAAAGTGTCCATATGGATTAAAAGGGAAAACCCCCCAAACAAAAACATCAATCAAATGAACACATTGTCTTTACTTATTTTATATTTGCCATTTAATATACAGCATCACTGAAATATAACAGAGGTCAGATTCTCTTTCAATGAACTGTTGTAATGACGTAATCCCCAGATAGACATGTACATCTCCGAAATGTCTGTTTAAGACCATTTCATCTGGAAAGCATCACAATCAAATTAACATCTGCTAAACATCTTAAAAAGATCAGATTTACAAACATTTTAAATCATAAAGTCTCAAAGACATCTGCTGAATGTTCACACACTCAAAAGGGATTACTTTTCCTCAACAAATAAAGTAAATAATTTAAGGGCGTAGTATAAGTAGGCAAATTAAGACTCAGCCTTTGTTTCACACTGTTCGCGCACATAAGAATCATTCTTCGAGAATCGTACTACACTGGTCCAGCTGCATGTTTCGTGCTGATAATTCAAAAATGGTGTTGCAGAGTCACTAAACACCACACTGAAAACACCATGGGAGTGTTTTAGTAGGGTATCCTGTCCACATTGTTCAAGAACCAAAAGTCTTGAAAATCATTTGGTTCTGGTATTTAAACAATGGAACCAGTTCTGAATAACCCTTATTACTGGTTTCCAACACTAATTATGAACTTACAGTTTTTATATTTAAGAATGATTTAAATGAGCCCTCACATGAGATGAAGACAGTAACTTTATAAAAGCTGTTTTATTCTAAGTGGAGAGAGTCCTCACATGGGGGCTGCCATGTTAGAATCACATGACCAGCTGAATACTACTCAATTAATCTCAGTGACAGTCCTGTTATTGATACTTTCACTCATTGATTAAATTAATCATGAATGTCTGTGAATAATGCATTTCTACTATAACATCTGAAACTGAAAACTGTTGAGTTTAAGTGTCAGTGTAAGTCCATGATGACACATACAAAAAATTTACTTGGTGCAACTCTAAAAGTTTTAATCAAATGATTGTGGCAAATCTTGGTAAATGAAATGAGTTTTTGTTTTTGGAAACCTTTACACACATTTTGCTGCACTGTCTGTCCAACTGTTCAGGAAGCAAGATTAGACATGTCAGACAGGTGACTGATAGCAGATACTACAACAATGTCTTTTATCAGTGGCATATCCAATGGCAATATAAATGGCATATTCTCTCCACATGACAAACGATCCCATTCGTCAGTCTAATATCCAGCTCACATTTATGCCAAGGTGACTGGCATACAAATGCCCTAACAAAACTGCTCCGACAAAAGCTAGCATGAGACCTCGGTTTGCTATTTTAATCAGCGTCCACCTTAATGGGGCTCTTTAATTCATCTAGGAAAAGTTTAGCTCTGCAAATTTATGCTAATTTTAAATCTTTAGGAAGTTAAAACACTCTCAGTTAGCTTGAGTGAACCTCATTAGCATTCAAACCAAGACGGAGGGGACGTCACTCTGTGTAAATGACAACACTGTATCTTGTAAAAGAATAAACCTGGGGTAGAGGACTTAAGACGGGACACTTGCTGCATTAGTATCCCTCTCACACTGGTGTTAATCATTGTTAATCATAAGGATTTGTTACTCGTCAAATAAGTCCTTGCTGGTGCAGTAGGACAACATTTCCTGATTCGTCAGGAAAAGCACAATGCAGTGAATGAGATACAGATGTCTTGAGGGTGCTTAATGTGGACTTTAATGTCTAAATTCTGTCTGGGACATGAGACATTGCATTATCACATGATAGATAGGGCATTATGGAGGCTATTCATTTTGAAAATGAATAAAACGAAGGAGGAGTTATAGTTATTGAAGGGGAATATGGCACAGTGTTACCGGTCACCTTCATCTTGCCAATATCTTTTTACTACCTCTCACGGAGTGTACTGTATATGTAGGGCTGGGTGATATGGCCAAACATATTATCTCGATATTCATTTGCATTTCATTCAATATCAATATTTATCATGATATACATTCACATTTGCACATTGCACTTTTTTTAATTTCCAATTTGACATAAGAGGAAGAAAAAAAATCCTAAATAGTCAAAATAGTCTTTACAAAACTGCATTGGGGGCCCAGAGACAGCCAAAGCAGTGATGTCTGAGGGATCTTCTCCCAAAATATTACAAATATATATTTTTATATTACAATATTTTATAGAGTTTATCAATCAAGTGCAGTTGGATATGAATGTTAAACGTTTATATTCAAATTATTTTTACATTACTTATTCATATAGCAAATATGGCGCGTAGAAGCCCTTGTGACTGCGTAATGATACTGTATGGGGGTTCAGGGGTATCTCTGAGAGAAAATGTAAAATTCTGAATGGACCATTTTTGTATTTTTATTAAAGTGAGAAAGAGTACGGTACAAACTAGTCAGTGTATTGTCTTTTCTTGTCATCCATGCCAAAGAAGATGACCTCTGATTAATTTCATAAAATTACAACAGAAATCTATTTGTTTATTATTAAAGGCTTGTAATATGTTGATTAATAAATATAAATTCGGCACCTCAAATGAACTCACATGCAGGGAAAGAGGCAACGTGTGCAGAGCGGGACAGGCCATAAATGAAGCGTGTTCGGTGCTAGAGAAAAATACTCAAGAATACTGCACAGAAACATCAGATCTGGTGTATTTTGTTTTGCCGCGCTGCTCACTAGAGACGATGAGAGGACGCAACAGGCCTCATGATGTCTTGTGGTCCAGATGGATCAATCTGGGGTCCGGACTCCGGGCCCGGGCCGTGGTGATTAGCCCAAGCGTTAGCAAGGCAGCTAACGTTAGAAAGCCGAAATGCTTGCGTTTCTAGTGACATGCACCTGATCATCTAGATGTAGAACACAGGCTAAATATAGAAAATTACTCAAAAGCTTATCATTGATATCATTGATTTGTTTATCGTGATAAATATCGAGATCGTTTTATCGGCCTGCCCTATGTATATGCTACCCTTAAGGATCTTGTATTCAGGAGCGTCGCTAGGGCAAATTATTTTAACCACATGTTTTTTTTGTTCAATACTGCCCAGTGTTCAGAGAAACTAAAGCAGCAGTTGTTATGCTGGTTATTTTAAGATGCTCTTTCGTAAAGACGGTTTGTTGATAATCACCTGTTTTGAATGAGAACTAGTGGTTACTCTTTCAAGTCGATTCATTTCAATGAATTGCTCAAATGTGTTGGCAAAATGGTCTGAATTGGTTCTTTATTCAATCGGAATCATTCGGACATATTTTCCAACCAAAAGAGTATTTAAACAGTCAGTAGACAAATGCATGAAGTTCCAAAAAATACCATCATTACAATGTGTTTTTATGGACATGCACCTTAAGAGTATTATGCACAAATCATGGTATATATCAAAATACCATGAAAAGTTAAAAATCAACAATGATGAAGCTATTTAATATGTTTTTCTATTCATTTTTCTAAATTGTTTTTTTATTAGGATTTTACTGTTATTTCCGTTGACCTCTGTCTTTAATGTAAAGATACCTATGTATATCTCATGTGGTCATGTTGTACAATCTCACCTGGTTTATAATGTCTCACTAGGCAAACATCTGTTTTGACCTTCCTTACCTGTGCCTGGTGATGTGGTTTTCTGTACATTTGAATCCAACTGAAGGAGTGTTTTTTTTTTTTTTTTTTTGTGTGTGTGTTTGTGTTTGGTTCTGTCCTGTGATTGTATTGTCTATTTGTCTGAAAACCTACAATAAATATAATAATAAAAAAATTAAAAAATACCATGATAATACCATCACTGTGCCATGGTACTGTCACAGCAGGCTACTTTTTTTGAAAGGTCAATGTGAGAAAACTTTAACTAGTGAAGTCACGTGAGTACTTTTTAATCTGGCGATGCTTTTTAGCCCATAATTACATTAATGCTACACAAACTACATATAACATGTTACAAATGATGCTCCCAATGTCACCAGAATCATATGCTTTTGTGCTGTTCTTGTAAAATATGGGTCTTTGTGACAAGGAGGAGGGCTACTCAGCCGAGGAGAGGGATAAGTGCAACCAGATGTGGCAGTTCAGGAGAGAGAGAGCTACAGGCAGCTGCCCTGTACGCGTTTATGATTGTGTGTCTTTGCGTTTAAGTTTATTAAAAACATTCATTTGATGCTTCGTCCGGTTCCCGCCTCCTCCTTTCCATTGAACCCTGTTACAGTCTTGTAAAATATAACATCTGGATTATTTGTTTACTACAGAAATCATCAATCAAACTATTTTTCCAAAAGCATTAATTCATTCAACACAATAGCAAAGACAAAATAGAGATGACCTTGAGACAAAACATGACAAAGACTAAATAATAATACAAAAATAAAGTGCTTTCAAATTGAGTCTACAACAGAAAGAGTAAACCAGTCTGCTGTGAGAATTTTGCCATTTCTAACTGTACTGTGCCTCTTTACAAAATTGTACTCCATAACTGTTACAGTCTTGTTGCCTAATAAACATTGCTTTGGGAACTAGTTGCTTTTTGTAGCATAAAAAAGCACTTGTCAGTCCATTAAACAGTGCATTCAGAAAGTATTCAGACCCCTTAATTTTTTCCCATTTTATGTTGAAGCATTATGCAAAAATGCTTTTAAAAAAATCATATCAATATACACTCCTACCCCATAATGACAAAGCAAAAACCAGATTTTTGGTAACGTTGCAAATGTATAAAAAAAAAACAAAATGAAAAATTACATTGACATAAGTATTCAGACCAGTACTTAGTTGAAGCACCTTTAGCAGCGATTACAGTCTCAAGAATTTTTGGGTATGTTGCGACAAGCTTTGCACAACTGGATTTGGGGATTTTCTGCCATTCTTCCCTGTAGATCCTCTGAAGCTCTGTCAGGTTGGATGGGGACTATCGGTGCACAGTCATTTTCAGGTCTCTCCAGATATGTTCGATTGGTTTCAAGTCCGGGCTCTGGCTGGGACACGCAAGGATATTCACTGAGTTGTCCCTAATCCACTCTTGCATTGTCTTGGCTGTGTGCTTGGGGACATTGCCCTGTTGGAAGGTGAATCTTCGGCCCAGTCTGAGGTCCAGAGTGCTCTGGACCAGGTTTTCATTAAGGATATCTCTTTATTTTGCTGCGTTCCTCCAACTCTGACAAGTCCTCCACTCCCTGCCACTGAAAAACACCCCCACAGCATGACGCTACCACCACCATGCAGACAGTTCAATCTTTGTTTCATCAGACCAGAGAATCTTGTTTCTCACAGTGTGAGAGTCCTTAGGGTGCTTCTTTTCTTTCTTGCACTGAGGAGAGTCTTCCATCTGGCTACTCTACCATAAGGCCCAGATCGGTGGAGTGTTGCAGTGATGGTTGTCCATCTGTATGTTTCTCTCATCTCCACACATGATCTCTGTAGCTCATCCAGAGTGACCATCAGGTTCTTGGTCACCTCTCTTACCAAGGCTCTTCTCCCACGATTGCTCTGTTTGGCCAGGCGACCAGCTCTAGGAAGAGTCCTGGTTGTTCCAAATTTCTTCCATTTAAGAATCATGGAGGACACTGTGCTCTTGGGAACCTTAAGTGCAGCCTTATTGCTTGTGCCTCAACGCAATCCTGACTCTGAGCTCTGCAGGCAGTTCCTTTGACCTCATGCATTGCTTTTTGCTCTGATGTGCATTTTCAGCTGTGAGACCTTATATAGACAGGTTTGTGCCTTTCCAAATCATGTCCAATCAACTGAATTTGCCACAGGTGGACTCCAATCACAGTGTAGAAACATCTCAAAGATGATCCAGAGAAATGGGATGCACCTGAGCTAAATTACAAGACTCATGGCAAAGGGTCTGAATACTTATGTCAATGTAATACAGTATTTCAGTTTTTCTTTTTAATACATTTTCAAAGTTATCAAAAATCAGTTTTTTGCTTGTCATTATAAGGTATGTAGTGCAGATTGATGTGGGGAAAGTTGTAAAACATTTGATCATAAGGTTGCAACATAACAAAATGTTAAAATAAATAAATAAAGGGGTCTGAATACTTTTTGAATGCAACGTATTTGGAAATTATCTTTGATTTTTTGCAGTTTGGAAAACAACAAGATGACAAAGACCCACTTTACAGTATATTATGTGTCTTTAACTACTATGATCTTAAGCATTTGATAGAATTTACTTATTATGTACATTCATGTTGTTGTATTGTACTTACATTTAAAGTACCTGCATTTAATTATATTAATTATCTGTAGTTAAACTGATACATTTCATAAAAAAAATTTGGACTTTATATAGCTTGGTATTACAGTATTTAAAATTTCAGAACTTTGTCCACGTACATATGTGAACATACATTTTTAGAAAAAACAATTTATTTATTTTGCTTGTTTGTTAGGTTGTGCTGGTTAGAAATTAAAAAGGGAAATGGAAAATGTGCACATCAAGTCACGCTCAGGTCTCAGGAGGTTACGTTAAAAATTTCAAATCTGGTGTTGCTAAAAATAGTACGTTTTTTGAAGTGTGCTAAAGACTGTTATTTGACCACTTACTGAGTGTGGAAAATGTCAAGGTAAAGTGGAACATGACAAAGTTATAAACACTAGAGTGAGGCAGTCGACTGCTGAGTCACTCAAGTCAAGAGCAATAACCCTGCACCTGCTGCACTGTGTGTAGGATAATTATTTTCTCTTCTTACATTGATATTTCTGACTTTCATGAGAACTCTCATATCATGAACTTTTGAGATAAAAGACTTCACTGATCTATGAAAGCAGAACAGAAAATTTCCTTCCCAGCCCAAATAGAGTGTCTTTTGCAGAGAGTACAGACTGTTTTAGGAATCTCGACTCTCACAATGTCATGCAGCTTGCAAAGAGGCTGTTATTGCAGGATGGGGCAGTTAAACACTATACTGGACCCAACAGCAAACCCACAGCTCGTAGCAAAGTGCTGTTTCTCATGTCACATGTGAAGAGAGCATTTACTGTACATAGAATTCTTAAAGGCACAGCAGCACAAAAAAAAAAAGATTTATCCTGTTTAATTGTTAGGATCAAAAATGGGGTGGAAAATGGTCATGAAAATGAAATTGTGTTTAAATAATTCATAAATTAATTAATAGAGGTCTGCTACCTAACCTGAGGCCGATGGGACCTGACAAATGGGTTTGTGTCACACGTGATGTTTCAGTACCCTAGGATTGCGACTGTATGCCGACGTGTTGACATGCAGCATTCTTATCAGACATGTTTGCAGTGGTTTCAACGTGTTTACTGGCGCAACCACGTTTAAATGATCAATAACGAGCATGATTTGGAGGTTTCACTTTTTTCCTTCTAACATTACTTTTTTCTCCACTAATGGTTAAGGTAATGTTTGGGTTTGGGGATATAATCTATAAATATATGCTTTTCTCTTCCTTGTATAATGTCCTGAAAAGCTGGTAAAATTAGCTTCACTACTAGCTTTTGCGGACCTCTCCTGGACATAAATGGAGCTAACATGTGCTCATATGCCCTACAACACTTACCGCTTTGTCCACTGGGGGCAGCGCTTCAAAATTTCAGTCAACGTATACTGATTTTGACGAAAGAAAAGTCGATCTAATCTCTCTGATTTCACTGTGAGATCAGGCTTTTGGGTCAGTATATATTTGAGTTTGTTTCTGGTTTGGGTTAAAAATAAATGATTTTAATAATTGTTATTATTATTAATATTGTAAATATTTTGATAATATAGTCAAACAGACAACCTCGACATTATAAACAGCACTGATGACAAAAACAGCTACAACACAGTGTCATGTGCCAAAATAACAGGTTTTTGAACTAATCATCACCCTTCCTAAAATTCTATTTTAATAATGTTTGATATTAGGACACAAACCAGCCATGTTTACTCTATAGAGATAGAATATTATATAATATATTATATATTATAGAAAAATATATAATATCTCTAGAATATTATATCTAGCCCTATAGAAATAGTTACCTTCATGAAGTGAAAAAAACAACTGTCAAATTCTTATTATTTAATAAACTGACCCAAGAAAACCCTGAATGCCTGTGCAGACCTCTATTAATTAATACATAAATGATAACTGTGTTGGAGCAATAAACCCTAAATAACATTATCTCATAGTGCTCCGGGGTAATCAAAAAGAAAACAGTCTAAAAAAAACATAAATATGTCATGACCTCTTAAAATTTGTGTCTGCAATAGACCTCACTTATCCTGATACCCATCAGACCTCTCTTTCATCATACAAAAGCTCTAACTAGGCCTACACCTGAAGAGTCTCTTTGTGTCCCACCTTACACAGTAACATCCTCCCCACTGACTGTCATCCATCACGCCTGATAACTGATGCCACTCAATCAGACTCCAGTAGCAACGGCCGCACCACTCCAACACTTGTGTCTATGAGAAACAGCCACAGCAATAAAGGAGGAGAAATCATGGAGATATGAGCATTAATGGGACATTCACAACGGGTCACACACACACGTGCAGAAGTGCAAGAGGAAACACGAGAACCCTGAAGCTGAAGAGAGTTATAGCAAAAGCGCCGTCACTACGGGCAGTGGAGGACAGAAACAATCCTTTCCACGAAAACATGACTAGAACTATGACTGCAAAGTGAGGCAGTGCTGCTTCCCTGGGGCTTATCTTTTCACCTCCAAACTGTGACCTCAAACACAACTGAACCAGAGAATGGGGAATAGTCCAAGAGATCTCTTCCATTGAAACCCCCCATGAAAAAGATCTGTATTCATCCCTGAGCAGGAGATGATGTCTTCATATTTCAGCTTTTAGGAGTGAGTACACTAGCATGTACGTCGATGTTAACCTGAAAGCTCACAGACATGAGCTACGAGCCACTAAAATCTCATTTTGATTTGCACCAATGTTTATTCATCTGTGTATTCATAAAATAATAATGAAGTCTAATCAACCCAGGATCTGATTGACAGTGTGAGAAGCTATCTATGGAGGAACGTCTTTGATTACAGGGTATAATATTAGCAAATACACAGCTACATCTTTACCACATGAGCTTTAACTTCTGCCTTGTGTAACGATAATACAAATCCTGCAACTTTCAAAAAATTCTGTTCTCGGTTTGAGTTCAGGCCACTTCAAACTAAGAAAACGAAGAGAGAAAGCAGGAAGTTTAATCCTCTAAAAAAAGAAACAGTTTGAAGACATCTAACGATCAAATCTCTTTTTAAAATGCTGATGTGACTGTTTAAAGAGAGGCGGCAGGAGTGCTACCGTACTTTGGTTGTTTGAGGAATCTTAATCTCTGCCTGTTTTTAGATCTAACGGAGTCTGATTTCTTTTGTAGTTGGCACAATTCTGTTGGAACATGTTCATGGTGAAATTGTTTGGTGTCATTACTGGACAGTTTGGCTGTAGAAACAGTACACAGTTCGATAAGCATGTATGGGTTTTTCTTCAACCTAAATATAAAAGAAAATAGTGATATTTATCTAAAATTGTCTTTTTCTTTGTGCTTTCTTATTAAACACATTCACTGCAATTGTTTGGTGTGTTGGAAATGGTTGTCATTTTTGGAAAATCGATGTAAATAATTTTCACACAATACATATTAAAATGATTTTGGTTTATTTCACACTTTGTGTAGATGAGCATAGTTTTAAACATGTCATAAATTGTATTTTTATCATGGATTTTCATAGTTTAATATCAATAGTCTGGGTCTGGGACAAGACAAAAAAAAGCCAAATCGAAACATAAATCTCATTTGAAAAGTACCAAAAATAAATGATGAACTGGTGAAATGTTTCCAAGTCAGTTTTAATGTGACCGTCACATGACAAAAAGAAGTAAAACAGCTTTCTGAATACACCACTTGCGTGTTGTTCAAACAGTCAGATAGTCCCGCCCCCACCTCACGCTATTGGATGAGTAAAATTGTTGGGGTGGGTCTAAGTGGGTCGCTCAAAACAAACACAGGAATTTTTGTTTACAGATTTTAAGTACTGTGTGTAGTATTTAACAATGAAAAAGTTACATACTCCAGCTTTTATTAAAATAATAAATACATGTGTATGTTTGATGTATCTTCATGATGATGGTTTAACTAGAATAGATCATTATTTTTCATCTTTTCCATCAGGGAAGTATAGCTAACACATTAAAATCATATAATATATACCATTATATTACTTGTATAATATTTTGTCAATAAATGTCTTTTTTAGCAAGTCTGGGAACTATAGCTGTGTTTTTGTAATATTTAAACCATATTGATTATAGCAACGTGTTAAACTCATTTGTAATGCATAATTCATTATACATTCATCTGGAATGACGCCACTAATTGCCACTCTTCCATCAGTCATTTATTTATAGTTATTTATTTGGGGTTTTGTTTTTAGGGCTGTCAATCAATGACAATTTTTTATCGAATTAATTACATGGTATGGCGATTAATTAATCGAATGAATCACAATTATCACATATATAAATATTAGCTGATATATTGATATATTATTGAACATTAGTTTATCATTGGTCTACAGTTCACAGCACTCCGTTTTGCAACTAAATTTGTCAATCAGTCCGAGATTTATTATAAGTGCTTATTTAAATGGTAAATGGTCTTCACTAATATAGCGCTTTTTTTAACCTTAGAGGTTACCAAAGCACTGTGTCCCATTCACCCAATCACACACACATTCCCCCCCCCCCCACACACACACATACACACACACACACACACACACACACACACACACACACACACCAATGATGGCAGAGCTGCCATGCAAGGCGCCAGCCTGCCATTGGGAGCAACTTGGGGTTCAGTGTCTTGCCCAAGGACACTTCGGCATGTGGAGTCATGTGGGCCAGGAATCAAACCACCAACCCTGAGATTGGCACCCGACCCGCTCTACCACCTGAGCCACACTTTATGGACGCGCCAATGTACACCTGCATCAGACGGATGTTTTAGGAGCATCTAAGTTGCTTTGCATAATAAACATACCGTTTTTAAGTTTGAAACAGCCCTAATTGTTTTTATTATTTATAATCAAAAATATCTGATCACTCAAGTTACATTTGCATTACTGTAGCCTACCATTACTGTGCTCATGTTGTGTTATGAGAGTTGTGAGGATGTAATTTTTCTGCGGCTGCAGAGCTAGTCACATGCCAACTGATGCAAAGATCTCAAATACTTTGGGGCTGTCGGAGGGACCCTGTGCCAGCTGAGCACCACAATAGAGATGAATGGGAATGCTAACTTATGCTCTCTCCAGGTATTTTAGAGCTCATTGGTCCCGTCCACTTGTCCTCTCCCTTAACAGAAAAACTGAGTGCCACAAAACAAGCGAATGTTTGGCTCTGGAAGCTGGCAAAAGACTGGCCTAACAACAGGACACACTGGCACAATGCTTTAGTGCATGTTGTTTTGCTGGTGAAAAACATGGCAATGCTGGTCCTCCACCAATATCATACAATGTTAAAATAATTCTAATAAATCTATGCACCTGCTTTCAGGGTCAGCACATGTATTCTCATTCGATTTGACCATGAAATGAAAAGCAAGATAATATCATTGCTTTGCATTTCATGGTCAAATTGACCTTTATAAAGGTAAATGAACATGAAACAGTGAGTCTTTACACAATGTGTTAAGTCACCCTGAGCAATCAACACTTCACATCTTCCAGCATCCCATTGTTTCCACATGACAGAATGCCTCATCAACACTTCCACATGTAAGGAATAAAGTAACAAATGAAGCACTATCATTATATTTCATTATTCTGCTCTTTTTAGCATGGACTGAGGAAAAGACCTCAAGTGGCATCAGTGTGTGGCCTGTAATGCCAACATGATGACAGAAAATGTATTTATTTATTTTTTGGCTAATTCTTTTTTCAGAATTCTTTATTTAAATTTTATTTAAGTCCTTTTTCATTATAAATTCTCTTCCCTTCCCAGTAGGAGGTGACATGCATGAAGAATGTGATTCGCCAAAAATAAAAAAGAAGAATGTGAATGTAAAAGTGGAGATTTATAGTAAAAATGGATTTAAATATTGATCTGTTTCTCACCCACATCTGTCATACCCCTTCTGAAGACATGGATTAAACCACTCGAGTCATATGGATTACTTTTATGCCGCCCTTATGTGCTTTTTTAGCCTTCGATGTTCTGGTCACCATTCACTTGTATTGAATGGACCTACAGAGCTGAAATATTCTTCTAAAAATATTCATTTGAGTTCAAAAAATCATACAAATCATTATGAAGATATTAATGTTAAAAACAATGACAGCCTAAAATAGCATCAATCAGTCATTGGTTTTCCATACTAATCCCAAGCCTTTTTATACTAGGACACTCTGAAAAACAAAACTACAAGACAAGTCTGTCTGTGTGTATTCACTCACACATTCTCTAAACACATTTTTCAGTTAGTGTTCTTTTTCATGTTTAATTTAACAGCTGATCGTCTCATTTCAGACGAGTACCCATGAGCAGGAGAGATTATGGACTGCTCATGATTACCTTATTCATCCAAATGCATGAAAACACATGACTGGCGCTCAGCAGTCATTGGGGTTCAGCCAGTGTAAGTGACTCTGATTCCAGTACATCATTGAGGAACAGATCACAATACCACTATTGTCCAATTTGCTTACTGACATGTTATTAAAACATAATCAAAGAGTTTTGGAGAGTTATGAGTGACACGCTCCAATAAGGATTTGATATATGGTCATATAACAATAGTTGTGCACAGTACCCTAGATACAGGGGGTGGCTCATCTTACCCCTACAACTGTGTGTGCTGTAATAAGGGCTCAAATGACAGACCTGGTGAATGAAGACCTGGGCTCCCCGTGGGCTGAGCAGCAGTATAGCTCTTCTGAGGGTGTCTCTGTAGCGGTTGAGCTCCTCTGTGCGCATGGAGGTGAACAGACTAGAGAACACCCCGCTGATGTTTCTGTCCACACGCTGCAGAGACACGTCCAAACCCTGCCGAGAGGTCTGGTCCAGAAACACCTGCAATCCACGGATATCTGCAACACACAGACATACAGAAGTCTTCATTAATCTGGTCAATGATGTTCTATCCAATGGTTCACAACTGCTTTTGTTTCTGGACCCATATTTATCACTGGACATTAAGATTGCCCAACCTGATCTCTTGAAAATGACATGACAGCAGTGACATTTTTACTAAATGATATTATGTGGTACCTTACACGTATCATGACAGTTCTGGGGTGAAATGTCCACTGTGTGGCGCTAAAAGTGATAGTGTCAGAAAAAGTAAATGTGAGGTGAAAAACAAAACCATGTAATTTCTTGCTGCTTCTATGAAACTTTTGGCTTACATGTGGACTCACGTGCTCTTTAGGACCATTAGAGCGGTCACATCCACTAATTTTCTGACACATGGAATGAAGTATTTCTTATTCGTGTGATGTTTATTGGCGGTTGGCAATCCAGAGTATTACCGCCACCTACTGGGCCGGAGTGTGGAGCATCACAATAAATTCTTTCAGTGGAGCCAAACATCAGCTGAGGATAAATTTGATCAAAAAGAGGTCAAAAAGCTTATGTAGGATTCAATCATAAACTGAGTACACTTTAAAGATAGCTTACCCTCTGGAGTTAATTGTAAACATCATGCTATGTTTCATTTATTCTTGAGGTCTAACAAACATGTGGAATGCATTTCTGCCCTTATTAATGGTATCAAATGTATATCATGATAAATATTAATATTGAAAATATTAATTTCTTATGGAAAGAAATTGGTTCTTTTATTCACCAAAGTGGTCACTATTTCTCAAACTAGAGACTCTGATGTTCTTCTCCTCTTGTTTAGTTGTACATCTGGTCTTCCACATCTCTTTCTGTCCTTGTTAGAGCCAGTTGAACAGCGGTGAAACACTTTCTTATGATGTGTTACATTCATACGAGCAGACAAAGAAGTACGTTTGAAGTAAGTTTGAAGCAGAAGAAATAGAAATAAACCTTATGTATATTGTCAGCTTTACGCTAAGATAAAATGCTTTTTCTAGCCATTTACATGCACATGTTACAAGACACCATCAGATTTATTTATCAAGAAAATTCACGTTAGATTATAATTTCATTTTTTTCTAGAAATACCTTTGATGTTAGGGCAAAAATCATACTCTTGATCATTTTTGTATTGTTTTCCTGTAAAAATATCTAAAAATCCTCAAAACAAGATACATTTGATTGATCTTGTTTTAGAAACAGCACTGCGTAAGATATTTGGGTTTTTCAGAGAATGTATTTTTAACGTGTGTATTTTGTCTTACTGTACTGGCAGAGATTTTATAGTCAAAACAAGTGAAAAAAATCTACCAGTGCTGAAGAAGTAATCCAAAGTATTTAGAATACATTACTAATTACATTTTACAACATGTATTCTGTAATCTGTAGTGGAATACATTTCAAAAGTAACCCTCCCAACACTGTATAAAGCCTTTATTCCTCAAAACAATGATTGACAGTCGAGTTTCTAGAAAAAGATGTTTCTTTTTTGCCATTTTTGACCTAATATTGACCTTAAGACATGCCAGTCTATTGCATACTGTGACAACTCAAAAACAAACACAAAGACAACGTTAAGCTTCATTTAACAAAACAAATATCTTTCAGCTGTGTTTGGCTCCAAAAATTACATTAACCCTTTCCCCGCCAAACACGGAATTTTACGGGTATCCGTGTTTTAGGTGTTATACGGTAAGGAAGACCTCTCCGCATGTTTTGAAAGAGTACGCAACTCTTTGATCAAAGAAACAGACTGCGATCGTCTCAAACATGAAGAAGTGGAGTATGAGAAGCTCAAAATATCAGACATAAACATGCCTTTTTATCAGCTTTTTGTCTGAAATGTTGTTTTTTGACAAAACCTACCTCTGTTCAAGTCGCAATAAAAAAAGAACAAATGAAGATAAAATAAAATCGTTTTTTTTGCCTAAAAGCAGAGGCTCAGATCTTTATTTTGATATACAGCATCTTCATATATTCATGGAAGAAAATATTCTGCGGGCCATTAAAATTTTGCGAAAATCGTCAAAAACCCTGGCGGTGGCTGGCAACTTTTTTTTAAAAACGCTGGCGGGGAAAGAGTTAATGCTTCTTAAAAACAATAAAAGTAGACCATACGACCCATGTGCTATTTTCCAAGTCTTCTGAAGACATTCAATAGATTTGTGTGAGGAACAAACCCAAATCAATTGTAAGTCTGCTTCCATTTAGATTGCGATAGCTTTGACTGATGCGAGGTGAAGAACGACTTGGTGTTTTTGGCACACAGAGTTATCGTATAACTTGAAGACATGGAATATAATGCATGAGCAGTGTTGGGTGTAATCTGATTACAGTAACTGACTTGCAATTAAGTAATTACTTTTAAGAACACTATAGGATTTATAAATATTTGTTACTATTATGTAGAACACAATGAACCATCTTCATAAATATGTTAAATGTAAGTCTGTGTTTCTGTGACAGCGGAAGGGTGCGTGACCTAACTTTAGGGAGAAATGCGTCGTATCATTTTGAAACGTTGACTTTCTGTGAAAACTGTTTTAGAAAGTAACTTAAAATGAATTTGTAATGTGATTACTTAGTACTTAATTAATACTGAATTCAAAAAGTAAAGTAATCTGATTATAATTTTAGAGAAGTAATTAGTAATATGTAATATAACACTGTGCATGAATCGTACTACTTTTATCTCACATTCATTACATGGAAGAAGGAATAAAAACATCCAGAACATTCTGCAAGATTTCTAATTTTGTGTTCCACGATAGAAAGAAAATCATACGGGTTGGAACAACATGAGGGTGGGTAAATAATGACAGGATTTTCATCTTTGGGTGAACTGTCCCTTTAAGGGAAAGGAGTGCATTGTATTTTGATAAAAAGAAAATGGAAATGACTTGATAAAGAAGACTGTACAAACAAAAGCTTGCATTTTTACATCTAAAGTGTTCAGCAAAGTAAATAAAAACTGCCATCTGGACAGAGTTAAGATGTACAGTGTACAAATGTCTGCTCAGTGTGCAGTTTATTCTGCAGTAGAGGATGTGGAGTTTTCGTTCATTACGTTGCAGTATTTGTGGATGGTTTTGACAGTGAGACAGCGACAGTGTGCTAACTGCTTCAGCTCAGAGCTTACGTTCCAGCTGTTGAATCCCAGTGAAATTTCACAAAGATACTTCTGGGAGAATCATAACGAGCAGCATAAGAGATAATCAAAGTGCTGAAGCACACACTTTTAGTCTCCGGAGGAATATTCTCTGTTTAGAGGAAGTCAAGTGACATTCAGACTTTTACAGCAGCGAGTGGCATTCCCTTTCTTTTGACTTTCCTCCTATTTTCTTTCCTCGTTCCGGAAAAAAAAGCAATGGATATTGGCATTGTCTCACCCACACACACACACACACACACACACACACACACACACAGCTCAATCTCAGTACTGGGATGAGGGCTGTGTAACATGAGACTGACAGAGCAAATATGTTTAGTTTTTTGGTGGGGTGACGGACACAGGAAGGGATGTAACAAGAAACATGTGCATGTGGTGCATTTTCATACACTTCTTCACCTCAGATCATTCATTACACTAAATATAGGAAAGGTGACTTTTTAGAGGTTCTGTGTACACTGCTGTCGTTATAAGATTGTAACTAGGGTAAGGAATGTAAAGGAGTAATTTACAGTCAGCCGGTTGTTATCGCACAATAAACGTGTCGGGGTCCTGATCACCTGTACATTATAATATATAGGTCCATATAGCATTACAAGGCTACTAACCAAATAAATAAATACATGTAAATAAAATATTGATTTGTGATGAATATATGTAATTTGAGCTGAAGGAAATGGCTGAACCACTAAAATCAATCTCTGGCTTGTATCAGAGTTCTACTGGTGTTTATTTTGTGAAAATGACCACCTGACTCCCCAGTATCTAGCCTATTACAAGACTACTTGCAAAAAAAAAAAAAATACATGGACATGCATTAAAAATTGTGTAATTATGTGAGAAGAAATAAATCGCTGAACAGCTGAAATTCCAGCTATACGGTTGTTTATTTTTTAATGAATGGACATCTGACTGCTTAGTGTACATTTTATTACAAGACTACTTGCCAAATAAATTAATTATTACACATGAAACATTGATTTGAGTTTAGATTATTTTATTAGATTACTTGAAGACATCACAGAGTGCTTCATGAAGCAGGAGAGACAGCTCGTAGACCCCAGATGAGCGGAGCTGCGGTTGTTATGGAGCAATAATTGGCCACTAGATGGCACCATTGACCAATCAGTGTCAAGTATTCCAGGCCGTCGTGCAATGCGATATGATACAGCCGTCTTTAATGTCAGACTGTACAATAATACATCTTAGCTAAGACTTTGACAGCATTGATCAGGACAGGGCTGTACGCTTACTTTTTTATATATATTTATATTTATGCATTTGGCAGACACTTTTATCCAACTTACAGAGCCGTTACTACAGGGACAATCCCCCAGGAGCAACTTGGAGTTAAGTGCCTTGCTCAAGGACACAATGGTGGTGACTGTGAGAATCGAACCAGCAAACTTCTGATAAACAGTTTAGTGCTTTAGACCACTACACCACCACCACTCACGTTTTAGGTGTTTGCACTGGTGCTAGTGAACTAAAGATTCATGTCATATGTAGTACCACATATATTTTAAGGACTTGGTGATGTAATTATATAGTTTATTACTAAAAATATAATACTTTATATACAAGTTTTAACCACATTAACAAAAACAAGCTTACTACTAGTTATCAAACAAACTTATAGACCAATTGTCCCACTCCCACCACTATGTGTCGCTAGGCGATATCAAACTGCAGCCTGCGCCAACCAGACAGTCAATGACACTTCGATAATCAATGTCTGCACCACTTCAGTCTATAATAATTGACTTCTGCCAACTCCAGCCATATAACAAGAGATTGTTCACTGGCCACTGCCTGAATCTTGGACTTGATGGAATGAACTGCCACAAGCTTCCGGCCAGACTGCAAGGCACACCTCACTGACCTCTGCTTGCATCATCTTGGTCATATAATTGAAGAAATCGGTATATACAGCAATTTCAGATTAGATAATTCAGTCTTGACTCGCAACACCAAGGTCATAGGTTCAATTCCCAGGAAAAAAAAATACACTAATAAAAATATCTTGAATGCACTGGAATTCACTTCGATGAAAGCATCTGCCGAGTGAATAAATGTAAATATATCAGTGTAGACATAGATGACACTTTACCATGAGCATTCAAAAGGTCCCCCAAACACAAGAAGGACATTTTGTGTCATTTCTTGCCGGAGGGTCTTTTGTGGGCACTCTTTGAACATAATAAACTTTACTAGCATAGCAAAACAATGTAGCCACTGGGAGGAACACGATCAATCCAAAGAGGGAGGCATTTCTTATCCTCTCGGGGACGGCATTGGCTTGAGCATCACAGGCCGTTCTTCCCACAACCCCCATGTTTAATAAATGAGTGACATGACACGTTGCTTGAAATCACATCACAAAGAACTCATTCTCAATAAAGAGACTTTCTTTAAGTTTTTATTGTCTGGTACTTGCACAGCAAGGAGTTTAATATTGTACTGATTATGCGGACTAAATTAAAGTGAAAAGGTGGGGGGGGGTGTAAAGTGGCACTTGTTTTGACAGCAATGTTGTAACAGCATATTAAGATGTATTCAGGTAAACAGATAAACAAAGAAACTGTTTCAATTATAATAGCAGTGTTCAACCAAAATGCTTTTCTGTATCAAAAGGCTCTGAACAGTTTGTTTCTGTTTAGAGTAATAATTGAGCCCACGATTGTTATTCTCATTGCTGATGACTTTGACATTTCCTCAGATCAGCATTGACATTTTTGCACAATCTGTCGTTCAAAATATTATGCTGCATTATACAATGTTATTGTGATAATAGTAACTGAGTGTCACATAATGTGAGCAAAGCAAATGAAGCTGTCTCATGAAATATCACCCCTCTGTGTCGGCTGCGTACTAAAGCAAGGCTTGAGATGAAATTGTAGAGACATGTAGTCCCGCAATGGACAAGCTGTCAGGACCATCTGGCCGAGACTGAGAGCAGTCTGGGGGACACATGTAGTCTCTCTGTGATGTCATCTGTCTGTCTGTGAAGTCACTGAAGCAGGCTCTGGGTTTGCCCGGCAAGAACACCATCTGTCCCTCCACGGTGAGAGTAACAGTCAAATACTGCATGCAGGTTGATGTAATTATTTCATATTAAAAGATCTAGACTCTCTGAGCAATCAGATAATCTTAATCGTATTATCAATGAGTGTTCTGCTATGCAAAGGTATTTGAAATTATCTTTAGGGCTAATGTTGAATAAGGAGGAGGGATGGGCCTAGCTGGAATAGATAGAGAAGGGTGGCCAATGAGGTAATGAGGAGAAAGAGGCTATGATGGATTAGGTGAAGAAGGCTGGGCTATGATAGGCATAATTATTCTTTCAACCAACAAGTGGCACTAGATTGACTCGGTAGACTATGACTGATGATGAATTAGGTAAAGGGGCTGGGCTAGATGACTAGGTAGAGGGGCAGAGCTATACTGAATTAGGTAGAGGGGCGGAGCTAGATGTCTAGGTTGAGGGGCAAAGCTATATTGACTTAGGTAGAGGGGTGGAGCTATATTGAATTAGGTAGAGAGGCAGAGCTATATTAAATTAGGTAGAGGGGTGGAGCTATATTGAATTAGGTAGAGGGGCGGAGCTAGATGTCTAGGTGAAGGGGAAGAGCTATACTGAATTAGGTAGAGGGGTGGAGATGGATGTCTAGGTGGAGGGGCAGAGCTATACTGAATAAGGTAGAGGGGTGGAGATGGATGTCTAGGTGGAGGGGCAGAGCTATACTGAATAAGGTAGAGGGGTGGAGCTATATTGAATTAGGTAGAGTGGCGGAGCTAGATGTCTAGGTGGAGGGGAAAAGCTATATTGAATTAGGTAGAGGGCTGGAGCTATATTGAATTAGGTAGAGTGGCGGAGCTAGATGTCTAGGTGGAGGGGAAAAGCTATATTGAATAAGGTAGAGGGGCGGAGCTATATTGAATTAGGTAGAGTGGCGGAGCTAGATGTCTAGGTGGAGGGGAAAAGCTATATTGAATTAGGTAGAGGGGCAGAGCTATATTGAATTAGGTAGAGTGGCGGAGCTAGATGTCTAGGTGGAGGGGAAAAGCTATATTGAATTAGGTCGAGGGGCAGAGCTATATTGAATTGGGTAGAAGAGTGGAGATATATTTAATTAGGTTATTGGTGTGGAGCATATATCTTCTGAGGTGGAGGGGTGGGTCTATGTTGAAATAGGTAGTGGGACGGTGCTAGATATATTAGGTGGATAGGTGGGGCAGTGATGAAATGGGTTGGAGACGGCACTAGAGGAATTATGTGAAGGCAAGGAATTTTAAAACACCTGGAGAGAGGTATCAGTTAGCATTCCCATCCATCTCTATTGTGGTGTTTAGGTGGCGCAGGGTCCCTTCCGACTTACATTGAAAATATTTGCAATCTTTGCACCAGTTATCATGTGACTAGCTCTGCACCCACAAGAAAATAATGTCCTCACAACTCTCTGATGGTAGGCTACTGTAATGTAAGTGTGACCTGGGAGATCAAACAAGGCAGTAAAAATAACTGGTGGGGATGTCAATGCGTAAGCCGACCAATGATGAGATTGCTCTGGCAGACAGGATTGCCAATGACAGGGTCACTGTGCAAGTCGCCAACACCAAGTAGAAGGACTGGGCAATAGGGATTAAGTGGAGGAGGTGGGCTAGGGTAAATTATTTGGAGGGGCAGGGTAGAAGGTTCATCCTCTGCTAAGTTAGAAAGTTCACCTATGGTGACCTCTGATTGGAGAACTCATAGTTCAAAGACTAGAGGATCTAGTCAAGGCAGATTTACCTCTTGGCTCAATATGAAGGAAAACAACTTTAAAGCTTCTGGGTTTACAGTGATACGAAAAGGTGCAGAGTCTTTTTTGACATTTGGAATTCATTATTTCATACTGTTCATTTAATATTGATTAAAAACAGAATCCCTAGAATGTGACATCATATCCCTCGTAATTTTGGAAGGTTTGGGCGGGGTAATGGTGAATTATGTGGAGGGGCGGGGCTAGGTGAATACAGAAACATGTAGATGCTCACTGAATGCAATTCTCCTCAAGGGAAATGAGTACATTCTCGCTCGTGGTATGTCTGTCCCTCCACAGACCTGACATATCAAACACAGCTAGGCCAAGGGGAGCGTCTGCACATAATAGGATTAGCGTGATTTATATGTCAGCGCTCTGTATATTCCCCTTGTTGCATTGCATCGAGGTGAGACTGAGTTCTTTAATGCTTGCAGAAACTTTCCTGACCCCTGCGGCCATCCCTCAGGGAGAAACACTTCAGAGAGTGAAGCATCCGCAGCTGAATCATCCGCAGGCGGCTCGGAGCTGTGCCTTTGTGCCCGTCTCACCCTTTGCACTTTGGCGATGTCAGCTCGGAGGAGACAGCAGTGGCTCTCTGCTCGAATGTATTTCTGTTCTCCCTGATGTTGTGGGTTTTGGCTGTACCCTTTAAAGCCGAACAATGATGTTTTGTTGGCGCTTGTTTCATTACAGCCCTGCAGATATGTCCTGCTTAAGATACAGTGCGGTGTTGTCTCACTCTTCTTGTACAGGTTGCAGCTGCCCTTTAGATCAACTGCAGCATGATCTGATGCTGTCCAGATAATCCTGGCTTTGTACATACATCCTGTGCTCTTCCCTTCTGACAGATCGCTGACAAGTTTTTGTCTGATGCCTAAGCATGTTTTAAAAGCACAAAAACACGGTTTCTTACTATTACTGTTTTGTAAATAAAACTTTTCAAAAAGAGTCACCAGAAAGTTAAAATGTAATATCTGCACCACAGCATCACCAAACAGAACATTGTTTTCAAACAGGTTTTCCAACATTGTCTCATGACTATATTTGTAATAAAATTGTAAGATATCGTTTGACTGGGCTCGTACAAAAAGATACAACTTTTATTTCCAGCCAATCAATCAATCAATCAACATATATAATTTCAAATGGATTCAATACAGGCATAACATTTTAGCTAGCCTCTAATCCAACAATTTATTTTCAGAATTTGGCTGGTCATTCCATATTTTTTTATTCAATACAAATGACTGATGTATGTCAATAATCTGTAAGACGTTTTATTTCTTCTGTTGTAAACAAATGTATTTTCATCCAAAAAGTTCAAACACCTATTTTCAACCCACTTTTCGTGCTGTTTTGTTATTGAGAAAGTGAAAATGCGTAAAAAAAAGTTTACGAAATTTGCCGTTTTCTGCCTGTTTCCATTCAAATGGCCTTTTATCAACAAAAATGGTGACGTCATGCTAAAAAAAACACTTTGTCACATAAGTTTTGGTTTATCGCAAAATAAATCTGCCCTTAAGCCGTTTCATACAGAAATGTGTGTTTATCACTAATTCACTAATTCGCCTCCCAGATGCCCCCCCCCCCATGCATAAAACTGTCATTTTAATTTCACAAATAATGTGGTGTATCAGGGATTACATATGATACATTCCTGATATTCAATATTTGAACAATCATCTAATCTAAAGCCTTGCCATCACAACTGCATTATGTCCCGCATATTTCTCCAGCAACTTTTAACCACCAACTGAACTTGATTGTCATCTAAAATTAATTTAATGTCAAAATGCAATTTATATTTCCTGAAGCTGGTTTTCTGAAAGTGAACTCAGCATTGGACAAATAATTCTGATAGTTTATAGTCTTGACAAAAGTCTAGAACATTCTGAAAATGTAATTCAGCTGATATTTTTTCATCTGCAGAACTGGGTAAGGCTCATTTAAGTTTGTGTAAATAAAAGGCAAGAATGTAGTCTTAACAATATTTTCTTTGTTTGGGAATGTATTTAATTTAATAAAGGGAATGTTGCTGGCATTTGCTGGCAACAGTAAGATAAACAATAATTTAATATAATTGGGCTGTTATTGTTCCAAAAAAGCACACTGATGTTTTTCTCCTAGTATTATGTATTTATTTTTAATTTAAAACATCTTTGTGCACAGAAATGATACGTGTTTTGTATGGTGGATTCATTTCATGACTGCCATCTATTATTTCGAATGGTGTGGAGAGGCAACTTTAAAAAAAATAAACAGATGTATACCGTGATGAAATGTATCATATAGTGGCCATTCATTCATGCTTCACATACAATAAATTGGCTTTCAAAGATGTATACCTTGTCGTCATGATGAACACAGGCTAACAATTTTGGTAAATTATGTCATGTGACACAAAATGTTTTCATTAATGCCAATTTTCTCGACAAAAAGTGTTTCCAAACCAGTTTTTCGTGACATTTGAAGTATCGACATAGAGTTTATGCGCTAGAGTTAAACAGAAAAATATTATGTTGACACTTAATTTGCGTTTCCATTAGCTATATTGGCAAACTTATTGATACGCTACAGTTTTTGTCACAAAAAAACCCTTGGATGGAAGCATAATGATTAAATGAATTAAATTTAGTGTTTGTGTAAGGGGTTAGAATTTACTTTTTTCTTTGGTGTATTTTAGTTTTGTAGAAGCCAACACATACGATTTCTTTTGATTTTGCCATCTCATTCTATTATGATGTGTCATGAAACAGGGTTGGATTTCAAGAACACTCCTGCAGCCTGCAATTGATCAGATAAACAGATAGTCCCACCCAAAACTCATCCCATTGGTTGCGTCAATGTTAAGAGCAATGTTTTGATCGCACAACAGAGTTTACCCTTTTCTCAATCAGCCTTACTTTTAGTTGTCTCGGCATATTAAATTGAGATAGATAGAAAGTATTTTAACTAGAGATTTCAAAAATGAATGCATTTATGCTTGTGATTAATTTAATGTTTAACGCTTTAATTGTTTTAAACATGACTAATTCATTTATCAATAACAATTCAGATCAAGTATCATTACGTGGGTAGTGCCAGAGATAAAACAGAACAAGATGTTCTTCACAGCATTTTTCATGTAGAGTTTAAATCTAATTATGAACACAGCTTCAAGATTGCTGCAGCAAAGTGGAGATCCATGATTTACATTGTGGAGGATGAGAGTTTAAGAGATTTAATGTACAATGCAATTAATACTTAACCAATGGAAACTAGTTCTTTCAATGAATCAACCTCCCACTTAAACTTTGGGAAAGGTTTAATGGTACTTGAATTTTTGCTATTTTAGTTCATTTCTATCTTTATACTGTGAAAGACTTTGTTTGGAAAATGTTAATAAAACATTGTTGTTACATATTGCTTTGTTTTTCTTCCTAAGATGCATTTGACAGAAAAATAATAGAACTTTTCAAATCTGCGATTGATCACAATTAACTGTAAATCAAGCAATTAATTGTGATTAAATATTTTACGGACAGCACTAATTTAATACTGAACAAATGAAACATTTCAGCTGTAAGCTCGATGGACATCATCTGTGACATGCTGTTCATTACCACAGACAATCATTTTGACATCCCTCACAAGAATTGTGTTTACAGTAATGCATTTACAAAGGAAGTGTAAGGGGCAAGTGTCTTATTGCTATGCTTTTGAAACAGTGCATATTTTAGTGCGTACTCCAGGTAGGGAAGGAGATATTGCCCCAAGTGAAGGAGTTCAAGTACCTCGGGGTCTTGTTCACGAGTGAGGGGACAATGGAGCGGGAGGTTGGCCGGAGAATCGGGGCAGCGGGGGCGGTATTGCACTCGCTCTATCGCACCGTTGTCACGAATAGAGAGCTGAGCCGAAAGGCAAAGCTCTCGATCTACTGGTCAATTTTTGTTCCTACCCTCACCTATGGTCATGAAGGCTGGGTCATGACCGAAAGAATTAGGTCGCGAGTACAAGCGGCCGAAATGGGCTTCCTCAGAAGGGTGGCGGGCTTCTCCCTTAGAGATAGGGTGAGGAACTCGGAGTAGAGCCGCTGCTCCTTTGCGTCGAAAGGAGTCAGTTGAGGTGGTTTGGGCATCTGGTAAGGAATTCACTCATGATTCCACTTATGTTCATTTACAACCAACTGAGATGTGCAGACTCACTCATGACAACTGACCACAAACAAAAAACACAAAATCATTCCACATACACGTGCCTTCCTCAACCTGGGAAGAGACTGGAGGGGGAAATGAGAAAACCCAAAACAAAATAGGTGAGGGAAAGGCCAAGATGGAGCGACAGGGCGAGAGAGAGAGAGAGAGAGAGAGAGAAAAGAAGCTCACTCACCGGTTCTTTAATGCGCCGTCGCACGGTCCTCGATCACTCCTCCACCCTCTCGGCACCAATGTAATGGTGCATTCACATACAACGCGAAAAATACATTCGCCTTGCATTGCTCGCGCGAGCTTGACCGCTGGATTAAATCTGTGTTTAAACTCGCGTTCGCAACTTTGCATTGACTTTGTATGTAATCGCGCTGTGCAGAATGCTCGATTCGTGTTGTATGCGAACACACTATAAGGGGGTTTAGTTGAGCAAGGAGGAGGCGTGAACCGGCTTAACAATATAAATAATATTGAATTATCCCTTGCGCGCCCCATCAGGCTGATTGGGGACCGGGCATGCGCTGTTCCAGCCCAGCCCCGCCCTCCTCTGCTCTACAGTGGACTTTTAACATTGTAGGGTGGTTGTGTATACACACACTGCCGACTCACATTTATGTACAAATACCATGTAAAAGTGAATTTTGCATAATAGGGTGATTTTTTTTCTTAACCTCATCCTAACACTCCTATAAAATAACTTTTATTTTTCAGCCCTGGGTTGTGTGAAGAACAGTATCTTATCTCCAAGTCATTCTGTAAACTTTCCACTCCAAACCTTGTGAAACTTCAACAGAAGATGAGATTCCTTCAGATGATATTCGCTCTGCAGGCTCTTGCTGGATGGGTTTGATCCTTTTTAAGTGGAAACTGTAAAGGATATGTCTTCAGGCCCCAATTGGATCATGACTGTGACATGACAGAAAATCAACTAAATGTGTCATTTGAAAAAGCATTAAGTTTTTCACTAGTTAGTTATTTATGAATCCTAACATACATACATAGTGATGTAATACTATTTGAAAGCTTAGAATCTTAACTTTTCACATAAATCCATCACATTTGTATTGACTTTGTTACATACACTGCCTGGTCAAAAAAAAAGTCATAAACCCTAATATTTCATTGGACCGCCTTAAGCTTTAATTCTGTGAGAATTCATTGTTGCATTGTTTTGAAAACCGTATATATACAACCAGTCAATTTTGATTTCGAAAAATGTTATTCATTTATTGAAAGATATTTCTAAAATTAAATTGCACTTCAAACTAAATTAAAATATAATCAAAATAACAAAGTGGTTAAAGCAATCATACCAAATCCAAACATTTTACCACCGGCACTTTTAGCAGTGACTCTAAAATTACTAGTAGGCCACAAATTAAATCATAAATACAGTTGTCAATATACAATAATCATCATACATATAAACATAACAATAATAATGATTATAATAATTTAAATAAACCATGAACTCTAGAAAATGTAACACAAATCTCATCATTTTTTGTGTCAACAAACGGCTTCAACAGTGATTGAAGGGACATCATTTGTTGTTCTGTACTTTCAGAGTTTGGTCATGAATTTTATGACCACCTGCTGGTGGAATCTCCAAACTGCAAATGCAGGAACTGAATTTGGACTTTGCGCTGAGTTAAGAGGTTTTACTGAAACGTCTTGGCACAACAATATATTTCTCAGTAAAAATAGCAAATTGCGTTTTGGGATACTTCTTTAACATACAATACACCACAGTAGCACAAACACTCCCACCCATGCCCACTTGTGGTTTGCGCTGGCACGAAAATTGCACTTAGAAATTTGCACTCTCAGGAAAATTGGATAAGATGTTGTGCATGTAGCGCTGTGCACTCACGAAAATAGAGCCCTGAATGTCTATGGACAAGCACATGGATGCGTTTGAGCGCCACCTGCATTTCACACCTCAATTTTCATGGAAGGTGAATTTTCCTAGTACTTGCTGACATCTAGTGGAATAAACTAACACTTTTATCAGGTACACAGAGCAAACAGAGCCTGACACACAAGCTTTCAAAGAGTATAAAGAGGATAATATGAATTTAAAGAGAATACTTTTTTATTTTGGTATGATCTGGATAATGTTTTGGTTCATTTGCTTCTTTTATTGGATAGATGAAGTGGAAAGACAACAGGGATTAATGGGCTGAAGTAGCAGTAAATGTGACACGCTAGATTCAAACTCAAGTCGCCCACATGAGCTGCATGTGTTGGAGAACATGTGCTAACCACCAATCCACAGTTCTAAATCTGGCTGCCACAACGACAGATCCACCCTCCCGCTTAGCAACTTCCTGCTCTTTTCTTCAAACACACAAATCTGTTTCTTCTCGTACCTTTGAGAAATATTACGACAGTGTCATTTTACTTCAACAGATTGGTTTTGGTTTAATACTCAAATCAGCCCGTCTGACACCAATAGTCATGCCACGGACCAAATCACTAAGATCAAAAATTATTTCCCATTCTGATGGTTGATGTGAACATTAACTGAAGCTCCTGATCTGTATCTGCATGATTTCATGCACTGCTGTCACATGATTGGCTGATTAGATAATCACATGGATGATTGTTGGTGTCAGACGGGCTGGTTTGAGTATTTCTGGGATTTTCACACACAACAGAATTTACTCAGAATGAAGCCAAAAACAAAAATCATCCAGTGATTGACAGTTCTGTGGATGGAAATGTCTTGTTGATGAGAGAGGTCAACAGAGAATGGTCAGACTGTTTGAACTGATAAAGTCTACAGTAACTCAGATAACTACTCTGTACAATTGTGCTGAAAAATATCATGTTCTGAGATGCGGGTTGGCGCTGTTTGGCAGCACGAGGTGGACCTACACAATATTAGGCAGGTGCTTTTAATGTTGTGGCTGTTTGTGTATGTGCATATTGTAGATAGTGACTCTTTTTGTGATTCTTTCCTGGCGAGTCTTTGAACAGTTCTTTCAGACATTTCCTTTGTTCTTCCACATGTTGAATTTGTTAGTTTCTGATCATCTTCCTTTAAAATCTTACTCTCCAAAGACATGTCAGCATATCAGAAATAAGCAAACTGATTGACAAACAGAAAAAATTGCCTCATAGTCTTATAATTGGCAAAACAATTCTGTCCTGAAGTCCGATTCTTTATTTTACAGTACATAGAGTATGGTGTTGTCACTGAGACAGGTTTCTTAGGACACCTTTTTCTGATATCTGTCAGGAAGGGGGGACATTGTCTATGTGCTATTGACAACAAATGAAATCACCATAGGTTTAACCCTTTAAGCTCAGATGGGGTACGTGAGATTTATTTGTATTTTATTCAAAATAAGACTTGACCAACAAAAAATAGGTTTCATTGAAAGCTTAGAAGCTCTGCTTTACAATGCATGTTGACATTATGACCACAACTGAACAAGTGCTTTGAAATTTGCAGACAAATCAGAAGTGTTCTATTTTTATCATTTATTAATAAAAAATTGCACTGTCCATATTATTGTAATCAGTATAAACATCAAACTCATCCAATAGTCATGTGTCACATGTTGTTGGAAAGCTCTCAAAGAGTAGAATACAACCAGCCTATATGTTTTACTCACAAACAAATATAGCCAGTAATAGCTAAATATATTTATTTTACAATTATGTTGGTGTTGCTTGTCTGCTGCATTTTTGCTTAGAATTTCACGAAAAATAAACAGAATATAAAACATCACATACCCTTACTTAGAGGAGGTGATTGTGTTTGAAATTAGCATAAATAAATACAAAATAATCAGATGCATAGATCATTAGATAATCCACATGAAGCACAACGTTACATATGACCACCAGGAGATGGTGCCAAATACATGACACAGACTCAGTGATGACTCAAATGACACAGAATGAAACTCATTCTGTGAAATCTCATGACTAAAATCATGTGTGCATGCTATGCAAACCTTTAGTCATTGTTGTGTTTGCATGTGTAATTAGTTCTTATGTAGAATTATTATCTTTTATTTATTTGGAGAGGTTTTTAGACACTAGAATAAATTATATTTGTAATGATAGAACTTTTGTTTGCTTTGTCATATAAACACAAAATCGTTCTCAGATACAGTTGACATGATTGGGAACAAAACAAAAGTAGTTTTTCAGAGCCACCTTATTTACACCCAGAGATGTAAAATCATATCATTTTGGCTCAGTTGTTTTTGTGATTTTTCAGTAGTTTCTTAGGCTGAAAGTCTCAGAATGTATCATCATCATGTATCATTAAAAAAATGTAAAAGTTTTCTTTACAATGACACCAAACACTTGACCCTTCCGAGTGATAAGCTTCTATTTTTAGGTATCACACTGAAACAGGAAATCTTTTAAAACCACTTCAGGGCTTAAAGGGTTAAAGAAATCATGAAATGCCATTTTGTTTCCTGATGGCGCCAAGTATGGCTGCTGCGCTGCGAGCTCCAACCCAATGTTGCAGTTTTTTGTTTGCTTTGTCTACAATTCTTATGTTTTTTGTTTTGTTTGTTGTCTGCCGTATTTTCTACAATAGACAAAAACTTTTGGACATTGGTTCTGCAATAGCACACTTTTTCTCCACACTGAGGCCGTTGTGAAGGAGATTCACCAGCGCCTCGTCTTCCTGAGACGGCTGAGGAAGTTTGGAATGAACCACCACATCCTCACACGGTTCTACACCAGCACTGTAGAGAGCATCCTGACTGGCTGCATCACCGCCTGGTACGGCAATAGCACCACGCACAACTGCAAAGCCCTGCAAAGGGTGGTGCAAACTGCCAGAAACATCATCAGATGTGAGCTTCCCTCCCTCCAGGACATATATACAAGGCGGTGTGTGAAAAAAGCTCGGAGGATCATCAGAGACTCCAGCCACCCGAGTCATGGTCTGTTCTCACTGCTACCATCAGGCAGGCGGTATCGCGGCATCAGGACCCGCACCAGCCGACTACATGACAGCTTCTTCCCCCAAGCAGTCAGACTGTTGAACACCTGATCTATCAGGATCAATAATTAGCACTGCACTTTATTCATCTTACACTGGACTGTCATAAATTATATTCTCTCTTAACAACACACTAGCAATTTACTATCAACCGACAGCCTGAATGTCAATAAAGTACAATACAACCTACTGTATATTTGATATATACTATTTTTACTGTATACTGTGTGTTCTATATTGTGTGTGTATTGTATATTGTGTTGTGTAAATCTGATGTTTATTGTATATCGGTATATGTCTCGTCACTGTCATGACTGCTATGTTGCTCGGAACTGCACACAAGACTTTCACCCACTGTTGCACTTGTGTACATGGTAGTGTGACAATAAACGGATTTGATTTTAACCCATTTTACTTTTATAATATAAAGTATTTGTGAGTGAAACCGTGTATATACACCAGCATAAAACTGAAGGGGACGTCTTTAATCCATTGAGAATGCTTTGGATTGTGAAAAGTGAGCATTATACCAGAATGAAGGAGAGGTGTTGAAAAGTACAGAAGGATTCATGACATCAGACAAAAAGAAAAGTATTTAAACTATTTTGATAAAATATTACAAAGATCTATTATTATTTGGAATAACAAGCACTGATGGATCATGGACATAAAGAACATGCATTAGGAAAGTAAATAGGGTCCATTATGATTTCATAATGACTCAAAATTAGAGATGTCAATCAATCAAATTAATTGTACAATATGCTGATTTATTAACCAAATTAACCACAATTAATCACATATATCGACATTTTCAGAGAAAGGCAAAAAATACAATAATTCAATATATAATTATCAAATAATTATATATAAATAATTATAAATTTATTAAAATCACATTATTAGCAGACGAGTATAGCATTGAATAGATAACACAAAAAGTGGCTTTAGAAGTAAATATATAGTTTATTTTCATATTATTGAACATAAGCCTATCCCTGATAGCAAACATACAGTACATCACCCATAAGTCTATTTGATGTGTCAGGAATATATATTTTTTAATGTTGTTAGCTCATCTGAAATTAGTTTATAAGATGTATGTCTCGGATGTCAATAAGTTTGTCTCAGATGTCGGTAAGACATTCATCAGATGTATTTGAGACTTTTATGATTTAGAGTGTCTGTAAATCTGATATTTTTAAGATGTTTAGCAGATGTTAATTAGGTTGGCTTGAAAAACATATTAGGTTTAATGGATTTCCCGTTGACCACCATTCAGAAATTTCGGACTATCCTTACTTCTAAGGTTTTCAAGCTACATGCACCAAATCCGTGATAGATGCTGCCTTCGAGTGCACCTGGGAAGCTTGTACCTCCGAGTCTGGCATTTGTTACTGCGACATGTCACGCATTCAAGTGGGAAACAAAATATGGAAGAAGCCAAACTTAATCAATTACGTAATGAACGACGACAAAAGCAATTTATTCTGTTGTACCAGTGAATATACCTGCACCACTTATAAACAACATATATGATTTATGAATGCATGGTATTTAACAAATTAATAATGAATTTGCTTAAAAGAAACTGCGAAGGGTGAGTCATTAGTTGACTGTCATATAAATCAAATTAATATTATTTAAATAAATTACAGAAGTTGAACATTTTTAGCAAAATCACTACTTCCAATCATCTTTCATGTTGACACACCCCTTTCCATGTCCCATCTCGGAAACTCGTGTCTCATCTAGAATTCCGAGTTTCTCACTTGTTAATACGACTTTGCGGGGTCATTCATGTGCTCGGAACTCGGAATTACAATATTTCTGACTCCACTTGAAGGGCACATTACATACTGGCCACACCTAGTCACATGCTAAAACATTCTGCCAATACCTAGCTAAGTGTTAAAACATGCTAGCAATACCTAGCTAAGTGTTAAAACATGCTGGCAATACCTAGCTAGGCATTGCTAGCATGTTTTAACACTTAGCTAAGTGCTACAACGTTCTAGCAACGGCAAGATAAGTGCTAAAACATGCTAGCAAAATGTTAGCAACATGCTAAATCATGCTAGCAACACCTATCTATGTGCTAAAACATGCTAGCAATTAGGGCTGCAACTAACGATTATTTGGTTAATTGACTAATCTAACGATTACAAGAATGATTATTCAACTATTCGGTTGATTGTTGCACAGATTAATCTTTAGCTTTTAAATGACTATTCAGCTTGTGCCTTGACATAAAACGCTGTAATAAACATACTTATAATAAAGAGGACAAAATCATCTTTTAAAAATATCTCTAAATGGCATTCCTTGAATTAAAGGGGAAAAAATATTTTTTATTCAGTTTAATTCAGTAAAAAGAAATGCACTGCATAACAAATCCTATTGTTTTCTTCTGCAGTATAGCTGCTAAAGTAAATGTTCTTTCTTTTAAATTAGTTTTCAACATTTAAATTGGAAAACAAGCCAAAACAAAAACAAATCTAAAAAGTATTTAGTTGCAGTGTAGATGATGGGCGAAGACCACCCTCTCACCTTTTTGTTCACATCGATACATCTTTAACTCTCAATAAACAAACTCTCTCTCCTTATCACAGATTTTCTTCACTGCAACACATATGTATTATGATTCACTTCGTAGTGAGCCATCACATTATAATCTAACTGGAGCAAGCGTGTGAGGGACGAGCGTGCCCACGCCAGAGTGTACATCAGCCGGGTGCAGTTTCAATCTCTACCCAATAGATCGGGACTCTTCACGTGACTCATAAAAGTGGCGCTGACCACAGTATATTTACATGATCTACTAACTTATTATTTGAACTTGAATAAATGATGCATTAAAAATATAATGGCGATGTGTTTCCTTTAAAGACACTCTGACATGCAATTTTTCTTCAGTGGAACGGCAGCTCCGGCTCCGCTGTATTTCACAACGGGAGTGCTTCTGTATTTAGTTATTTTGTATTTTTGTATAATTCACTTATACTTTGTGATCTACATCACCTGAAGCTCTTTTGAAAGTTTCAAGTGCATCTGGACTGTGAGCTGTTTCTTCTTCCTCTCCTCAGTCAGGTGCGAGCTGAAGTGCTGCTCTTGTGCACCATCATTAGTTTCATATCTGATGTCATGTTATGTTAAATGAGATCAAACGACTATTTGACAACAAATATATTGGTCGACAATTTTTTATTGTCGATAATGTCAACTAATCATTTCAGCCATACTAGCAACGCGTAGCTTAGTGCTAAATCATGCAATGCCTAGCTATAGTATATGTTTTCGCATATAAACATGCTAATAACATGCTAGCAATGCCTAGCTAAGTGCTAAAACATGTTAGAAATGTCTATCTATCATCTATTTATACATTCAAGCAAGGCTTTTTCAAGCCAACCTAAAATTTGTCTACAAACTTTTTTTATCTAATTAGATTGTTAAAATTTCCAGATGAAAATATATAAAACAGACACTTCAGAGATGTATGTGTGCCATCTGGGATCATTGGCCTATAGTCTACAGCAGAATTTTTAAATCTGTCCGAGGTAATTTATTATAAGGGCCTTTCTAAGGATGCGTTAATGTATTTAAATGTCAGACAGATGCTTATGAAGCATCTCACTTTGGTTGTGTCGCATCATAAACAGTGATTTTAGGATGCTGTATCAAGTTAAATGTAGTTTGAAACTTAGAAAAATGTGAATCAAAATCCCTGATTTCAGAGTTGCGCTCCATCCAGCTGTCTTTGAACGTGCCCTCATCTTGAGCTGCCAAGCACCCTCAAAGGAACAATGGAGCACCCTCAGTTGAATATTTGGAACAGCCTTTGTGTCTGGAGTAAACTATGTCCCATACTATTTGTCGCTTCTTTCTTTCTGTTTTGTTGATGTTTTCTGCAGTGATTGTGAAAGACAAGTGTTTATGCACATGTTAAACATGTCCATTAATGAAGTAATCAGATCTACATACAAGAGGCACTCAAAAGGTTAGTGGAGATCTTCATACTTCACAAGTTCACTGTTTGTCTGTCTATTAGAGTGCTTGAAGGGGCATTTATCTCTTAAAAAATCAAGTGATTCATTACTACTGGCTGTTGCATTCACAATCATCTGTTAAGCTTTAAATAACCTGGTTACACTGACTGTTTTTAATTGTTACTGCTATTGGAGCAGCTGAAATATCTCAATTAGTCATTGGTGAGCTGTGTGTCACTGTGTTTGATATTTTAGGACTTGTGGAATTCATCATCAGTGTATACATAAAACAGTACGTGCCGACAGAAGCACTGCAAGACGAGTTACAGATGTGAGGCTACAACAACATCTCTACAACATGGCCCGCAATCTTGATTGTTTTGAGTTGAATGAATCACATGACAGCGTCACATGACAACAAATATATAATTGTTTTCGATTATATCTCCATTTCCCCTGTCCACACTACAACGCAAAGATGCTGTAGCATGTATCCACTTGGGAGAGCGTTTTTGATAAGCTCCATTTTTGCTGTCAAAAACTGCCTTCACTGTGGATAAAAGGCCTAACTAAAATGTATTAGTGTGGACATGGCTTTACTTGGGCTGCACATTCTAAGACACTTCCAAAAGACGCATGCACTAAAAAATATGAATAAACTCCAACAACTTTCTCTGCATCGCATTTACTCTGTGAAGTGTTCCCTACTCACATACATCATGTTTAAAATAATAAAACAACATGACACCAATTCTCTTTCCTTCATCATACCTGAGTAATGATTGTATGGTGAGGTATGTCTGTTTAGATTAAGTATTTCAGATGAGTTGTACAAAAAATAGTCCATAATAGTTCCGTGCTGTAGGCATTGTCATTGAAACAGACTGCAGCGGAAGTTGTTTTCGCTACTAATCGAAGCTTCCGCTCTGCATATGTGGAAGTGTTATAAAGGCCTATTGGCTGAAATGTCGAGCCTTCATGTAAACGTCAGCAGAAAAGAGTCAGATCAGTGGAAGAGCAAGCTATGACATTTTGATTTTGTAGATTACAAAGACAAATAAAAAACATTATATGGACAGATGAATCGTTCACAATAATACCAGTAACATGCATTAAAAAAATACAAATTTCGATTTCATGGCAACTTAAAAATACTCCAAGGTTTACTAATATGGCATGTAAAGAGTCCTTATCAGAAATGAATTGCTGGGTCTCAACAGGAGAATTACTTTATAGTTAAAAGTCATAAAACATAAACATATTCAAATGCTAGTCTCACAGAAATTACACAATGCTGCTTTAAATACAGACCTTATATTAAAAATGTAAATGAAATGAAAGTTAATTGCATTGATTATGTATTATACTAATTGATTGTTTTTACTATAATAGTACATTTATTTCACTTTCATTTCTTATCCAAAATACAATTCTTCAAAATATTTTTTCTTTTTTTTCTTTATTATTTTAGTTGAAGTTCACTTATAATGTTAGTAAAGTCTGTTACACAAATATTTTTTTATAATATAGTATTAAATTACCTTTTTCCAACCTGTCTCTGGCCCTCTGTCTGAAACACTCAGTGTCTGTGTACTACCCCTTTAAGACACATATGCACACCCACTGTTTTATGATTGGCCAACATCTTTGAAGCAGACACCCCAGTCAACACTTGTGGAATGGTTTCTTTCCAAGAATAAATACAATGAAAACATGTAAGTGATTTACAAATTCACCTGAAAGCATTAGTTCAGGCAATCATTAATAGCTATATGTCTCAATTAATGAGAAGCACACAGTCAAACTACAACAGTTGGTCTGAATGAAATAATTGAAAACTGAACGAAGTCGGCACACTGTTGCTCGAATACATTACTATGGAGCTGATATCAAAATGAGTCGTTTTTGCATAGTTGAAAAAATAAATGCTCTTTTCGGACTGGAGAGGAAGTTTTGAGTTCTGAAACTTAGGGGGCTTTCACACTTGGTTCGATTGCCTGTTCCGAACCCGAGTTCGATTGCTCCCCCCTGCCCCCGATGGACTGTGTTCACATTATATATTTGTGTCCGAACCACTGTACGCTTGCATCATCAAGCTGCAGCTGGTGCGTAATCGTGTTGCTTGATAACCGCGAAATGAAAAGGCGTCAAAATTCAATGAATAGACTTACATTTGTTCTTCTTTTTTTTAACCTTTGGTTTTGTTTTCAACATCAAGATACAGAAACACACTTGCGTCTGTCTGCCGCAAAAATACTGAAATCGTTCAAAAGACAGCGGGCTGTCCGCCGAAGACAATTTTTGCGAAGGCAAGCAGAAATCATCTCTCTGCTTGCAGTGCGTGTGCGTCAATCCCGCTTTTCGTCAAGGTAAGTGTATACACACACACGCACGCACGCACGAAAGTAAACCCTTTCCGCTCATTTTGAAAGTGACGCGTGTGAGACTGGCGACCACATTATACGTCATCAATAGCGGTTCACTTCCGCGGTTTGGTTCGATTGCGTTCATATCAGCAGCGAACCGTACTGGAGTTCACATGAACCGTACCCCAGACCACCTTTTTAAGCGGACCCGAGTACGGTTCGCGGGTGCGCACCCGAGTTCGGAAGACAGCGTTCACATCATCCAAACGAACCGAACTCTGACGTCATTTGAACCGGGGTGCGCAGCAAAAGTGCTAGTGTGAAAGCCCCCTTAAAGTATGTTTCATAGTACAATGACCCCTTTATGCGTCAAAATATCAAGGTAAATTTGATTCCTCACGACATGACCCCTTTAAGATGAACAAATACGACTCCAAAAATGTTCTAATTAAACCTGATCAAACCAAATCATGACCAATTTTTTTATATTTCATGATGTATCGAGACATTATCACAGCAAATATTTACACCCCTGTGGACAAATCAATATCAAAGAAAAAATTAATTTTCCAACAGATCCACCCCAAGTTAACTGAGTACTGGTGAACTGATTTGCCGCTGTATTCATTGCGATATATTCAGGATGAGATGATGATTTGTGCTGCATAATGCAGCTTAAACACACTTGATGAATGCAGTGGAGAAATGGCTCATCAGCTGCAGTGAAATCACATCTCACATAAATTCATCCATCCATCAGATCATGCAGGTGCACTCATGTATCACACTGCATGCGGTCACATACCAGCTGAGGTGCAATCACTCAAAAGCATATGTGATGAGATGAACTGCAGAGTCAACAGGTACAGTGATGTCACTGGGAGCTCACATACTACATGAACTATACCGTTCAATTATGAGGATTTCAAAGGAGGATTGAATACAAATAAGGGGTGATGCAGAAGCTAAGCAAGCAGTATTAACTAGTAGTGATAAATAAGTACTTAATCTACAGTCAAGCCTCACTTTCAAAATAGTACTTTGTTACACGAAGAACTATATTTATATTTTCTACGTTATATTTTTTTTAAGAGCAGAACAGAACACATGAGCCACAAAATGGTGTGAATGCTTCAGCAATAGTGTTTTTAATATCTGATCACACATTTGTTTTTTCTGACACTAGCGGTTAGGTTTAGGTTTAAGGTTTAGGCTAGGGGGGATGGTTTTGTTGATTTAAAACTTAAAAAAGAGCATTAACCTTAAAAACCTCATCTGTTTTGGAAAAAGAGTAACATGCTTTTAGCGCCCCAATGTGGATATTTAATGTCAGAACAATATGTTTAATGGACCTTGCAATACAATTTTGCAAAAATGTGAACACTGTCTCAGAATTTTCATGAGATTGAAAAAAGACATCAATAATAGCTTACATAAAGTCATTTATGTACATTCATACTTTTTCTACTCGCTTTCTCTCCGTTTTAAGCAGAACTGACTCACAAGCCGAACAGAACGAGATGCCTGATTCCTTCATTTTGATCACAAACAATATGTGCCGTTTATTCAGTTTGTTCATGTTCAAACCCGTTCATTGAAGGGTCATTGTAGTACATAGTGTTCGCTCAGTACGTCCAACCAATTATATACTCCTTCATTATTGATCACGCTATAATGAGTCTTTATAGACATGAAAAGCCACAGAAGCAGTCACGCTATCGCAAACCCTTTCTGCATTTATAAAAGTGATAGGATATAAATGATAGATATCAACAATTCATTTTCACCTTTTAAAATGATAATTCTTGATATCAGGAAATGAATTAATAGTAGTGAAAGAGCAAATTTTTGTTATCAGTAATTACCAAAACAGTCTCATGACAATTCTTACTAATTCGTATGAGGTGGCAAAATTGTACAATGTCGTGCAACTTGGGTTGTAGGAATACATACTACTTTTAGACCAACCAATCATATACGCTTCCCTCATCTCCTTCTAAACCCTGATATTTCCTTTCTTCCGTGGTACACAAAATGTGTTTTCCAATTAAAATCATGCTAAAGGGTTTGCCTTTATGATTAGGTTTAGGTATGGGGTTTGGGGATCAAATTTGAAAAAAATCTTACAAACACACATTCTAAAACCTGAAGGGAATTTTTCTTCTGAGGTACACAATGTGGATTTTTAGATTTCTATCATGGTTATATTTAGGATGTGGGTTAAGTTGTTAGACTTTAGGTTTGTATTAAAATATGTTCCCCTTCTGTCACTCACTCAACGTTGTGTCAAATTAAGTGACACAAGGGGTCTTCCTTGGGAGCCTCGTGTACCTCTGAACTTGAGGAAAGGCCAATGAGAAATTGGCAGACAGAATTACCTCAGGTAAGCCCCTGAAGGACTTCCTACTTCCATGTCTCCATCTTGCCTCGTCACCGACCCTTCCTCGCTCTCTTTGAGCCTAGCACGGCAGTTCCTTAAAAAAACTATTCCAGAGGCTCCTGGGGCATATGGCATCCTCAGCTGTGGTCGTGCCACTCGGGTTGATGCATATGAGACCCCTTCAGCAATGGCTTCAGACTTGAGTCCCGAGATGGGCATGGCGCCGTGGCACATACCGTGTGTTCATCACCCCCTCCTGCCATCAGACTTTCAACCCTTGGACAGACCTCTGATTTCTGTGTACCGGAGTCCCCATACAGCAGGTGTCCAGACATGTCGTGGTCACCACAGACGCCTCTCAACTGGGTTGGGGCACTGTGTGCAATGGGCACGCTGCTGCTGGCTCCTGGACAGGGCCCTGGCTGCGTTGGCACATCAACTGCCTAGAGTTGCTGGCTGTATTCCTAGCCCTGCAGAGGTTTCTCCCACAGATTCAGGGAAGCATGTCTTGATCACTCACTGCCCGCTCTGGTACTCCCTGACAGAAGCCCCTCCTGCACACAGACCTCTGGAACCTCCACGTCTTGCCTCTGGATGGGATGCGGAAGATCTGAGTGACCTACCACCTGCAGTCATAGACACGATCAACCAAACCAGAGCTCCCTCCACCAGGCAACTGGTGTGCCCCTGAAGTGGCACTTGTTCATGAATTGGTCTTCTTCCCGATCCGAAGACCCATAGAGATGCACAGTTCAGTCAGTGCTCTCATTCCTGCAAGAGAGGCTGGAGGGTAGGCTGTCCCCCTCCACCTTGAAGGTGTATGTAGCCGCTATCGCAGCCCACCACGACGCAGTGGACGGCAAGTCCTTGGGTAAGCATAACTTGTTTATCAGGTTCCTTAGAGGCGCCCGGAGACTGAATCCTCCCCGGCCAAGCCCGTTTCCCTCCTGGGATCTCTCTGTTGTCCTCTTGGTCCTTCAGAGACACCCCTTTGAGCCGCTTGATTCAGTTGAGCTCAATTCCCTCTCCTTGAAGATGGCCCTCCTGATAGTGCTAGCTTCCATCAAGAGGGTTGGGGACCTGCAAGCATTCTTTGTCAGCGACACTTGGCTGGAGTTCGGTCCAGCACATACTCACGTTATCCTGAGATCGCGACCGGGCTACGTGCCCAAGGTTCCTAAGACCCCCTTCAGGGACCAGGTCATGACCCTGCAAGCGCTGCCCGGGAGGAGGCAGACCCAGCCTTTTTGTTGCCGTGTCCGGTATGTGCTTTGCGTATCTATGTGGACTGCACGCAAAGCTTTAGATGTTCAAAGCAGCTCTGTGTCTGCTTTGGCAGATGGCAGAAAGGGAACGCCATCTCCAAACAGAGGTTACCTCACTGGGTCATTGACGCCATCTCTCTGGCCTTCCAGACCCAGGCTGTGCCTGCCCAATTGCGAGTTCGAGCACACTCGACGAGAAGTGTGGCATCCTCGTGGGCACTGGCCAATGGCACCTCCCTAGCAGACATCTGCAGAGCAGCGGGCTGGGCAACACCTAACACCTTTGTGAGATTTTACAATCTCAGGGTTGAGTCAGTTTCATACCGTATTTTGTCATGAAATACGGAACAGCCAACTGGGTGTTCCGCTTGCACCTTGCGGCCTTCACCAAAGTGATCCAGTGCGCCTTCTCTCCAAGGTTAGCCACTAAGATTTTGCTTCCTGGATGATTCTTCCTCCCTAGCCTTCTGACCTGCGAATTCAGCAGAGGAATTTGTGACCAGACCCACTATGAGCCGCAAGTGCTCTGTACTGGGGAAAGGCTCCACAGGCTTAATTACCTCTTCAGGCAACTCCCTGTGATGTATTTTCCACAGTACGGTCCCCCTGCCAGGCGGACCCACGTCTCCCTTAGGCAGTCTCTCTGCCCCCAGTCGCAGTTTGTAGAGCTCCTCCCTCTTCAGTTAGGACCTTCCACCGCGCCGCTACCATGTGTGGCCTGACAACCCACGTGGTGTATTGGCCAAATATCACCTCCCCCTAGTCTGGGCAGGATAAGGCCTCTGCAGGGTCTTTTCCCACTGAAAGAATAGGATCGGGAAAGACCGCCTTACCAGACACATTTCATAGCATTCAGCTGCTTTACACTCTATGCAAGAGACATAGAGAGAGAAAAGGCTGCGGCTGCCGGCCTTGCTCCCATGCTGGTCATGTAGCACCTTTTCCCCCCTCAGGGGTGTTTGGAACCTAAGGTCTGTATATGACACATTTTCTGGGGGTGTTGGGGAGGTTACGTGTGGCCGATACAGTTGCTCCTAGCACGCAGCAGCCTGCTTGCACCTGTGTCAGCAGTTCACGTAACATGGTCTAATGCATCACGCTTTTGAACGGGACACCTTGTGTCACTTCATTCAACACAACGTCTCATTTCCTCCCTCAGGGAATGGAGGTTACAACAGTAACCATGACGTTTTGAGTACCATAGCAGGAAATATCAGGGTTTAAAACAAGATAAGGTAAGCGTATGTGATTGGTTGGTCTAAAATTTTTGCCATATCATAATTTTCTTATGACATTTCATGAGATTTGGTTGTTAATTATATTTGCAATAGTAAAAAAGTTAATTCTTAATATAAAAATGACATCATTAATTGTGGGAATACCCATTCTTGATTTCAATAATTACATTGTTAGTAGTACAAATATCTATTCCTGATATGAACAATTAATATACAACTAGTTACCATATTAAATCTGGAAATAGATTTAAGGCTTTGTTACTAGTTGCAATTTTCATATTCCCTGTTGTCTTTAGTTTTTGTGCTTTTATGTTGGAATTCTTGTTTAGTTTCCTGTTTCCTGTGTTAGTTTTGTAGTCCTTGTAGTTTTTTCCTTGATTGATTCTCCCTGATTGTTTCCCCAGGTGTTCCTTGTTTTCCTTTGTGTATTTAAGCCCTTGTTTTCTCTGTTTCCTTTGTCAGTTTTCGCAAGTTTTGTCTATGCTAGGTTCCTTTTCCTTTTCCTTTTCCTTTTCCTTTTCCTTTTCCTTTTCCTTTTCCTTTTCCTTTTCCTTTTCCTCTGAAGTTAGCTTGTTTATTTTTCCAGTTTAATAAAGCTGCATATAGATCCTCATTCCTTGCCTGCCTCATCACAACAATCACATTACAGATATCTAAAAATTAACATTGCCGCTGGTGAAAACCAAAGTACAGATTTAAAAAAATTAGCATTTTTACTAGTAAGAGGTAAACTGGAATTTCAACTAGTAAGAAATGAATCAAAGATATATATATATATATATATATAATTTGAATAGGAGTGAATGGCAGAGGATTGTGAAATTATAATTCACAATAATTATAATCGTGAACAATTTGATGTGTTAATATCCCAGCCTGATCTCATGAAATTTACATGATACATAGTTTTTGCCAACCCAAAATGACATGCTTCATTACACGTTTAACTGCAGTTTCCAAGTGAAATGTCCAGCAGAGGGTGCCAAAACCGAGCAAATTGAGGATGTAATCAGACAAGGTTTTAATGAGTATAATTTACCTTCCTAACCTATATTTTTACCCTAAACCTAACCAGTAGAGATCTAAAAGATGAATGAGCATTTAACAAAACAGACCATCACCTAACCATAACTAATAGTGTTTTAAAAATGCTAATTAGAAATGAAAAGATCATTTTCTGAATAAATCATGTCATTACGTGTAGATTCTATACCACTTTCACCTTTGTGCGTCTTTACTGGACTTGAACCATGGTCAACGAGTCCAAAGTCCAACACTCTATCTTCTGAGCTATCAAGCAAGCTTGTAAGTGTTTATAAAGTTATAATCAACAATTATACTGTGATTTGTGTGACAATGAAAACAAACACAAAGAGGCACCAAATCACTTTCCCGGACCTTTGGTTTCACGGTACCTTGGTGGTGGAATGACCTTCCCAACTCCATTTGTGAAGCAGACTCACTCTCTGTCTTCAAAAAAGGACTAAAAACACATCTTTTCTGTGTGCACTCATACATACAGATTTTATATATTCTTGTTGCACTCTAATCTGTCTTTGATACTACTATTCTGATGCTAGTGAAACATAGAAATGCAGCACTTGTCGTACTGCTGTGTCCTGAAAATGAATCGCTTATGATGTATTATTCCTCTTTTGTAAGTCGCTTTGGATAAAATCATTGGCCAAATGCATAAAGGTAAATGTACATGTAAATGAGTGAAACGCACAGTTGTTCTATGGTCTCTAGTGTTGATTTCACTAGGAAACTGCAGCAAACGTAGAGAGCAGCAGGTAAAAGTCAATTTGCAAAACTGTATCTAGAGTAATGTTCATTCTATGAGACCAGGTTGTAATATCCTGAACATGATTAAGTCAATTCCACTTTCCATAATCACACACTTGAAAAGTGAGAGACTTTAGTGAATGAGAAATACGAGTCTGTGTATGGAACAATTCAATCAATTAAAAGATTTGTTAAGACATAGACACCCTCGAGATGTACACCCTGAGACAGATGTCATGGAGCATGAGAAGGAAAAGTAGAGAGAGAGTGAAGAAAGAGCTGGGATTTTGCCAATCACAAAGATCTGTCCGTTTCCGAGTTACGGCTGTTGAAAAGAGTGATTTATCTCCGCAGTCTGAAGGAGAGAGAGCTCCACTGCGGGGATGATGGGTTTGAAGCACAGGCCTATGCTTTGACCGGGGCAGCCTGCCAGGCCATTCACTTCAGCAGAGAGAAGAAAAAACAAGCCCTTACCTCATATCCCACAGCTGGCAAGAAGAGCCATGCAGGTGTGGGACCGTTAGGCTGGCAGGCATCTAGCCATTAGTTACACTTTCATATCTAGGTGGTAGAAATCAGAGGTGTGTAGAATAATACAGAGCTAGTGAAAATGTCTCTGATGGACTAACAGTTGCTCAATCTTACTTTACTGGAATGTTTGGAGAGAATTGTTTAATAAAATGGTAATGGTAACTTCATAATTGCCTGTATTTATGTATTTCGACATTTGCAGAAGTTTCAAATAACTGTTCAACAACCCTCTACCTAGACCAGTATTTTTGTTTTAGTCTAAATGTCCTTTAAAATTAGTCAGTATTTAGTCATATCATATTAATTATTTGAAGTCAATTTTAGTCAACGAAAATAAAATCTTTTGATTGACGATGATGTGCAAAATGGACAAAAATTGTGTCAAACTGTAACAAACCAAACTTGAATCAAATATTCAAACATTTAGGGAACAAATTACATTTTCTAATTTAAAAATGTATCAGACATATAACTATATATAGCCTACTGTCCTTGTTGTTTAAAAACCTAAGCTCCTAAAATAAAAATGAGTAGACTGAAGTATTAGCTACTTTTAAAAGTTAGCCTAACGTACTCCGAATTCTTCACACTTATGAATTTTTCGTGAAAGGATATTACAGTGCATGTAGCGTGTTTCTTACAGAAACAGTGTATTCAAAACGCAAGTTACGCAATGCAAATTAAGCTTATTCTGACTAGTGCGTCGTTTAGTTCAAGTTCACCTGTTCATTCGCTTCACTGTGCAGATGTATGTTGTTATATTACATATATGTTGTGGATATACTATAGTGATTCATATCATGTATAAATAGGATGTGTTTGAATGAGGTTTTTACTCATTTTGCGGGTGTTCAACTCGCACAGCTCAAGCGGAGAAATCCCCAATTATTATTGGATTCGATTAATTTATATCTATCTTCTTCTATACACAGATTCTATAGATGTTTCTTCTCCTTTTCATATCTTGCACTGTTAATATCTTGCAGCATCATATTTTCATCAATAGTATGCTTTAATAAAATCATACCGTTATCGTAATGTTGTTATTTCGTCAAATAATGTTTTGTCAGTGATTTCGTCAATGAGATTAACACTGAACTAGACAGCCTTTGTAGGCATCATGCTAGAGGTGCACTACTGAAAGGTTGCTCCAAAAGGTAGACGGCAACATCTTTCTGCCTCAAATGATACCTCGTTTTGGCCAAAACCGAAGGTAGCCTCACCATGTGGACAATTGAACAAAACAATGATACAACAGCATCATAAATGTCATCCATGTAACTAGTGCATCATACTACAAGTCTTCAGATGGTGCACGGTTTTGGTAAAAAACAACCTGAAATTTAAATCATTATTTAGTGAAATTCTTGACATTTGTTGTGAATTGATGAGAATGCATGAGAGAACCTTGTTCACTTGAACCTTCTTGTTTTTTATTATAGTGACTTGCTCTTTACATGTCAGTATCCACTGCTAGTGTATTGAAAAAGGGGGATGGTTCTTTAAAATGTATCCTTTTGCATTATGTAGAAGAAGAGAATTCATACAGGTTTGAAATGGTATACGGGTGAATAAAAGATGCACTGCAAAATAAAAACATTTACTTGAGAAACATAATGGCACAGTACATTTCTTTGAAAGCAATACTTAATATCTTAACAAAATGTAGTGAGCTTAAAACAAGAATAAATTATTTGCCAATGTGGTAAGACAAATCCACTTGTTTCCCTTTTAAATATTTTCTTCTTTAACTTCACTATAGTTAGCTACTTTGTGTTAGTAGCTTGTAGTGTATCTAACGAATTATTTAAAGAGTAGTTTGACTACTTTAAGTTATGAGTAACTTTGGGAGCGACAGTTTCAAGGTAGTTTCCCCAACACTCGTAGAGTGTTCCAAATCAACAACTTACTGAATGAGTTTACACTTTGGTTAGGAAATAGCCACCTTGGAAGGCAGTTTCAGAAGGAACTAGGAGCCAATTTGTGATCGGTTTTATTGGGCTTTTTGCACACTAGACTGTTGTACAACCAGATCTTCACAGCATCATTTTACAGCAAATTTCTTCAGTGTTGGGACAACAGTAATTTATCCTCCTGAGACCCCACATCCACCTGCGTGGACATTACATTTTGGATTCACTATAAGCAACGCATAATTTTATTTCAACCATCTGATCTTGTTCTGGAGTCTCTGGGGTGTCAGTAAAGTGTTAAAGTCACTGTCATGTGATCAAACAATGTGGAGTCGATCATAGAGGAGTTTGTCTTTGGGAGAAACACCAACACAACTACATCTGGAAAGAAACATCATACGTTTTTACATTAAGTCTCTAGTTTCATCCGATCTGCCATTTTTTTATTTTTTTTATTTGAGCGATTTATCACGAAACGGCACCAGTGCAGACAGACAGCACACTGGAGGTTAAGTCATTCACTAAATAGGGAGCAACCATCCTATAGTTCTCTATGCATTTAAGTGCATTCACTCCTAACTTCCTATTTAAAGTTCAGTTTCGGGCTGCAAATGATGTTTGGATCACTCAACATGTTTGACACACATGTGACAATGATCATCAGTACATAGATTCACCATTTATAATGGATCCTTTTATTTAACATGGTTGGCAGTGATTGGATGATGCTGGACATTACATTGAGTCTGATTTATTTATGCCTATTTCTGATATAAAGTCAGTAACATCTTAAAAACATAAATTACCAACACTACTGGAAACAAAACAAATCTGACTTTATATAGTTTGATATTATTTAAAATGTCACAACTTAAGTCCCACTGTCCACATACTGTATGAGGACATTCATTTTTTTTAAAGAACTATTTGGTCTAAAAAAATGTTTCTTAGGGGCTACTAGTTACAAATCAAAAAAAAGTAATGGAAAATGCACACATCGGTTTCAAGAGTTAAAACATTTGATTTCATCCTTTGCTTTGGATATGAAAAAAGCTCAGGCTGTGTAGCTGGAATCACAATAAACTGTCACAGGCTTTCTCTGTAAACCACGGCCATGAGCATCTGGTCAAAAGTGATTTATAAAGCATATTATCATCTAGTGAGACATTTGGTTTCCAATGAAGATGTAAACTTAGAGGCCAAGACACATGCTTACATACACCCACAGGAAGAGCACTGCATGCTTGTTTTAGTGATAGACAAATATATGATGAGCTTAAGACATCAAGCTAGGCATATGCAAAGACCCGTGACTCGAACGGTCTGCTTAGAGTGATGTTTATTGATTTATGAGATGAGATTGAAGGAATGATAAGCTATCAGAAGATTTAATGACAAATGTAATGGAGCATGAGTCTGATATTAATACCCTGCACGGACAGAGCATGTCCCAGGTGATACGATTTCATGTGTCAGGCATCAGAAAGCAGGAAGACTAGTGAAGCTGTTATACCTCGTCTCAGCCAAGATGGACCACCCAAAGACTGCACAGGGTCCATTCACAGACTGTGTGATGCATGAAGCACACAACAAGGGCAAGAATGTTTGAAAACAACAAACTTCAATCTAATTGGCTGGCTTTATGCAATTTCTATTGAAAAAATGGTGTGTATTTTTATATCTGTTCACTGAGAGAAAATGTTGGCTGAAATTAAAAGCTTTTAAGGACAAACCAGCCATTGGATTTGACGTTGAAGTTGGAATAAGAGTTAGAGATGTCAAAATTGTAAGAAATCATCCAAGTTAGCTCATACAAAAACATTTACTTTTACTCCCATAAAGAAAAATATACAAAACAACCAACAGTGATGGGTAAGTTATTCAAAATAAGTAATCCACAACTTACTCTAAAATGTAACCAGATTACTTTACTTTCCCCCCAAATAAGTAATAAGTAATCACATTACTAATTACATTGTTACTTTATAAAACACTTTTACATATGAGCATATGAATTCATTTCGCAAATGTATTTTACATCATTTTATTTTAGAAATATGTGCAGCCCAAGTAATCTACATAAAAGTAATTACTAATTGAAAGTCAGTAAAAGTAGTTGGATTACAATAATAAAATATAACACATAACATTACTTATTTAAAGTAATTAGATTACAGTAACAAATTACTTTGTAATCAGAATACACCCCACAAATTGTGATCTTATGATTTCTCCCAAATTTAACCCCTTACCTAACCCTAAACTGAACCATGATTTTTATAGGAAAATAACTTTTGTGTACTGCAGAAGAAAGAAAACATTGGGGATGTGGATCAAGGGATGTGCATTACAGGTTATTAACAAACATTAATCATCTGTATTAGATAAATAAAAATGAGAAATCAAATGTGTTCACTGACATTTCCTTTCTTAAAATGAAGCGCTAGATAAAGTTTAATGTCTGTGTTGTTGATTGGTTGGTCTCTATTGGAATAAAAGTCGTAACTTTTCATACCAGGCAACTTTTAATGAGACTACTTTGGTAGAACTGTATATTCTGATTTGTCTTCTGAGTTATTTCTGTTTAATATTTAGTATTTATTCATTTTGGATGGACAGAAATTACTCAGCATGAAACGTCACATAAAAATAAATCTATGATTGGTCGATTTCCATGTGAGTCAGACGCAAAATCAGACGCAAAATAAGCAGCCAAGTGGACCAGACTTTAGCCGGCAGACAGAAGTCTGGTTCTGCATGACTATGCCCTACCTGAATCTGATTAATTCATTCTGATTAAAGATACGTCCACATACATTTGAAAATTGTGTTTTTGTTTTTCAAATGTTCTCCGTCCACACTAAATCATATGAAAATGCTTAAATTCTCTTACTGTGCATGTGAACAATTGCCGTTCCATGTACAGCTGTAACACAGTTGTACTCGTGTTTCGTCACCGAACACCAACTTTGTATCGCCAAAGGAGGAATGGATTCTGAAGGTTGTACAAAGTAACATTTACAGTATATTTAAAGGTGCAATATGTAAAAAAATGTATGTAATATTTGGCTTTTTTTTGCCAACGCATCTTAAAAAATAATAAACTACATGAACATCGGCAGGGCATTTGGTTTTGGGGATCAAAACTGACCCTGAATTGGTGTTCTTATTGGACAGGTAAACTTACATAACTGCAAATCATGTGAAATATAGTGCCATAAGGATTGATCTGTGTCATTTTAGCTAACTTGAACTTGCCTGCTAACGCTGATGAATTGCAAGCTACCTTGCTTTGTAACTTTTCAAATAATCTTACATACTGCACAATATCGCCGCTACAATGTGGTCCACTATCTTGATTCTTTTGGGTTGAATGGATCACATGACTGTGTCACATGACAACAAATACTTCATTGTTTTCAGATATCTCCATCATTCTCTTCCACACTACAATGTGAAGATGGCATTTTCAAATGTATCCACTTGGGAGAGCATTTTCGAAAAGCTCAGTTTGTGCTGTCAAAAACACTATTTGAATGTTATCCAGAAAAGGGACTTGGGAAAAAATATTTTCTTCTTGTAAGAGATTTTTTTGTCAGCCAGCAGAATGCCAAGCTCAATAACACTCCAGTCACAGCTAGTGGTCCAAAGCGATAAATGAGTTGAAGTACACTATTCTTTGGCTCTGCAGATGTTGTTTGTAGAGAAGAGCGCAGCAGTGTAGCATGAGGAAGTTCAAACAATCAGCTGGTATCCTCTCTGTCTCAATGACAGCCCTTTTATAATCACCTAGAAAGTCATAATGAAGGAATAATTTACCCAAAAATAAAAATTCTCTCATTTAATAATATGACTTTCTTATGCTGAACACAAAAGGAGATATTTTCAAGAATGTTGCGACCCACTATCCGACATACAATAGTAATTGATAGTGACTCACATTAAAGCTTAAAATGTCACAGAGAAGTATCGTAAACATAGTCCATGAAACACGTGTGATGTATTCCAAGTCTTATGAAGGCATACAATTTTGGTAAGAAATAATCAAAATTGTAAGTTCATTTGCAGTGAAAATCTCGACTTCTGCCATGGCTGCCTTTTGCGTGTTCTTGAGTGCATCAGAGCAGCTCGTCCGCAATGTGTCGCATTTAAACCTTGACAATAATGTTCAGCACGATTTCTCGCCATGATCAACACTTTGAATCAAAACAATACATTCCTAATGAGCCATTCTCACCTGGAATGAACATGCGCGGTGAGTGTGATATTTGTTTTTCTTCTTCCAGTGAAGAAATGCCCTGGCCAATAATATATACAAATCACATGTCTGTAGCTGTCGCAGTTACCAGAAGCAGCGCTACAGGTGGCACTAAAGCACAGTTTTGACCAGCAACAATAAACACTGAGGGAACTGGCAATAAATCCTGAACCAGCAGTGAGGATGTGTATTTCATTTCTTCAAATGTCTTAAAAACGTTAAAATCCTCAAATGGGTTCTCTTAACACAGGGCTGCCAATATGTCATACAATTGACACTGTTCACACGCTCTCACGCAAAACGTTCCTTTTCTCATGCAGTGATAACTTCGCAGAGCAAAGAGGACAATGACAGTGCATGGACAGACAAGACAAAGCAGGCAGCATCATGCAGCAGCAAGTTATTCAGACCCCCAAACTTCTTAAACTACTCAAGAGTTCTCGTAAACAAATCCTCCACATGCAGCAATGACCGCTTTGCAGATCCTTGTTATTCCAGCTGTTGTCCAATGTCTGTGTTTCTTTGCCCATTCTTTTGGTTTCAAAAGTGGCTTTGTCTTTGCAATTCTTCCCATAAGTCCTGCACCCCTGAGTCTTCTCTTTACTGTTGTCATGAAACTGGTGTTGAGCTTGTAGAATTCAATGAAGCTGTCAGCGGAGGACATGTGAGGTGCCCAAATCCCAATGTGCTCTATGTCCTTGTGGTGGTGTAGTGACTCGTCTCAGTCTGGGTGGTTGGTGACTAATCTCAGTTGCCTCCTTGTCTGAGACTGTCAATCAGTGCACCATATCTTGTGGCTTGTTAAGCACGTTACCGCGGATACCTAGCGAGTGTGGAGGCTCATGCCATTCTCTGCAGCATCCACGCACAACTCGAAGACACGCCCCACCGACAGAGAGAACCACATTATAGCGACCACAAGGAGGTAAACGCAACGTGACTCTACCCACCCTAGCAACCGGGCAAATTGGTGGCTTAGGCAGCCTGACTGGAGTCACTCAGCACGCCCTGGATTGGAACTCGCGACTCCAGGTGTGGTAGTCAGCGTCTTTACTTGCTGAGCTAGCCTGGCCCCCCACAAATGATGATCTTAAGAAAAAATTGTAAAATGAAAAGTTAAAATGTCCTGGAAAACATGTAATCTATTTCATGTTCCAGTGGGACCTGTTCACACCTTGCACCTCATAAACTCCGTCAAGACTGCTGGAATTTTCAAGCTGAATTCATCTGGTGCCGGACCATCAGAGACAAACTGCGGTTGCAATTTGTGCCACATAAATATGTTAGTCCCTCAAGAGTGATGTTAGGATACCGTCTGCAGATGCTTTATTCATGTGCAGCATGAGTGCGCTGCAGTGGAGTGAATCAGTCATGCTGTGGTCACACTTGAATAATGTAACCTTTGTGACTGGTTTACTCTCCAGCTCCCTTTCCTTATTTCCTTTTTATTTCTGATCTTAGGCCCAAATGGAATGTACACACTGTGTCCTTTCTATACTTATGGAAACTTATAGCTTACCCTTTGCTTAATGCCAAGGGAATGCCAGGGTAAGCTATTTCACATGGCATTCATTTGGTCTGCCCTGCCAGCAGAGCATGGTGCAGATGAAACAATGTTATAGCTGGGGTTGTGCAGGAAGTTGAACTTTTCCACTGATCTGAACAGTTTTATGATTTTCTTTTTTTCTTGTCTCTATCAAGAACGTCTAAAATTCAGAGTTTGTTATCTGTTAGCATTCCCGTTTATCTCAATGGCAGTTGCTTGGCTGGCACAGGTAGCATTAGAAGTAGCCAACCTGCATCCTGCTATCTTTGCTCATTGGCACACCATTATTTTTTAGATGTAAATGCCATAAGACTAATCATTCTGGAGCCACCAAAGCTCTGTTTTGTTGAGAATGATTATGAATACAGATACTCACTGATACAGACACCTGCATAGATTTAAATTCAACCAATATTCAAATTTGAATTTGACAGCCTTTGACTGTGCCACACTAACCAGCCAAACCCTGACCTGATCCTATATCAAGGCAGAAGACAACACATTTCAACCATCAATATCACAATCACGCCAGTCATGCGTGTCCGATACAAAATCTAACTAATGGCAGTTTGACTGGCGTTGAGTCCAGATCGGCTGATTTAAACACACACTGGTTCACAAAGAGGAAAGGGAATGAGACATAGGCCTCTGTTTCAACACTATTAATATTCCCTGCATGCTGTCCATGCACAAAACAGAGGTAATTTAGATTACTGTATTCACACCAGCTGAAATATTTTGACGTTTCAGCTGCCGTTTGAAGTGGCAACAAAGCAAATGTCAGATTAGCATTAAATTAGATTTCTATTATTGATGTATGGTTCAAAGTACAATACATCAAAGTTGTAGGTGTAGGTGGCATCAGAAGTCTCCCTTGGAATGTAACCGAGAGGTTACAACACATCTAAATATTATGTGGGCCCTTCGAAGAGAGGAGGCTTTAAAGGTAAAAAAATTATAATACATTTAAATTGAGACAAAACTACTCTACTGTTACACTAAGGCCTAATGCTCAGATCAGATAGTTTGACCCATATTCACTGTGTGTTTCAGTTTTCTAATTATTGCCTACAAAAAGTCCTGAATACTATCATCTAGTCCAGTGTTTCCCAACATTTTTCTGCCACGGCACACTTTTTACAACAAAAATATTCTATGGCACACCACTATCCCACATCGGCTAACCATCGCCAATATTTTTCCTTTTAAAGAACTTGTCTATGTTTTCTGTGCGTCTTAGTAGCGTGTTTATTGTAATGTTTGAAATTCGGCTATGAAAAAAACACTAAAACAAACAAGTCACATACAGTGCAAGTCACATCACATTACCCGTCATTTTAATTATCATATTTTAATGATAATAAGACATTTAATAGCTTTTATATTCATTCACATTTTCATTTTTAATCATGAACATACAGGACGAGCATACATCAGATTACATTTATTTATTTATGAAGAGAACAGATGAACAACAGAGACACAAAGCAGATGAATGTTTTTCCTCCCGGAGTGCCAGCGGAGGCCACTAAAACACGACATATGAACAACGCAATATTACAAAAAACAAATATTAACAAAACACGTAAAAAATGAATTGAACAGAACTCAATCGACAACTCAACTTCCTCCTGGTCTGCATCGACTTAAACTGTGTGCTCGCCTGTGCATAATCAAACACATCAATGGAGACTGATGCTGAGGTAATTGTCATTAGATTTTGTGTCTTTGTCTCGGACAGACGACTTCTCGTGGCAGTTTTAATTTGGTTCTGGAGGCTGAACCCAGCGTCAAGCGATGCATCGCCCTCCACATGACAAGAGCTGCAGAAAGCGTCACAGAGGGGTGCGTTACAAGTTTGCCACGTAAAAAAGTGGGAGGTGTGCACAATAAACACTGAAAACATGTATTTGGAAGAGAAAAAAAAAGCTTGCAGTCCTTTGATTGCAGAAAGTAATAAAAGGACTCGTTCATGTTTAGAAGCATTTTCTTTGTGAATTTAAATTAGTTCAATAACTGGGGTCTCTGATATTCATAAACGATAAGGTAATATTTAATTAAAAGAAATGATGAGACATTCAATTTCTCTTCACAAATTTGGACAGTTTTTAAATATTTATTGTTGCTTCGTACTCTCAAAGACGTTATTGGTGAAGCAAAAACATGTGTGTGAAACACTTTAGTGTAAGTCACTTCATAGACTTCAATGTATTCAGCAGTGCTGATGCGAGTCATGTGATGACCCTTTACTCGTATAAATATCACTCACTTCATAGACTTCAATGTATTCTGCAGCTCTGACGTGAGTCATGTGATGACCCTTTACTCGTACAAATATCACTCACTTCATAGACTTCAATGTATTCTGCAGCGCTGGCGCGAGTCATGTGATGCCCCTTTACACGTATAAATATCACTCGCTTTATAGACTTCAATGTATTCTGCAGCGCTGACACGAGTCATGTGATGACCCTTTACCCGTATAAATATCACTCGCTTCATAGACTTCAATGTATTCTGCAGCGCTGACACGAGTCATGTGATGACCCTTTACCCGTATAAATATCACTCGCTTCATAGACTTCAATGTATTCTGCAGCGCTGACACGAGTCATGTTATGACCCTTTACCCGTATAAATATCACTCACTTCATAGACTTCAATGTATTCTGCAGCGCTGACACGAGTCATGTGATGCCCCTTTACCCGTATAAATATCACTCACATCATAGACTTCAATGTATTCTGCAGCGCTGACACGAGTCATGTGATGCCCCTTTACCCGTATAAATATCACTCACTTCATAGACTTCAATGTATTCTGCAGCGCTGACGCGAGTCATGTGATGCCCCTTTACCCGTATAAATATCACTCACTTCATAGACTTCAATGTATTCTGCAGCGCTGACACGAGTCATGTGATGACCCTTTACTCGTACAAATATCACTCACTTCATAGACTTCAATGTATTCTGCAGCGCTGACGCGAGTCATGTGATGACCCTTTACATGTATACATATCACTCACTTCATAGACTTCAATGTATTCTGCAGCGCTGGCAAGAGTCATGTGATGACCCTTTACTCGTATAAATATCACTCACTTCATAGACTTCAATGTATTCTGCAGCGCTGACGCGAGTCATGTGATGACCCTTTACTCGTATAAATATCACTCACTTCATAGACTGCAATGTATTCTGCAGCGCTGGCAAGTGTCATGTGATGACCCTTTACTCGTATAAATATCACTCACTTCATAGACTTCAATGTATTCTGCAGCGCTGACGCGAGTCGTGTGATGACCCTTTACTCGTATAAATATCACTCACTTCATAGACTTCAATGTATTCTGCAGCGCTGACGCGAGTCATGTGATGACCCTTTACTCGTATAAATATCACTCACTTCATAGACTGCAATGTATTCTGCAGCGCTGGCAAGAGTCATGTGATGACCCTTTACTCGTATAAATATCACTCACTTCATAGACTTCAATGTATTCTGCAGCGCTGACGCGAGTCGTGTGATGACCCTTTACTCGTATAAATATCACTCACTTCATAGACTTCAATGTATTCTGCAGCGCTGACGCGAGTCATGTGATGACCCTTTACTCATATAAATATCCCTCACTTCATAGACTTCAATGTATTCTGCAGCACTGGCACGAGTCATGTGATGACCCTTTACCCGTATAAATATCACTCACTTCATAGACTTCAATGTATTCTGCAGCGCTGACGCGAGTCATGTGATGACCCTTTACTCATATAAATATCCCTCACTTCATAGACTTCAATGTATTCTGCAGCACTGGCACGAGTCATGTGATGACCCTTTACCCGTATAAATATCACTCACTTCACAGACTTCAATGTATTCTGCAGCGCTGACGCGAGTCATGTGATGACCCTTTACCCGTATAAATATCACTCACTTCATAGACTTCAATGTATTCTGCAGCACTGGCACGAGTCATGTGATGACCCTTTACTCATATAAATATCACTCACTTCATAGACTTCAATGTATTCTGCAGCGCTGACGCGAGTCATGTGATGACCCTTTACTCGTATAAATATCACTCACTTCATAGACTGCAATGTATTCTGCAGCGCTGGCAAGAGTCATGTGATGACCCTTTACTCGTATAAATATCACTCACTTCATAGACTTCAATGTATTCTGCAGCGCTGACGCGAGTCGTGTGATGACCCTTTACTCGTATAAATATCACTCACTTCATAGACTTCAATGTATTCTGCAGCGCTGACGCGAGTCATGTGATGACCCTTTACTCATATAAATATCCCTCACTTCATAGACTTCAATGTATTCTGCAGCACTGGCACGAGTCATGTGATGACCCTTTACCCGTATAAATATCACTCCCTTCATAGACTTCAATGTATTCTGCAGCACTGACACGAGTCATGTGATGACCCTTTACATGTATAAATATAACTCACTTTTGCACATTAATCATTGCTCTTCACAATCATCAAAATGATCGATTATGGTTTCAAAATGGCGAATTTCTCCAAAAGGTGAGGAGTTTGGATCCCTGAAATTATTATAAAAAAAATTTTCATGCATTTATTTATTTTATGGAATTTGATAATTTTCCACAGCACACCTGACAATCTTTCACAGCACACTAGTGGGGAAACACTGATCTAGTCAGGAACAAGACTGCATAGTGCCATTTATCCATGTGAGCCAGTTTCCTTGTATTTGTCTGTGATCATAACATGATGGTCCTCTCAGATTATAGCAAAAGCTGAATCCAACACCACATCTTTCATGTACATGCATCCTGAGAATGGAGTTGCTTCAACAATATGTCTATTTTCCATTTTCACATCGCGACAATGGATCCAGGTGCTGGAAGGTGAGAAGAAAACTCAAAAGACAGGTGTGTATTCCAGGTGTGAGGCAAGCGGTCCCAGTGAGGACAGATCACTTCCTACCAAGAATAACATAGACATATTGCAGAATGTGATCCTTCAGCCTGATCTCATTAATGTATGTAGCTAATTGTATATTAATATTTGTACATTTAAACATACATGTTTGTATGTTTGGATAGACACTATCCAAAAAAAGCACCTAAAATGGAAAAAATGAATCCATTAGAAATATATCTGAAAACTTGAATCAATTATGAATGTTTGTATAATGTTTAGTCTTAAATATTTTAGATTCCTTAACAACCACAACCTATAAACATAATCCACTTTCCAACAACATAAAAACATGTAACAAGTAGATTAATGTACAGTAACAATTTTTGTTTCAATATATTCATTTATTTATATATTTACAGTCGCTAATCCCACACCTACTCCTAAACCTAACCATAACCATTTATTAAGCATATAAAATAAATACCAGGCGGATACATTTAATCACTATAATGTATTCCGAAAAATGGCAGAAATTACAAAAGTAGTCCAAAGGGCGATGTGCTGCATCCGATGTGCTCCCTGATGGCATACAATATCTTTGTGTGAGATATCTTTGTGCTGTCATATCTCATTCAAACATAGAATATGGCATGTTGCAAACAGTCACAAGACATTGAGCTTCTTGAGGCAATTCTGATGCAGGTTGACGTTTATGGCCGACGCAATGGCGGATGAGATGGAGATCATTGAATAAAAGGCTTGAATTTGGGTCTGTTCTTCACAGAAAGCAATCTGAAGATTTTGATTATAGCTAATACATTTATTAATTCATTTTATTGTTTTATGGTGCTTTTTGTGGTGTAATTTAGTTTTTTGTCATGTTCTGAAAACTCCTTTCGTGTCCCATGGCACAAGATTTTTTTTATTTTAATATTTTGAAGTGTAGTATTGGTTAAAGTGATCTAATCCATAAAAACATTTTATAGGGCAGCAGAAATCACACAGAACTGAATGAAACCCTTAAAATGCCATATTATAATGTCAGCTGTGTTAAATACATGTGATCTCTTTTATCTAATCTCACTGATTAGAAATGAAATGTAATTAAATGATTAATTCTATGAATTCAATATCAATCAATTCAAACGGTACACATAAACATTTCTATGTTTCTATAATTGTTAATACGTGAAATAATGTGGTTTAGATGCTGTTAATACATCAGTATTGTACATTTCAATGTCTATGCAAATGTTAAAGAATGTACGTTTGCTAGAACCAAAATTTACATAAGAATACATATGAATTCTCATGAGATCATGTTGGATGCTATTTCTTTTGTACTTATTTGTGATTGCTCTTGGTGTAGATGCCCGCTGATTTTCTCTTGTTTAGAGCAATGCTGATCATGCACAGATGGTTTGCCATTACAACGATTACTTTTTAAGATTTAGATTTTATATTTGCATACGCTGAGGAAAGCTTTTAGATAAGTAATTGATTCTACAAAGAAATATTGGAGTAATCATCTACATAGGTCAAATTTATCAGGACAAATTTTGACGTTGGCTTGACTGTTTTTTTTATTTAGTTTACACAGGCCTTAGTGTCAGCCAGACAGATTATTCTTTTTTTTTTCTGTAAATATTCTGATAGAAGTCCCATTTGAACATTACATCAATGGAAGTTTAAAGGATTTTTGATAATTTATTACAAGAAAACTGTAAGTCCGATCTATTGGAAAACTCATTGGAGTTCAGACAAATCTTTCAAATGCAAAAGTCATCATCTTGACTAGTTATTTCAACTGTAAAGTGATTGAGTTTAACCACAGAAAGACTACTACTGGTTTTTAAAAGTTTCAGTGATCGTGAACTATTATTAACATACCTGGCTAGGTAAATGTAAAGTTCAGCAAAGCACTTCTTCTCATTTTTTGCTCTATAAGCTGATATGTTCACTGCCCTGCAGTTGTTTGGAGAAGAGTCAAGTATAAATGACCTGGGCCATCGAGAGCTGTGCACGCAGGACATGTTGCAGTCCCTGGCGAAAGTATAAACGAGGCTTTAGTAAGAACAGTCTGAGGATCTGTGCCAAGTTTGGTGGATGTATCTTGAAATCACTAGGAGGAGTTAAAATTTATGATTTTGGTTACACTATTTTAATTTCAGTTTACATTTTTTTACTTTGTGTTGGGTCGCCACTTGATGTCAAATGTAAAATCTGGAGAGTCACTGATTTAGAACATATTGAGATCTCTGACTTAGGGTATGTAAGCAAGAAATGCGGTAAGAACATGTCCAACAAGTCAACAAATAAACAGCATCTATGCCAACTGCTACTACAAGGTTTTGAGAAGGAAACTTCCTCTAAGTGATCCATGAAGATGGTGGACCAGGCCACTCAAGAGGCAGACTTAATCCTCTTCTCGTTGGAATAGGTTCAGCAAAAGAAAATGAGTTAGCTCTTTAAGCTGGATCCATCCACACAAGGTAAATGGCAGTTCCTCACGCTCATCTAAAGGATTTCCAGCAGTGCAAGTTCCTGGTGTCTCCTGTTCTTATAGTATGAGAACATCCCATACATTTGGGTTTTCAAGGTCAACTTTGAGGTGACTCATATCTATTATAAGAGTGTCAAAGCTACTGCATTAGATAATAAAAGGACAAGACTGCAGTTATCAAATGTGATGCAATAGACATCATCCTCTGTAATAACCAGTGCTGTTGTATGTTAGAACAGAGCGACACTATGAACTGACAGATTTGAAGATGTTTAAGGCGCATATATTCTCTTGGCATCCATTATTAAATCTAAAAACAAAAATAATGTTGAGACAAAAATGAAAAGTCCCTAACAGATGGGTTAAAAAGTCTCAAAATATCTATAAGACCAAGTCTTTTAAGTGTTTCTCTAGGGGGCTTGCACACTCACTATGATCAAGGACTGAGTCAATCAAAAGATTAAAGTCTCCTCCCAATATTATATCATGGGGGTGCCAGCAGCTTGCTACATCCCTTCAAGATCTATAAAAAAGCCCTGATCTTCAATGTTAGGTGTGTAAATATTAGCCAAAATCAAACTTTGCCCTGAATTTATGCTAAAACAATAATGACTCTTCCCAATTTATCATTAATCTGTTTGAGACATTTGAATTGTAGATGTTCATTTATCAATGCAATGGCTCCCCTGCACTTACCTGAGCCAGCACTAAAGAAAACATGTCCACTCCATATCTTCCCAAATTTTTCAGCTTCATGCAGGAAAGATGCATTTCTTGAAGAAACACAATATCATATTTCTTACATTTAAGAAAATAAATAACCTTCCTTCTTTTTATGGGGAGCACCAAACAATTCACATTCCACGTGGAGAAAGACAATCCACTCATATTAACATTTTGACATATTAGAAAAAATAGATTGTGTGTCAAAAAGAAAATGATAAAGATCACCTTCCAACATTAGTGCAACAATCAACACTGAACTACCTGCTGAAATGGCCAGGACCTTGTCTCGGCTCCTCAGCACAAAGCCTGAATGAGTGCTTGCATTTCCAGCTCCTTTTATACCAGTATGTCCAGGGGAGTGGCATGCAAATTCCACCCGCTAATTCCCATTTGCCTTTTCTCAAAGGTCTGAGGTGTCTGGGGCTCCCAAGGGCGACCCCTAGTGTCACTACATCGACACAACGTCTTGTTCGCTCCATCAGGGTATGGCGGTTACAACAGTAACCGAGACGTTTACTCTGGAATGTCCCAGTATCGTGAGGTGTGTCAGTTCACTAAAAAATAAGTCATGGTATCTATCAGCTGTTAGATTCACAGACTTGCAATAAAGTATCCTCAATGTTTTTCAATCTAGTGGCTCTGGTATCATTTATGGTCTTTGCCATTGCAAGCTGTTTTATTTATACTTTCCTTCTTTTGCAAAACGTTCAAAGGGACACCCAATGAGAGACTTAAAGAATCTCGTCACTGGTGACAAATTTGCAAAACAAACAAGACATACAAATGAGTTCTCAAGGGATCAGATTAAAAAAAAAAAAAAACATCTCTCTTCCAGCTGAATCAGTGATGACGAGTGTGATGTTGATTTGCTCAATGAGAAAGAAAACTTTCGAGACACTTCTCACAATCTGTTTCATTTCACCTTTTGGACAAGTTGATTGACAGTATTATCATGCATACACAGTCTGAGGGGTGATTAGAAAAAAATTATATATACCCTTAAAACATGTTTTAATTTGGAACAATAATTATATACCACTATCGATTATAGTGTATATCCTCCTGTTAAGTATATTTGTTTAAAATCACTGCATAATACACAAACGTTGTTAGGTGGTTAAGAGAGTGTTCTGTACAGTTGCTAGTGTGTTTTGGGTTGTTGCTAGAGCATTGGTAAGGGGTTGCTTAGGGATAATGTGTAGTTGCTAGGTGGTTATTTGGTGGTTGCTAATTTGTCAAAAAGTGCTGTCCCCAAGTCTTTATGATATTCTAGTCGCTAGATATGGCTTGGGTCCCTCAATGGATGTCCATGTCATTTGTTTCACCTGTATTACCATCCACCAGGTGAAAATCAATAAGCTGTGTAATTTGAGGTAATCATTAATCTCTTTAACACAAACGGTGTGAGAGTAGTTATGCGCCAAAGGTGCATAGGGGTTTGTTCAAAAATAAATTTTGCTTAAAGTGTGAGCAATGGTAATAGTGATGTTTGCCTTTGCAAGACTACTAAACAAGTTTGGCATTCTGTCTCATTGTGCATGGCTGTCGATTCTGCTCACTAAGTGGGGTCAGACCAAGACCAGGAGCAACCAGTACTAGAAAGACACATGAGCAACAATCAACTTCTTAAAGCCTCCCTGATGGAATACTTTCCATAGCTTATGCTTTTTAGAGGAGATCTGGAATAGTTTTAAGTTTCGGAGAAATTTCATTTATATCACTGGGTTGTCATGGGATACAAGGAAATTACCAGGTTGTATTACTTTACCTTGGGTGAATACAGATGTGTCGCTGTTTGAATCCACCTAAAACTAACAGATGATGGTGAATGTAAAATATTTGAAAGTTAAAATGATTCCAGGGTGTTTGACAGAAAGACCACAGAGTGCACAGTGAGTCATTCTCTTTTATGATAAAATTCATTCATTTAGATTTTACACTCTCTAGGGATATGAATTTTGGTTATTGTGACCAAATCTACCAACTGAATTGCAAGTTACCACCCAATATGCCATTGCAACCAATCACATTAAAAACCAAAAATTCATGTATAAATAATTCAACCATTGCTGACATCTCAGAGTAGTTTGGACATCTTCCCTGGTATTACAATCATAGTCAAATTTAATGATATGCTCATAACATATTTCAACAAACTCAAATCATTTTGTCTATCGAAAGTGTGCCCATAGACATTTACATTTACAATACATTTATGCATTTAGCAGACGCTTTTATCCAAAGCGACTTTCAGTGCAATTATTACAGGAACAATTCTCCCAGAGCAACCTGGAGTTAAGTGCCTTGCTCAAGGACACAATGGTGATGGCCGTGGGGATCGAACCAGTGACCTTCTAATTAACAGTAATGTGCTTTAGCCCACTACGCCACCACCACTCCGCAGCTCCGTTGACGAAAGTCTGACTTTCTCAATAATCCATGGCCATTAACACACAGCCCTTCATCTCACTCTCATCTTCTTCAAACAATGTTCTGCCTGGCCTATTAGGACTCATAATAAGAAAAACACATCAAAGGGACACAAAGCAGAAAGCAAAGGAACAATAAACAGGCCAGATCCTGGAGCTGCAGGTGTCCACACAATGTCACTGGTAGCTCATTGAATGCTTAATTAGAGACAACAAATTACCCTCTGATTTTTACAAGCATACAGGAGCTGTTTGTCAAATGCTTTTCCGTTGGATCCGTCATGTTTACTGTCCTGTCATTGTGTTGTCATATTGTATATGTAAAATCTTGAGATAACTTTAGAATATGTTGACGTCTGAAGGCAGCAGACAGGAAAAATAATCAATTTGAAGCTTGTAAGTGACTTTTGAATTGACTAAAGTCTTTGAACATTACTTTTGGATGGCTGTCAATAAAGAAAGATGCTTTTTGCCCACAAAAGAATATGGTTACAGCATCTACAAGCAGGGGCTAACTGGTCCATGCTGAGCAGCCAAACCTGGACCCCTTAGTTCTGGTAATGACTGAGAGTTCATTTCAACATCAATTTAAACCAGGGTTTCCATTATCTTTATGTGGAAAGAATGCGCTCAATCTGCAACTCAGTGTATAGGGGATGTAATGCACAAGCGATGGTCCGGTGACCAAGTTCCTGGATCAACATCTTTTGTTGGTTCTGGAACAACATTCCAAGCTATGAGAAATAGATCTAACACTGTTCCAAACTCCAACCCCAAGCATAAACTACCCCTAAAATCAGAAGGGAAGGATATACTGATTGAAGCTTCAACCCCAGACCAAACCTCAACCTGGGGTGTGTTTCCCAAAAGCATTGTTAGCCAACTATGGTCCCAAGTTCCATTGTTACAAACATAGTTAAACAATTTGGAGTTTCCCAAAAATGCAACAGTTCTCAACCGTCACAGACCCATGAATGTAGCCTTTTAAGGGATTGATGAGTGTTAAGAGAAAGCACTTTAACACACCCAGCTTTTGTCAGAGAACATGGCTTATGTGTCCATGTTAACATTGAGTGGTGTCCTTATTGGTTTTAAGAGTGTGCATGTGCTCAAGTGCGTCAGGAAACCCTAAATTCTGATGTAAAAGGAAACTATTGCAGCCAATGTGTTTGTCACATTTACACAGTGAACGCAGATTTTGTGTCTTCAGCAGCTATCTTGCATTAAAGAGCTTAGAGGTTATACTGTAACTCCATTCCCTGTGTAATGTCATTACCTCTATATTGTTAGACCGAGCCAATGTGGTCCAAACGATGGATGGATTTCATATTTTCTATGGTTTCGGGAAACAGTCATGACAATCTAGTTAATTTATCTCAAGATGCATCATACTATGGTAGTTAAGGAGTAAGTTATGTAGTTCCCCGTCTATCACTCACTCAGCGTTGTGTCGATGAGTTGACACTGTCCTCAACGGTTGACACCGTTGAGGATTTCGCCCAGCAATCCTCAGTGGTTGAAAAGCAGACAGGGACCATTCAACACATCCTGCCCCGGCGCGTCCCCCTGCGGCAACAGCATTGACTCCGCCACAGCCTGCCGCGTCGCGTTGGTTGATCAGTGCCGTCCGACTCGGCTACACAATTAAGTTTGCCAGGCCGCCGCCCAGGTTCAACGGCGTCCGCTCCACCGCAGTGAGAGTCGAGAATGCCGCTGCCTTTCGCGCGGAGATTGCTACCCTTCTACGGAAGGAAGCGATAGAGCCTGTCCCTCCAGCCAAGGTGAAGAAGGGGACTTACAGCCCCTGCTTCATCATACCTAAAGAGGCAGCGGGTTGCATCCAATCCAAAACCTGTGAGTTCTGAACCGGGCTCTGCACAGACTCCCACCGAGATGCTCACGCGGAAACGCATTTTAGCAAGCGTCTGGCATCAGGATTGGTTCGCGGCGGTAGACCTGAAGGACGCGTACTTCCGTGTCTTGATCCTTCCTCGACACAGAAACTTTCTCCGGTTTGCCTTCGAGGGTCAGGCATATCAGTACAAAGTTCCCCTCGCACCTTTACGCAGGTCTCAGAGGCAGCCCTTTCAAAGGGAAGTGGGCGTCCGCATCCTCAACTATCTCGACGACTGGCTAATCTTAGCTCACTCGTGGGAGATGTTGTATGCTCACAGGGACCTGGTGCTCAGGCACCTCAGCTGCTTGGGGCTTCGGGTCAACTGAGAAAAGAGCAAGCTTGCCCCAGTTCAGAGCATCTCTTTTCACGGTATGGAGTAGTCTCAATGACGGAGTGCCTCACCAACGAGCGCGCGCAGTCGGTGCTGAACTGTCAGACAGAACACGTGGGTCTCACTGTAATCCTTCAGAGGCTCCTGGGGCATATGGCATCCTCAGCGATGGTCACGCCACTTGGGATGCATATGAGACCGCTTCAGCACTGGCTACAGACCCGAGTTGAGAGACGAGCATGGCGTCACAGCACATATCGCGTCCTTGTCACGCAGCCTTGTTGCCGCATCTCAGCCCTTGGTCAGACCTAGCGTTCCTATGGGCAGTAGTTCCCGAGGTCTGGTCCCCAGGCACGTCGTGGTTATGACAGATGCCTCCCAAAAGGGCTGGGGCACCGTATGCAACGGGCACTCAGTCGTCGGCACTGCTCGAGTTGCTGGCAGCACTACTTGCCCTGAGGAGGCTATTGCCGTTGATCTGGGGCAAGCATGTGTTGATCCGGAGGGACAACTCAGCGACGATTGCGTACATCAGCCGCTAAGGCGACCTACACTCTCGTCGAATGTCACAACTTGCCTGTCATCTCCTCCTTTGGAGTCTGCAGCGGCTCAAGTCGCTGCGAGCCACCCACATCTCGGACCACCTCAACTGCACAGCGGACGTGCTGTCATGACAGGTTACACTCAGGAGTGTGTGGAGACTCCACCCTCAGGTGGTACAGCTGTTCTGGAGTCGATTCAGCAAGCATAGGTAGACCTGTTCGCTTCCCCAGAATCCTCCCACTGCCCACTTTGGTACTCTCTGATCAAGACGCCCCTCTGCCCAGATGTGCTGGCACACAGCTGGCCCCTGGGGCTGTATGCTCCTCGCGACAGCCCCCCCTGTAAAGGACCTTCTTCCTCAGGGACGGGGCACCATCTGGCACCCGTGACCGGACCTCTGGAATCTCCATGTCTGGCCCTTGGATGGGACGCGGAAGACTTAGGTGGCCTACCACCCGCAGTGGTAGACAAGATCACTCAGGCCAGGGCCCCCTCAACCTTGGTGCCTTTACGGCCTGAAGTGGTGTCTGTTTGCTCAGGGGTGTTCTTCCGGAGGTGAAGAACCCCAGAGATGCACAGTAGGGTCAGTGCTTTCCTTTCTGCAGGAAAAGTTGGAGGTATGGCTGTCCCCCTCCACCTTGAAGGTGTATCTAGCCGCTATATCAGCACATCATGATGCAGTGGAAGGTAAGTAAGGTTCCTGAGAGGCGTGAGGAGGTTAAACCCCCCCCCAGCATCGTTCCCTCGTGGGACCTCCACGTGGTCCTTCAGGGAGCTCCATTCGAGCCCCTTGAGTCAGCAGAGCTAAAGGCGCTCTCTCTGAAGACTGCCCTCCTGACGGCGCTCACCTCCATCAAGAGGGTAGGGGACCTGCAGGCGTTCTCTTTTAGCGAACTGTGCCTAGAGTTCAATCCGGCTTACTCTCACGTCATCCTGAGACCCCGACTGGGCTACGTGCCCAAGGTTCCCATGACCCTTTTTAGGGATCAGGTGGTGAACCTGCAAGCACTGCCCCAGGAAGAGGCAGACCCAGCCTTGGCGTTGCTGTGTCCGGTGCGCGCTCTTCGCATCGATTTGTACCGCACAAAGAGCTTTAGTAGCTCCGAGCAGCTCTTTGTCTGCTTCGGCAGACAGCGGAAGGTAAACGCTGTCTCCAAACAGAGGATCGCCCACTGGGTCGTTAATGCCATCACTATGGCATACCATGCCCAGCATGTGCAACCCCCAGCTGGCCTATGATCCCATTCTACCAGGGGCGTTGGGGCTTCTTGGGCATGGTCACATGGTGCCTCTCTAGCAAACATATGTAGAGCCGCGGGTTGGGCAACACCTAACACCTTTGCGAGGTTCTTTAATCTCAGGGTTGAGACAGTTTCATCCGGTGTGTTATCAGGTGACACAAACAGGTAAGTTTGGGTCAGCTGGCTGGGTGTATTGCTTGTGCATAGCGCCTTTCCCCTCCCTTGAGGCGAAGACATGCGCTCTTTCCCCAGTTACGTTCGCAGGAAGTGTGAACCCTGGACGTTCTTCCTCCCTAGCCTAGCGGCCGTCGAGTCTTCGGAGAGGCTCGCTGCCACCCTGGTACGGGAGTCACTAGGCCCCCATACTGAGGTAAGTGCTCCACATGTGCTGGTTGTCCCCTTGGGCAACCCTGTGTGATGTATATCCCACAAAATGGTTTCCCTACTGGTAAACCACGTCTTCCTTGGACAGAGGGCCCTCTGCCCCTGGTCGCCGGTGTTTGTAGTAACTCCTCCCCCCTTGGGTAAGATCTACCATGATGCCGCTCCACACTGTGTACTTCTGCTCCTAACCGGTAAGACCGTGTGTGTAGTCCACGTAAATTCGGGTGTGGTCTCCGTGGTGTCCTCCTCTTTGGAGGGACACCCCCCAGCTAGGACCATATATTTGGCCCCAAGCCGAATGATTTAGTTCCTTTTACAGGGGAGAATAATAGAGAGAAGGCCCTTGCTGGGCCAGCCAGTCCTTATACTTCTGAGCAGTTAGCCATTCCCCTAGGTGCAGGGGACCGCTTCATGCCTGCCAGTGTGTTGGGGTAGTTATGCGACGGCTTGCTACGGTGGCTATGGGTCACACAGAGGTCTGGTTCAGCTCTTGTGCCTTTTCCATGGGAACCCCTAGTTTCAACTCATCGACACAACGTCGAGTGAGTGACAGACGGGGAATGTCTCGGTTACTAACGTAACCTCCATTCCCTGATGGAGGGAATGAGACGTTGTGTCCCTCCGGCCACAACACTGAACCAACTGCTGAAAGCGCCGGGTCTTTGGCTCGGCTCCTCAGTGCGATCCTCAGTGCGATACCTGATGTGTATTTGCAGCATCACTCCTTTTATACCCGTATGTCTGGGGGAGTGGCATGCAAATTCCACACGCCAATTCTCATTGTCTTTTCTCAAGATCAGAGATGTCTGGGTTCCGGAGGAGTGACCCCTAGTGTCAACTCATCGACACAACGTCTCGTTCCCTCCATCAGGGAATGGAGGTTACGTTAGTAAAAGAGACATTTTTAATGGAAAAGCATCCAATTTACTCCAGGACCAACTAGGATGTCAACAAGGAACATGTCTTACTTGGAAAAATCACTATAAATGAGAGGGTCCATAGATCCATCTGAACTGACAGTTGATGGGCAGGAGAGGGGGTGTGCTGATAGAAGGATTGAAAAAAATAAGTGATCCTACACATGTAGATGCACAGCAGAGATCACGGACGTGCAATGTTGTCTTTATAAACAAGATCAAGTTGGTTTACTCTCTGGTTAGTCACAAGAAATGGATGGACAAGAGATTTTGAAGCAAACTGGGTATCAATTTGGATGTGATATGATCTGATGACATATGATGATATGATGCTAGGCATGTGCCAGTATTCGGTAATACAGTAATGCAATAATTAACGTGCACATGTATGTTATAATGGACACTTCATAATAAAGTGAAAACAAATCTAGATTATCTTTGTCAAACTGTTTAAAAAAGGGGTCCGGTTATGGCCGCCATAGAGTAAGATGCGAAAGCAGCGCTCCCACAGAAAATCCTGCTTATAGTGCATTAACTTGAGCAAAACGCAGCTACGCTTGTATTTTCTTTAATCTAAACTGGATACACCTCTTTTGGCAATGCTTGATGATGCCTCCTAAAAAACCTATAGAGAACAAAAAGGAAACAACTAACGCCACCGAAGACAGCCCTTCAGTATTGACGGTTAACTTGGCGTCACCTCCTGAATTGTTCCAGTCAGAACTGGAGAAAGGCTTCGCGAAAATTCAAGTCATGCTAGACGGGCGTCTGTGTGAAATACGGGACTCAGTAGACAAAGTACACAGCGACCTTCAAGAAACGAGGCAAAAACTGTGCAAACTCGAATCACGCCAAGACGGATTTGAAGAAGCCATTGTGAGTCTGCGTGAGGACATCGTGGACGGTAAAAAGCACGCGGAGCGTGAAATACTTACTCTGAAAGATAAGGTCGACGATCTTGAAAATCGCTCCAGGCGTAACAATTTACGCCTTGTTGGCTTTCCTGAAGGGGTAGAAGGGAGAAACGCAGTGTCGTTCATGGAGGAATGGCTTCCGAAAATCATCGGTGTTGATCAGGAGCGCCCCTTTGAAATTGAACGAGCTCACCGTATGCTTCAGCGCCGGCCGGTATAATACGAAAGACCACGGGCCATTGTGATTAAATTGCTTCGTTTCAGAGATACGGTCTCAATATTGAATGCTGCACGAGAGAAAAAAGAGCTTACATATGGCAATTCAAAAATCATGATCTTCCGGGACATGTCAACGACCCTCTACAAGAAGAAACAGGCGTTTGCCCCTCTTAGAAGACGGCTCATAGTATCTCATACAGCATGCAATACCCTGCCACGTTGAGAGTGGGTCTACCAGAGGGTGCGCGATCTTTCAACTCGAAAGACACTGCAGAGGCTTATTTGAAAACTCATCACCCAACACTTCTGTAGGAAGTTCGGAGTAAGACTGTGGGTACGTTGTAAATAGTAATTGGGTCTATGGATATGTGAGCTCCGAATAGTTGTAAGAAGGGACAATAAGGAGCCTGATCAATTGTCTATCCTACCACTTTATTTATAAGCTGTTCTCTGAAATAATTCTGTCCAGTTTACTAACTTTCGTTGCCCAGTAGATGGCGTAATCTGCGTATATTCTGTGGATGTATGTGGGTAGCTTTAGCTTGAAGTTGTGCATGTTCAATATGCAACGGTACGCGTGTTTTTTTTTTCCGGGGTGGGCGGGGGTATTGGTGGGTGCCACTTTCTTGTTCTTTTTTTTTTTTCTTTACTCTCAATCTTTTTGTGTTGCTTTTATTTTACCTTAACCTATAACTGAACGAGTTAAATATAAATATCTGTCCTGGAATGTTAATGGGATTAATAACAATTTAAAGAGAAAGAAAATACTGTTGTTTTTAAAGAAAAATAAGATAGACATTGCTCTTTTGCAAGAGACCCATCTGATTGAGGAGGATCATTGTAAGCTATCACGTCAATGGCCTGGTCAAGTCTTCTTTGCTTCATATAGTTCTCACTCAAGACGGGTTGCTGTTCTGATAAACCGCAGAGATCCTTTTGTCTTGGAGCATGTGGTTAAAGGCAACTGCGGAAGATATATTGTCCTTAAAGGGTATATTGCGGCTGAAAGTATCACAATAGCAAATGTTTATGCCCCCAATCAGGATGAACCTCAGTTTTTCCACAATTTACACTTCAAGCTTTTTTTGCCTTGTACAATCATTGGAGGTGACTTTAATTTGGTCCTAGACCCTTCAGACAGATCACCTGCTAAATGTTCTGCCTTGACACCATCAGCAAGAGCTGTGAAACACATGATGTCAGAATTAGAGCTGATAGATATTTGGAAGGCTTACATAAGACTCAACAAGATTTTTCTTTTTATTCCCAGCCACATAAAAGTTTTTCCAGAATTGATTTTTTTCTTTTGCACAAAACACAGGAATATTTAGTTGATTCATGTGAATACCTTCCACGGACTTTATCAGATCACTCCCCACTAGTCCTTACGGTTAATGCTCCTACCACCAGAACACATCTTAGAAGATGGCGATTTAGTAACTATCTACTCATTAACCTTGACTTTATAGCTTTTTTAAATAACAACATAGAATGTTTTTTGAACTTTAATATGGGATCCGCTCCTCCAGGGGTTGTTTGGGAGTCATTAAAGGCTTATCTAAGGGGAATAATTTTATCATACTCATCTGGTAAGAAGAAAAAATATCAGAGTCATCTGAACCTACTTTCTAAAGACATCAAAAAATTGGAACAGGACTGTTCTATCCGTGGAGATGAAAATATGTTTCAGAAACTAAGCTTACTGCGGCTTGAGTACGATATGCTGTCCACTAAAGAAGCAGAGTGTGTCCTCCTTAGATCTAAACAGCGATATTACAAGCACGGGGACAAAATTGGCAAATTGTTGGCCTGGCAAATACGAAAAGAAGATGCAGTGAGGTCCATTAACGCAATACGTCGAGCTGACAATACTGTTATCAGAGATCCTACTCTTATTAATCAGGAATTTATGCGATTCTATAAATTGTTATATACCTCCCAAGGTACCGATATGACGAAAACACATACCTTTCTGGATAAATTGGACATACCATCTCTCACTAAAGTTTCTAGGGACAGTTTGGAGGGGGACATTACTAGGGTCGAAATACAAGAGGCCATATCATGCTTAACTGCTGGCAAATCACCTGGTTTGGATGGTTTCTCTATGGATTTCTTTAAAACTTTTATACCTAAATTAATTAAGCCAATGCAGGATATGTATATGCAAGCTATAGAGTCTCAACGTTTACCAGACTCTCTCGAACAGGCTATGATAACTCTTCTACTTAAGCCTGGTAAAGACCCTTGCTTGTGTGGCTCGTATAGGCCAATCTCATTACTCAATTCGGATTACAAGGTGTTTGCCAAAATTATTGCCTTAAGATTGGAAAAAGTAATCTCACAGGTAGTACATATGGATCAGACAGGATTTATTCAAAACCGATGCCTTTTTGACAACGTTCGTAGGCTACTAAACGTAACTTTTTCCGCCTCTCAGGTGGACTACCCTGTTATTGCCGTTTCTTTAGATGCCAAAAAGGCCTTTGATCGAGTTGAGTGGCTATATCTGCTTTCGGTCCTTCAAAAGATGAATTTTGGCCCTAAATTTATTAATATGGTTAAGATGCTTTATAACCATCCAACAGCAGTCATTCAGACCAATGGTGAAATCTCGACTCCATTCTCTTTGGAGCGGGGCACGAGACAGGGTTGCCCTCTGTCTCCCCTTTTATTCGCGCTAGCAATAGAGCCTTTAGCTATTGCAATTCGCTCCAATGTCGTCATCAGTGGCTTTACAACCCTTCAATCTCGGCATATAATCTCACTATCACGCAGACGATATCATGTTGTATTTGATTAATGTAAACTCTACTATTCCAGCATTGACGACTCTACTACAAGATTATGGAGTCATATCTGGCTATAAAATTAATGTAAATAAGAGTGTCTCTATGCCCCTTAATATAGCAGCTACTCGACTACCTCTTAGAAATTTTCCCTTCACCTGGAATATGGATAAATTCACTTATCTTGGACTACAAATATCCAGAGACTTGTCTCAGTTATATAACCTAAATTATATCCCTTTACTTAAAAAGTAGAAGGGGATTTAGATAGGTGGAAGTCCCTCCCTATTTCGTTAATTGGCCGGGTAAACTCTATCAAAATGACTATACTACCAAAGTTTTTATATTTGTTTCAGGCGCTCCCTACTGTTTTGCCAAGGTTTTTCTTTAGGGAACTTAATAGTATTATTTCGAGGTTTTTATGGAAAGGAAAAGTGCCACGGGTCAAGCTCAATTCTCTATGTATGACATTCCGGAATGGCGGATTAAAGTTGCCCAATTTTTATTTGTACTACTGTGCAGCTCAGCTGCGCTCAATTTGGATTTGGCGAACGAAATGCACTTCTCCGCCAGCGTGGCGACAATTGGAGGAAGCACAAGTGCAGGGTATAGCTCTTGCTGCAACACCTTTTGCCCCTCTGAATAGCTTAAAGAAATTGACTTTTAACCCTCTGATCATTGGTACGTGTAAAATCTGTGCAGACCTCAGGAAAAAGATGAAATGCAAACAAACTTTGTTCAGATCCACTGTCTTTTATTATAACCTTTTCCTACCCTCAGCTCTTAAAGATGGCATAGCCAAACAATGGTACGACTGTGGCATTCAAACTTTTGAAGAACTTTATGATGGGGACACACTCATGTCTTTCGAGCAGCTACAACAGAAATTTTGTCTCTCTTCAAAATTTTTCTTCAAATACCTACAAGTTAGACACTACATTCAGACTCAGCAAGGTGGTCGTCTATCTAACCTTTCCCCTTCCCCCATGGAGGACATCTTATCTGATAAAAAAGACCCTAAAAGTCTTATATCATTTATTTATGGTAAGCTGTCCCAGTTGATGGCTGGCAATCTTTACAATGTTAAATCTAAATGGGAAAAAGACCTGGAGTGCTCATTCAGTGATGATGAATGGGAAACTATATGTGAGAAAGCTCAAACTCTGTTGATCAATAGCCGCCATAAACTCATTCAATTTAATGTGATACACAGAGTCTACTATACCCCAGTAAGACTAAACGCTTTTAAAAGTAACTATTCAGAGCTATGTCCAAGATGCAAAGTGCAGAGAGGGACACATCTACACATGCTGTGGTCTTGTCCTGATCTTGAGGTATACTGGGAAGGGGTCTTAGAGATCATTGGCACAGTGGTCGGTACTAATATACTCAAGGAACCCAGACTCATCTTGTTGGGGGACACTTCATTATTAGAGGAACGGAGGGGGATTAATCTGAGGTTTGTTAGATTAGCTTTCTTAGCAGCAATAAAATGCATAACTCTGAGGTGGAAGGACTCTAAACCACCTACTACTTCTATGTGGACTACAGAAATATCATCATATGTACCTCTTGAGAAAATTGCATTCTGTTTGAAGAAACGTCAACATCTGTTTGTAAAATACTGGGGCAGTTTCCTTTCATATATGGGTATAACAACAACAGGACAAAATACCTAAATTTAATATGACTTTAAATGCCTTTTTCTTGTTTAATCTGTGTATGGTTTATTAGTTGCACTGGGGGAGGGAGATTTGGGGTGTGATATAGGGTTGTGATATGGATGAATCATTCAATTTGTATTTTGTATTGTTTTTCCCTGTTTTTTTGTTTGTTTGTTTGTTTTTTGGATTTCTTTTTTGTTTTTATAAGAAAAAAACCCAATAAATACTGTGTTCAAAAAAAAAATAAATAAATTGTTTAAAAAATTTTGTTTCTCAATACACTGTAGCCAAAGGACCGTATTGTCTGTCCATGAGTAAAGATTTACAACCAGGGACGAAAATGATCACTCACTAAGCACCAAATGTGAATAATTATTTGCTTTAGCAAGTAAATAAATATTATTTGGCAGCGAACTGTAACTTTATACTGTAAAATAATACATAAATCAGACTGTAAGTTGGACCCTCGCTAATGTGTTGGTGAGCTATTCAAATCAAAGATTGATAGCTTACAAACCTTATAAGTCACTAGAGACTTCATAACTTTATAAGGGACTGCAACATAATAGATGGTGTATGTCAAATATAAGATTGATATCCCTCACGTATGACCCTTGCTGATGTAAGTGACACAAGGGATTCAAAAACCGTCTATTTAAGGAAACATCTGTCATGAGTCGCGCGTCTTCTAACAGCTTACCTCAAAGAAAATGTATCACCAAAAGTTTACCCAAGATGCCTAGAGTTTTTCTCCGAAACTCCATGTGGTGACATACATGTGGAATATTCCTTGCATTTTGGAACCAAAACTACATTTAAGGAACAAAATCACAATGCGTCTTCATTTTTTTGTGTCAAGTGCCATTTCAGAAACAGACACAGACTGAATCATCTCAAGTGACTTGCGCTGATATAAAGAAACTACTGTAAAATAAAATAATAATAATAATATCAAATAAATTTTCATGGCTGAAAATGGTAAATTTATTATAATCTATAAATATGTTCTAATATTTATGGATATTGAGAATAACAGAAATTGAACAACAAAATCAATGTGGACGAGAAGCATGGCTGAAGGAGCAAAGTTAACAACCCTTTTCTGAAAAGGGTCAAATCTGAAGAGTGGAAATATTATAAGACATAGTGGCCAATTAAATTTATATCTATTTAAAAATATTTATTTATTCCCTGTTTATATATTTTTCATAATATAATTCATGTCTTTCAAAGTGATATAAAATGTGTGTGTGTGTGTGTTGTGGTGTGTGTGTCTGTGGGAGAGTGTCTGTGTGTGTGTGTGTGTGTGTGTGTGAGTGTCTGTCTGTGTGTGAGTGTTTGTCTGTCTGTGTGCGTGCGTGTGTGTGTGTGTGTGTGTGTGTGTGTTCGTGCGTTTGTGTGGGTGAGTGTCTGTCTGTGTGTGTGCGTGTGAAACAGATCAATATTTAAGTCCATAAATCCATACATTTACCATAAATCTTCACTTTCAATTTCAAAATGTGAAAGAATGTGAAAGTGGAGTTCTCTTACGAGAGGTTCTCTCGTATTGCGTAAGCTAGCTTACGCTACGGGAAAGATTCATCTTTTCTGAGATATTGAAGCCAAAAAATTATCCTTAATTTTGTATCATTTGTCAACGCAGTGCAGCAACTGCAGACCTTGAGCGGGCTAGATAGCGAGCTCATTTGTTGCTCTGCGGCAACTGCTGCAGCCTATAGACGAACTTGGGCGAACTTGCGTCCAATGAGAGGTGTCCGCGCGCTTACTGCATCAAAGCCCGCCAAAATGGGCGTGGCTAGAGTGCATATAAGCGTAGTTCGTAGGCTGGAACCCTGATTTTCATCTCTTCAGCGAAGCTCTTTGCATCTCTGAACTGGAAGCCGCGTCGCCGTTCGAGGGGCATCTAGCAAGCTTGGACAGCGCTCGAAGAAGCCGGCCGTCTCCGCCACCTTCAGCCATCCTGCGAGCTATGCCATCCGGCGACGTATCCTTTTTTAGAGCAAGCTAGTTCTTAACGAACTTCACAAAAGAGTAATGAGCGTCTTTTTTAAGATGCCTCGCACCACTTGCGCTTCATGCCGCACCCCTCTCAGTGCCGGAGACCGCCACATCATCTGCGCTCTCTGCCTGGGACTGGGGCATGCAGAGCTCGCCCTCGCTGAAGGCGGATGCGACCTCTGCGAGGAGCTTCTGAGGTCGACCCTGCGGGCTCGACTCGAAGCGCTCAGAACCGAAGCCTTCCGTTCCGCCGCGCAGGAAAATGCGCCGCTCCCAAAGGCTGCCTGAACCGGTGATAGAAGCGACTGCCTCGCCGGAGCCTCTCCCTCGAGCATTGCTCTCACCCTCCCCGCCCCCCCGGGACGCGCAGTTGCCGCCCAGCGGCCGCACTGCTGCCATCTCGGAGGACGAGGCGGAGGATAAGGGCTGTTCCATCATGGCTTCGGACAGCGAGGAGTGGTCAGGCTGGCCGCGCCGGAGTCGAAGGGGAACTAACACGCCTCCTCACACAGGCCGTCGACCGCCTGGGGCTCGAGTGGTCACCGCCCCATGAGCAGGCTCCCAACAGACTCGACGGCTGCTTTCTTCAGAGCCGTCGCCGCGCAACACCCGCGGCCCGGGCCGCTCCCTTCCTGCCGGAACTCCACACTGAGCTTGCAAAGTCATGGAACGCGCCTTTCTCGGCCAGGATCCGTTCCCACGTCTCCACCCCTCTCGCTTCGGTGGACGGCGCCACCGAGAAGGGCTACTCCTCCATCCCCCCGGTCGAGGATTCGGTAGCAGCACACCTTTGCCCGCCCTCTGCGAGATGGCAGTCTAAGCCAGTGCTCCCGTCTAAGGCCTGCAGAGCGACTTCCGCCTATGTTGGCCGCGCCTATTCTGCCGCCGGCCAAGCCGCATCTGCTCTGCACTCCATGGCCGTCTTACAGATCCTCCAAGCGGACCTTCTTCGGGAGTGGGATGAGAAAGGCAGGCACCCAGAGGCTGTTGCAGATCTAAGAAGCGCGACGGACCTCGCCCTTCGCGCTACCAAAGCTGCAGCCCAAGCTCTAGGGAAGTGCATGGCCTCGCTGACTGTGACCGAGAGACACCTGTGGCTAACGCTAGCCGACATGGGAGAAGCAGAGCGCTCCACGTTCCTCAACGCACCGCTCTCTCCGACCGGTCTCTTCGGCTCCGCGGTGAGTGGCATTGTTGGCCGCTTTTCAGAAGTCCAGAAAGCCACCCAAGCCATGAACCTCTTCCTGCCGCGTCGCGCTAGCTCCTCTGCAGGCCGCCCACGTGACCAGCCTCCTGCACGAGCCTCTTCACAGCGCCCAGCTCAACAAGGTCAGACTTCTCAGCGTCGACAGGGCGGCCGCCCTCGATCGCGCTCAGACAGCCGCCGCAGACCGCCGCCCCCCCGCGGGCCTCGGTCTAAGGTTGTGCTGAAACCTGAGCAACCGAAGTCCTCCTAGCCTTGTTGAAAAAACGACGGCTCAGTCCCGCCACGGCCGGACCACCGTCAAAGCTTCGCCCCCTGTCAATCCCCTTCTCTCAGGCTACTACAGTGGTGGATTCAGCAGCCAACAAGCCGGTGATACTGCCCGCTTGCCTGCACTCAAACGCCGTTTTCACGGTGACCCAAAGAAATCTTGTAAAGAGCAAACATGCCTTATGTGTAGAAAATGTGCCCACAATCCAGTGTTCACCCCTACATACAAGCATTACACTTCCCGTGTTCCTATCAGAGCCCACTCACATAAAGCGGACACAGCCCGCTCGAGTGTTAGAGTCAATAAACGCGCCCACGAACCCGTGCGCGCACCCCTTCTCTGGCCGCTCTGTCACACGACCAGCCTTATGTGTAGAAAATGTGCCCACAATCCAGTGTTCACCTCTACACACAAGCATTACACTTCCCGTGTCCCGATCAGAGCCCACTCACATAAAGCGGACACAGCCCGCTCGAGTGTTAGAGTCAATAAACGCGCCCACGAATACGTGCGCGCGCCCATTCTCTGCCCGCTCTGTCACACGGCCAGCAAACACTTCTCTGTATGTAAGTCCCGTGCCCGTGACTATGCTCGCGCATCACTTAACAGATGTGACTCTTTCCCCATTCACCTCAATCGGGAAGTCACTCACAGAACAGCCTGTCCATGCTGTCTGCGAGCAGTCCAGCATAAGCACAGTAAGCGCGCTCACACATTCTGTTCAGCACGCTGTGTGCGGCAATCAGGGCGATTTGGCCATTCACCCTCTAGCGTTACGCTTCAAAGCGTGGGAAGCTATCCCAGGGATATCCAAATGGGTGTTAAGCACAATAAAACAGGGCTATTTGCTACAGTTCGATCGCCGCCCTCCCCGCTTCAGAGCGTGGCTCGAAACTATTGTGAACACGGAAGCAGCCTGCATGCTTCGTTCAGAAATAGCAAACCTTCTGTGCAAAAGGGCCATAGAGAAAGTGCCGCCTTCGCTGAGCGAGTCTGGGTTTTACAGCCGTTATTTTCTTGTTCCCAAGAAAGACGGCGGCCTATATTAGATCTCAGGGGTTTGAACAAGGTGCTTGCAAAAAGACCGTTCAAAATGCTTACAATCAGGAAACTCCTCACGCATACGCGCCAGGGGGACTGGTTTATCGCTCTCGATCTGAAAGATGCCTACTTTCAGATTCAGATAAATCCCCGTCACAGGCCATTCTTGAGATTCGCCTTCGACGGCCAGGTTTATCAATACACCGTCCTTCCGTTCGGCCTGTCTTTAGCACCCCGTACTTTCACGAAGTGCATGGATGCGGCGCTCGCACCCCTGCGGAGTCAGGGCTTGCGAATTCTGAACTATTTGGACGACTGGCTGATTATGGCACAGTCACATACGGAGCTTCTGTCTCACAGAACAGTTCTCCTCAGACATCTGAACAGTTTGGGTCTTGCAGTCAATTGGACCAAGAGCTCACTACAGCCCAGTCAGGCAATTTCCTTCCTTGGAATAGAACTAGACTCCGTGGCTATGACGGCTCGCTTATCTACACAGCACGCGCGCCGTGTTCAGCGACTAGCCGCGTCCTTTCAGATGAACAGCCTCACGCCTCTGAAAACATTTCAGAGAGTGCTAGGTTACATGGCCTCAGCCGCAGCAGTACTTCAGCTGGGTTTACTGCGCATGCGCCCGCTTCAGCATTGGCTAAACACCCGCGCGTCTCGACGGGCTTGGGCCACAGGCCGCCAGCCGATCAAGGTGACTCAGACCTGTATTTCAGCTCTGCAGCCCTGGACAGTGGCCGAATGGTATCAGCGGGGAGTGACGATGGGAGCTGTATCTCACCGAAAAGTCATTTCGACAGACGCGTCCAACACGGGTTGGGGCGCGGTCTGCGAGGGCTCTCCGGTTTTTGGCCTATGGTCAGTTCAGGAAAAGCTCCTTCACATAAATTGTCTGGAAATCGAGTACGCGCTTGTGCGCTTTCTCCCAGTCATTCAGGATCACCACGTCCTGGTCCGTTCGGACAACAGATCTGTGGTATCCTACTTAAACCGTCAGGGCAGTGTCAGATCCAGGAACCTCTTCCATCTGACGAAACGCATACTGAGTTGGTCCCAGTGCCACCTGCACTCGCTGAGGGCGATGCACGTGCCAGGCCACCTGAACGACGGCCCAGACAGACTGTCCAGAGGCAATATTCCTCCAGGGAATGGTCCCTGCATGCTCAAACAGTCCAGAAGTTATGGCGCATATTCGGCAGAGCAGAGATAGACCTCTTTGCGTCAGAAGAGAACTCTCACTGCCCAATATTTTTCTCGAAAAGCGAGGACGCGCTGGCCCAGGACTGGCCCAACCGCCCGCTTTACGCCTTCCCTCCCGTCTCGCTATTGCCACAGGTAATGCAGAGGATCAGGGAAACGTGCCACTCGGTGCTCCTCACAGCCCCGCGTTGGGAGAATCAGACATGGTTCCCGGAGCTTACGCAGCTGTCACTGACAGCGCCGTGGCCCATCCCAGTGTGAGCAGATCTCCTCTCTCAAGCTCGCAGCACGATCTGGCATCCCCACCCAGAGCACTGGGCGCTGCACGAGTGGGTGATCAACGACTACCCGTTGCACTGCCAGAAGGGGTAATAAACACCATCATACACGCTAGAGCCCCTTCCACGAGAAGACTCTATGCGTCAAAATGGTCTGTGTTTTCAAAATGGTGCACCGACAGAGACCTGGACCCACGGACATGTGGTGTGTCGTCGCTGCTCGTGTTTTTACAAGAGCTGCTGGATAAGGGCAGATCCCCATCCACGCTCAAAGTGTATGTGGCGGCCGTCGCGGCGTTCGCTGAACCCCTGCACGGCCAGTCACTGGGAAAAACGAGCTGGTCATCCGCTTCCTCAAGGGAGCTAGAAGGATGAACCCCGCGCCTCCATCGGTTCCTATCTGGGATCTTTCTATAGTTCTCGAAACTATGAAAGCCCCTCCTTTCGAACCGCTTCAATCCGTGGATTTGAAATACCTTTCACTCAAAACCGTTTTTCTGACTGCCCTGTCATCAGTCAAACGTGTGGGAGACCTTCACGCGCTGTCTGTCAGCGCTGCGTGTCTTGAGTTTGGACCAAGTGACTCCAAGGTCATTTTAAAGCCTAGACACGGCTATGTTCCCAAGGTGATCGGTACTCCTTTCAGAGCACAGGTCATTTCCCTATCGGCGTTGCCAGCATCCGATAGCGAACGCGACGCCAATCTCCTTTGCCCAGTCAGAGCACTGAGATTGTATACTGCTGCGCTCCGCCTCTTTCAGACGCTCTGAGCAGCTTTTCGTTTCGTTCAGAGGGCGCACCAAAGGTCTCGCCGCCTCGAAACAGACACTGTCTAGATGGATAGTGGACGCTATTGCTGCAGCATACGCGTCAAAAGACCTGCCATGCCCGTTGGGCATTAGGGCTCACTCCACTAGAGGCATGGCCTCGTCGTGGGCATGGTCCAGCGGGATTTCCATTCACGACATATGTGTGGCAGCAGGCTGGGCTTCCCCTTCCACCTTTGTCAGATTTTACAATCTGGAAGTGCCCGCCCTGCAGGCAAAACTACTAACGGTTTAATACGCTACAGCTCCCCTGGTGAGCTGCACTGATGGGACTCATTCCACACAGACCGGCACCGCCGCTCTGTCGTTCCCTTCCCACTATGTGCTTATGTATTACACACACACTGGCCCGCACTCTTGCCGGCCAAATATTATTTCCCCACTCACAAGGGCTCCCCGGGTCCCCCACCCCGGGGCTCATGCAGTGGATGCTTGGCGCGACGGCGTTGACAATGGGTTCCCGTAGCATAAGTTAGCTTACGCAATACGAGAGAACCTCTCGTAAGAGAACGAATCGGTTACCTAACGTAACCTCGGTTCTCTCTAGATGAGGGAACGAGTATTGCGTAGCCGGCCGTGCTTCAGCGCCACGAGCGACTTTCGCTTCATTCAAAGAAAACCAGGGTTCCAGCCTACGAACTACGCTTATATGCACTCTAGCCACGCCCATTTTGGCGGGCTTTGATGCAGTAGCGCCGGACGCCTCTCATTGGACGCGAGTTCGCCAAGTTCGTCTATAGGCTGCAGCAGTTGCCGCAGAGCAACCAATGAGCTCGCTAGCTAGCCCGCTCAAGGTCTGCAGTTGCTGCACTGCGTTGACAAATGATACAAAATTAAGGATAATTTTTTGGCTTCAATATCTCAGAAAAGATGAATCTTTCCCGTAGCGTAAGCTAGCTTACGCAATACTCGTTCCCTCATCTAGAGAGAACCGAGGTTACGTTAGGTAACCAATTCGATTTACATCATTATAACTCTCCTAAAGTGATTTTTGCTGTCATAGCAACCATAATCTGTTTCCGTTTGTCCTTAAATGAAGCAAATTTGAAGTTGAGGATGCTCGGTATACAGCTGCCTAGAGAGGACGCATCCTAACTAGTCACAGCATTCAAAACATTTCTTTTAGTGCATTCAACAACAGGCATAAGCACTTATGATGCATGTCGAGAAAATCTGGGCCACACGTGGAAAGTCCGCGCAGACAGTGCTGATGACGAAATTTACGCCACGCATACTGTGCCTCTAGCGATCAGCAATGTGGACCTTTGGGTAAAGTTTAGCACCACAACTATACAATTCATCCCTTTGCTTCACTTTCAATTGCAAAGTCCACCCCAGCACAATTTTGTCTCCTTAAGGCTTCAAATATGTATACACCTTAAACAGTACCTTTTTTCTGAGAGTCAATGATTCGTCCATTTATACAATTTTTTATTTTCTATTTTTTAATAAAAACAATGTATGCTGTACATTAATCATCCAAATGAACCAGTTCACTAAATGAAGAAGACTTTATAATGATTCATATGAGAATGTGGTTTAGGAGAGTGTGTTTGATCGGTTTCTTCTCCTTGAAAGGTGTGCATAATAACAAGTGCACATATGGGTTAACGCCTCTCGGAAAATGCTCAAATTCCGGGACAGATGGCCAAAACCAGGACGATCCTGGAAAATCCTGGATGGGTGGCAACCCTTATTTGAACTGATGCAAAGATGTCAGATTGTAGATGCCGCTTGTCAGAATGGGGTCGAGGTCAGGTTACTGGAACATGTGGTAGCAACATGTCGACTTAACGTGTGATCATGTTGAGTAAGCAACCACCCAAAACACCTTAGCAACCACATACTGTAGAAAAACCCTGGCGGCCACTCACACCTACCGCATAATGGTAGTGAGTTTTGAACAAGCAAGCACCTCTCACATTTTCTTCAGAAAATGTAAGGTCTAGTTATCAAAACCATTTTAAACCTGCAACCAAAAATTAGTTATGAACTGTGTTTCTTTATGTGGACATATAAACAAACAAGTCCAGATTATTATAAAAAAATATATATATATATATATAACCTTAGTTAATTCACGCTGCACAGAGCTGCAGCTTTAGTCATTACTGATTTATATATATATGTATATATATATATATATATATATATATATAGATAGATAGATAGATAGATAGATAGATAGATAGATAGATAGATAGATAGATAGATAGACAGACAGACAGATGTTAAGTTGCCCCTGTACACATTTGCCTAAATGTGCATGAGCTGTCAAATGATATGTAAGTGGATTCTGTAAATAACATCTGATTAAGAATTAAAGATGAGGAAGAGTGAACGGTGTCAATGAGCAATTCAATAATTTCCGTGCTGAGCAATGCCCTCATTTTCTGTAAGTGTAATTAGAGCAGAAAGCCCACCTGGTGAAAATTATCATCAACCTGCTGAAATTGCTAAAGGTTCTCCCCACTTACAGTGATGTTGATATACCTTGAATCATGAACTACATAAAGAGGGTAAAAACAGACTAGAAACACAAGTTTGACACAATTTGCCAAATCACATCCATTTCCTACACAGTGTCATTTTCTGCCATGTCTCAAAAAAGAACCAGAATAACTTGATGAAATAACAAAAAATATAAATACAGTCATCTCTAGCACTCTTGATAGTGTTGTCCACTTCGATTACATAAAATTAAAGAAATAAGCCCTGCACCATGAGACAATGATCACACTCATATGCTCTCAAGAAAGCAGCTTGTGGAAGAATACAAAATTAGAGGTATTTGACGGTGCATGGAAGGATAGTGTCTGTTACTACAGACAGGCACTAAAAGCTGCCAGGTCAGCATATTTTAGAAAACTCATAGAAAATAACCACAACAATCCTAGATGTTTATTCAGTACTGTGGCTAAATTGGTTAGGAATAAAGCCTCACCAGAACCAGATATTACGTCACAGCACAAGAGTAATGACTTCATGAATTTCTCTTTACTGATAAAATTGTAATAATCAAAAATAAAATTGGAATTATGCAATCATCTGTCATAGCACCTCAGAAAACAGTGTCTCATAATTTTTCTCACGTGCAACTTCAATCCTTTGCTGTCATAGGTCATGAAGTGCTAACAAAACGTATCGAAACATCAAAAGCCACAACATGCTTGTTAGATCCAATACCAACTAAGTTCTTAAAAGAAGTATTTCCAGTAATTTCAGAACCTCTTCTTAATATTATTAAATCCTCACTATCCTTAGGACATGTTCCAAGAAACTTTAAAATGGCAGTTATAAAACCGCTTATTAAGAAGCCACAACTTGATCCTGGAGAACTGGCCAATTATAGACCGATTTCAAATCTCTGTTTATGTTGAAAATACTAGAAAAGGTAGGATCATCCTAAATATGTTCATTTCTACAGAGAAATAGTATATACAAAGAATTTCAGTCAGGATTTAGGCCTCATCACAGTACAGAGACTGCACTTATTAGAGTTACAAATGACTTGCTCTTATCAACTGATCGCGGCTGCATTTCTCTTCTAGTGCTTTTAGATCTTAGTGCTGCATTCAACACAAGTTTGTGGAGTTGCATTAGCATGGTTTAGGTCCTATTTAGCAGACGGCTACCACTTTGTCTATGTAAATGAGAAATTGTCAAACCAAACAAAAGAAAAATATGGAGTGCCACAGGGATCAGTTTAAGGTCCTCTGGTTTTCTCCATGTATATTCTTCCCCTGGGAGATATTATCAGGAATTGTGGAATATGTTTCCACTGTTATGCCTATGATACCCAACTTTATATTTCTTCAAAACCTGATGAGATTTCTCAATTCACCAAATTAGCAGAGTGTATCAATGAAATAAAAGATTGGATGGCCAGAAATTTTCTTCTATTCAATTCGGACAAAACAGAGGTAGTAATTATTGGATCAAAAACCTCTAAAAATAAGCCGCAAAAATATAATTTGACTCTTGATGGATGTACTGTTACATCATCTTCAAAAATAAATACTATATAAGCTCCACCAAAGACATCAACAACATCATTAACAGTTTAATATACTTGCTGAAAAGCAGAAGAGAAAATGTTGCATTTAAATTTTCCTGTGTGAATGTCATATCATTTTTTTGCCTTTATTCAATGTAAAGGTTCAAAACAGACTTTGGTACTGAACGATTTGTAATATTTTCGTCTTTGAATGTTGCATATTCAGGAGAAGATTTCTGCACAAGTGTAACTCAGTGAGCACTGAGTGTAATAATAAAAACAACTTTTGGATGAGCTCTCTGGAGACTATTGAACAGTTTTGTCAACAGTTTGTGTGTGTGTGTGTGTGTGTGTGTGTGTGTGAGTATCTATGTGTGTGGTTAGTGTTTGTGTGTCTGTGTGTGAGTGTCTAGTGTGTGTGTGTCTAATGTGTGTGTGTGTGAGTGTCTAATGTGTGTGTGAGTGATTGTGTTTGTGTCAGTCTGTGTGTGTGTGTGTGTGGGTGTGGGTGTGTTTGTGTGTGTGTCAGTCTGTGTGTGTGTGCATGTACATGCACGTGTGTGCGTGTGTGTCCGGCATACCTGCTCTCTATTCATGGCACTGACAATATGATAACATGTTATTTTAAGGCTGAATTACACTCAGGGGTGGATTATAACTAGCAAGGGCAATCAATTTTCATTGATTTTATGTCTTTTTTAATACCTGCAGTGTTACTTACAGTCAGATTTATTCAAACACACAGTACGTATGTGGTAAAGAATCTGCTCAACCGAAAAACATTTATTGAACAGCCACTGTTCTTAAAGAGACAGTACCATTTTAACGTTTGTTATTCATAATGTAAACTCAATGTAAATACTACAAATTATGCATACAAAATGCATATATTTAAATGGGCCATAATAAATTATGAAACATGTTAACTTCATGAAACACTTTAAATATTGATGAATTTAACAAATACAGCAGGCTCCTACAGCAAGGGTTTGGTGAATTTTTACAAACAGTTCAGGCAGTTTTGGATGTATATCTTTTCCAAATCATCTGAATGATGGGGTGCGTTACATTAAGAAGTGATCATCCCTACACCCTATTTCCTACAAAGACTTTACCCTCCCTTGTGAGAGCTATGAAGGGCTCAAAAATAATGGTCATTTGGTCATTTTTCTGTTTGGCTTGCCTGCCATTATTATCCTTTCATTAAGTACACCTTCTAAGGCATCATTTAAGCATTTTCAAAGTGTCCAAAAATCCCCTAGACTACATAATATTGACAGAATATTTGAGCTATGAGTCTGTTTTGGAATGTTCGTAATTTCAAACTTCAGCAGTCAAAACTTTCACACAAGCCCTTCAAAGGTGCTGTTAGTGATTTTACCATTCTTAAGCTTTCATGTGACGGGGCTGTTGAATTAGCCATGCCCCGTCATTCCAAAACCTGACCTCAAAAGATCATTTTGAGACCAAAACTGAGCAAAAGAGCAGCATTGTTTGTTCCTGTGGCTGTTAAATTCATCAGGGGCACAATAGCACCCTCATCTGACAAACATGAATCACAGTCTCAATACATCACCGCTTGAAATACAACACTGAGAATGAGCAAAATGATTGACAGGTGAAAAGCGTCAATGTCCGTGGTCAGCAGAATCATTCATTAATATCTTTAAGGGAGTAGGACATTTTTTTTAAATACTTTTCCTTGGAAAAAAAACACTTAAAGCAATTTAATCTGCTTTAAGGTGCTTTCTTTCTTTCTTTCTTTCTTTCTGTTAAACCTGTAAAACATGTCTAACTTCAAGTATTTAAAACTATTTAAAACTTTACCAACATTATAGTGTTGCTCAGCATCAGTATCTTTAATCAATACTTTTGAACCACACAAAATAAACTGTCAATATTTATCTTTTTCCCAACCACCTAAATCAAGTTATTTTTGTAAAGTAGAGCAAACATGCAGTTGTAGTAATAAATAGTATAATAAATATTTATGTTCGATAGCCCTTTTATAAAAAAAAATATGATCACATGAAATAACATTCAGAAAATTATATATTTCTAAACCTGTTTAAACCTATTTTTTCATAAAATAATTAATTTAAAGCACATGTTTTTTGAATTCAATATATGCTCATTTTGAAATATCATTAACAATATAAACTTTATTGTTAATTTTACTTTATCAAAATCAGCAGAGATTTCACATAAAAAAAGATGAGCGCATCAAAATATGAAAGTAGCTATTTTGGAAATTATTTTGCAAGGTCATCTACTTCCAGAGGAGCATGGAAACTTATACCAGGCAGTGTTATAAGATTAACGAGTTGCTCAACATATTTTATTAGAAACAGGAAGGCAAAAGGGACTAATTTCCAGTTATGGCGCCTGAGGAGTAAACGTGTGCGCTGCTCACTACCAAACAATTTTCATTTTCCTCCTATAAACCTCAGCATTTTTTTTGCTTACATTTGACAGCATTAGTTTGTTAAATGTTTCACGACTTTAATTGCTATTGAAATGTCGAAAGGAAAGGGCAAACAGGCTGATAAAGTCTGAGATGGTGCTTCTACGCTAGCCGAGCATTACGCTAGCCGAGATTACCGCAGACTTTCAAAGCATTTTTCGAAAGCTTGTCAACCAAGCTAGATAACATTCAATCCACGGTGGCAGATCATGATCTTCGCATCGGTAAACTACGGGGATAAGTCAACAACTTGAGCAGCTCGAGGCTACATGTTTGAGGCTCCATAAGAATAATGAGTGGCTTAAGGTTAAAGTCTCAGACTTGAAAGCCGCAGCCAGTGCCAGAATATACACATTTTGGGCTTACCTGAGTCAATCGTGGGACCACATCCAACGACCTTATTTCTCAGCTTCTGGTCATTGTCCTCAGATCAGGTGTTAACCTCGCCACCCGAGCTGGACAGAGATCACCGCAGTCTTGCACCCAAACCTGAGCCAGGGCAGAGGCCATGACCTGTCATCCTGCGATTTCACCGCTTTCAAGTAAAGGACTTTGCCATGAATCTCACAAAAAGAGCGAGCTGCTCTATGAAGGACACAGGATTCATATATTTGAGGATTACTGTCCTGAGGATTTGAAACTTCATGCCGAGTACAAAGATGTGATGTCAGCGCTTTACAAACACGGACTCAAACTTCTATACCCTGCTAGACTGCGAATCACACTTCCAAACAGTGAGAATAAATGGTTGGCTTCTGTTTCAGAAGCCAATGACTTTATCCGGAGTCTGAACCTATTGTATAGTAATTTCATTTGGACTCAATTCCACTGTGAGCTGACTTGTTTATTTTTGGTGTCCTTCTATAGTCTGCCAAACTTGGTCATCTAGTTCTACTGCCCTTTTGTATTTCATGGTATGTATTTATTATTCTAAATGGTTTTAACTTAGATTTTAGGTTTGTTTCTTCTTGAAGTCTAAGTCTGTCAATAACTTTGATATAAATATGTTTTGAGGTTTGGTTAGGAGTTAGGAAATGTGCCATTTGTCATGGTAAAGTGGTTCCAGTTGCTGTTCTTGTTGTCCGCACTTTGAATGTGGTGTAAGGGTAGTTGCTTCTTTTTTTTTTTCCTTTTGTGGATTTGCATGCAATTCTTTTTACTGTATTTTGTCTCCTTACATGCTGCAGGCTGGGTATTCATACTGCAGCCTTTATTCAGGACACTGACCTCAGGCCTGCAGACCATCTAAAAATTAGAAAGGGCTGGGTAGGCCAGATCTACCATTCCGGTTTCCCTAGTTATTCTCTGGGTGTAGCTATTCTCATCCATAAATCAGTTCCTTTTTCCATTGCTAAGGTCACCTCAGACCCCAGTGGACATTTATTATTCTTAGAGGACAGATAAATGGGGGTCGCTTTATTTTGGCTAACATATATGGCCTTAATTGGGATGATGAGGCTTTTTTTAATGTGTTTTCCCTCCCTGATTTGCACTACAGCCATCTAATTCTGGGGGGGATTTTAACTGCTATTTAGACCCTCTTCTAGACCATTCCTCCTCTAGGCCTTGTGCACAGTCTAAATCTGGTAGGATTATTCAGCTTTTTATGGAGCAATATGCCAATTCTTATGTTTAGTGCTTTTTCAATCCCAACACAAAACAATGATCTTTCTTTTCCCCTGTTCATTGCTCTTTATCTCGCATTGACTAATTTCTGGTTGATAATAAACTGCTTTCATTGTTTAACTCAAGTATTTATAACACTATTGTAATTTCAGATCATGCAGCAGTTACATTTGACCTTGCTATACCAGGCATTTCGATGTCTCGGTCTCCTAGGAGTTTTGATTCTTTACTACTCAATGATCCTGATTTTATAGAGGTTATTAATGATCGTATTGTAATTGTTTTGATCTTTTCATCTCCACAAATATTTCTCCTGATGTTTCATCTGAGAAAATTTGGGAGACTTGTAAGGTTTATTAAAGAGGAGAAATTATTTCATACTCCGCTTACAAGAGAAAAGTGGTGAATGAAAGGAGGGCTAATTTATCTAGTGCTTTGGCAGACCTTCGGTCCAACTGTGCTAGCTCGACACAATCAGACCTCTTTGCTAAGTTTCTCATGACAAAAGTGGAGTTTGATCTGCTAGCTACGAATGAAGCAAATTAAGTGCTGCATTAGACTCGTAGTAATTATTATGAATTCAGTGATAAATCGAGTAAATTACTTACGCTCACCAGTTGCGGCAGTCTGCTGCCTCACACCTTATTACTCACATTTCCACCGCCACTGGGTCTTAAGTTAATCCTCTGACTATTAATGATCAATTCAGAGACTTTTACATCTCTTTATGCATCTCTGAAAACATTGCTGAAGAGGCTCAATTTGAAAAAAATGTTAGCCTTCTAAATGTGCCTTGCATCAATTCTGATATATCCTCTAATTTGATAGCTCCTCTTACATTGGATGAAATTAAGACTGATCTTAGTCTTAGACTATTGCTAAGTCCCATGAAGGGCTAAATTGTCTCGGGTTACTTGACTGTAACACTTGTTCCCTGATAAAAGCTGAACGAGATGCTGCGCTGAGTTAGCGCTTTGGGAACAATTTAATGTGTGACCAGCTGTGAATATGTGTGCAACACTTCAATGAACATTGACCGGAATTTATAGCCTCTGCCGGTGACATCATTGGATGCACCTGTAGCAGGGCTATAAATAGATGCGTCACAGGTGGATCGTCAGGTATTTTGTCTGAAGAGCAGTCCTAGGGCATCCCAGTGTGGCAATGAAGTACAGAATCTCGTTCCGCTTTTATCAGGGAACAAGGGTTTGGGAACGAGAATACCCATGCTGCGGCACTGTGGATGTCCGGACCCCTTATGGTTGTGCAGTGTGCTCACAAGAGCGTGAGAGGTATCAGACATGAGCTTGTGATGTCGGCTCAAGGACATAAGAGCCCGGACTGGCATGAACATCCAAACTATAAAATCTAATGAATGTGTGTGGAGAGGACCAGCCTGCCGCATCACAAACATGCTGCAGAGGGACACCTCTAGCAAGGCTTTAGAGGAGGCGACCGCTCTGGTAGAGTGAGCCCTGATACCTACTGGCGAAGCTTGACCCCGTGCCTCGTAGGCCAGGGCAATAGCGTCCCTCACCCAATGCGACATAGTCTGCTTGGTGGCGGCCGCCCCCTGTTGCGGCACCCATGGCAAAGGAATAGTTGCCCTGACTTACGCCACTGGCTAGTGCGGTGGACATAAGTCCTAAGGGCACAGACTGGACAAAGTCTGTGAAGTCTTACCTTCTCCGGCGTTGTAAACGGCGGGGAGCAGAAGGCTTCGAGAGTGACCGGATGTAAGGTCGAGAAAGGAACCTTAGCCAGGTAGTCAGGGTGAGGGTTCAAAATTGATTTAGCCATTCCTGGGGCAAAATAAGCAGACTGGCAAGACTGACAGAGCCTGTAGATCCCCAATAATTTTTAGAGAGGTGATTGCCATAAGAGAAAACATCCTGAGAGTCAGAAGTTTATCAGACATTGATTCTAGAGGTTAGAAGGGGGTCTCAACCAGACCCTCAAGGACTATTGCTAAGTCCCATGAAGGGGTCCTGGTCCTAGCAGGGGGCCTCAGTCATATAGCTCCACAAATGAAGTGAGCGAGTAGAGGATGTCCCCCCAATGGCACCCCGTCAATCAAGGGGTGACAAACCAAAATGGTGGCAACATAGACCCTGAGAGTGGCGGGGCATGTGCCTGCTGACAATTTTTCCTGCAGAAAGTCCAGAGCTGAAGCAATCTGGCAGTTAACTGGATCTGCATTATGTGCACTGCATTATCTTTCAAAGTCACCCCATTTATTGGCGTAACTTATTCTGGTAGAGGGAGCCCTAGCACTTAGAATGGTCTCGATAACTTCAGGTGAAAACCCAGTGTCCCTCAGTTGGTACCCTTCAGGGGTGTCTAATGTGTGTGTGTGTGTGTGTGTGTGTGTGTGTGTGTCAGTTCCACAGATCGAGCCGGGGATGAAATATTGTCCCCTGCGCCTGAGACAGAAGGCCCAAGGCGAGCCGTTGAGGAGAGACATTATCTCCGAGAACCATACCCTGTTCGGCCAGCGTGGCACTATCAGTAAGAGGCAGGACCCTTGTTTAGCGAACTCTGGCCAAGACTGATCAGAGAAACCGGGGGGAAAGCATACAGGCGCATTCTTGGCAATGTATGTGCCATCGCATCCAGACCCAGGGGGGCTGGGTGACTCAAAGAGAAGTAGAGGGGACATTGCCCTGTCTGTTGGGAGGCAAAGAGGTCCACTTCTGTTCTTGTAAAATCTCAACCAGATTTGTTCCACTACCTTGGGGTGGAGTTTCCACTCCCCCATCTATACTTTCTGTCTCGACAGTAAATCTGCTCCCATTCAGGCATCCAGGGATACAAGCTTCTCTGATTAACAGGAGCTTGCCCTGGGACCAAAGGAGAATCTGCCGTGCCAGTCTGTTCAGCTGGCGTGAACGTAGACCTCCTTGATGGTTTATGTAAGAGACTACTGCTGTGTTTTCCACCCGCACCAAGACATGACAGCCTCTGGAGGAAGTATTTCAGGGCCAGAAATACGGCCATCAACTCGAGACAGTTAATGTGACAATCTGAGTGGGTCCAAAGTGAGGAACCGAGGTCTGAACCACATAGAAAGGGTTACGTAGCATGTGGCATGTAACCCTTATCAGCCTAGGGGATTGGTCCTAGGATGAAATCCCCTGGCTTTGAGCCACAACTGAAATGGTCTTATGTGCTAAAAGGCCCAAAGGGATCCCCGAGGACGCAGTTGCCATGAGACCTAGTAGGCGTTGATACTGACGAACAGTGCAACCTTGGCCTAGCCTGATTTTGCTCAGGGTGTTCTGAAAGGACTCGATTAGAGCAGTAGACAATTGTGCCCGCATTGTGATCGAATTCCATACGATCCCCAGATAGGTCGTTTTCTGAGTGGGAGAGAGAGGACGCTTTTCTTGCCGTTGAGCCTCAACCCCAGAGAAACCAGATGGGCTAAGATGATATCCCTGTGTTGTAACGCCAGTTCTTGTGACTGTGCTAGTATCAGCCAGTCATCTATGTAATTCATAATGCGGTTGCCCCGGAGTCGCAAAGGAGCCAGTGCTGCATCCATGCATTCCGTGAATGTGCGGGGTGATAAGGCTAGACCGAATGGAAGAACCCTAAATTGGAAAGCTTCGCCCCGAAGCGAACCTCAGAATCTTCCTGTGTTGTGACAGACTTTCTATATGAAAGTACGCGTCCATGAGATCGATCGTGACCAACCAATTGCGATGTTGGATTTGAGACACGACCATCTTGATGATTAGCATCTTGAACTTGAACACCCTCGGAGCAATTCTAGCCTTGAAGATCAAAGATCAGACTCAACCGCCCATCCTTCTTGGGAACCAGGATGTATCTGCTGTAGGTACCTGACTCTTTCTCTGGAAGGGGAACATGTTCTATGGCCCCTTTAACCAAGATATTTTGCAGTTCTTTCCACAGTAAACATCCTTGCTCCGGTTTCACGGTAGTGGGAACCACGCTGTTGAAACACGGAGGATGGCGAATGAATAAAATTATGTAGCCTTTTTCTACTGTTCTCAGGACCCACATAGAACCACTGAGGTTCTCAGTGGTTCTAAGGTTCTCTGAGATGGGTATCGATGTTGAGGGGATGTCAAGTGTCCTGTGTCCGGGACTAAGGCAGGAAGCAACAGAACACCCAACATTTCGCTGGAAACCGCTAACTCCCAAAATACCAGAGGCAGTGGGAATGGAATGGTTTCGTGGCGGTATCGGGAGGGTACAGGTGCATGTTTCACGTGACCCATCCCAAGGGGGGGCTACCCCCACAAGTCTGGGTGCAAAACCGTCAGGGTTTTTTTTTTTCTTTTTAGAAATAACTGCCCTGATGTCTTGCTTTGTGGGCTGCTGAGGGCGGCGATCCGGCCCCCAGATTTTACGAGGGGAGCACGATTCGCCACACTTTGTTTTTGAGCCTCCCGTCTAGAAGGACTGGGGCGGGGCTGGATGGCCGACGGCCCCTCCCCCTGAGTGTGGCGAGGAAGGAATTGCCCGAAGGCTTCCTCGTGACTTTTTGCCTCCTGGAACCTGGTGATAACTATATTCATAGCGTCACAAAATAAGCCAGAAGGCAAAACCGGGGCATCGAGAAGGAAAGTTTTGTCCTTGTCCCTGATGCCCGAAAGGTTAAGCCATAAGTGTCTCTCCGTGCTGACTAAAGCAGACATAGACCGGCCAATGGCTCTGGCCATCTGCTTGGTCATGCAGAGAGACAGATCTGTGGCTCGACGAAGCTCAGAGAAAGCCTCTTTGTCGACCATGGTGCCCGCACTCAGGTCCTTGGAGTGGTGGTGGTGTAGTGTTCTAAAGCACATAACTGGTAATCTGGTAATCATAAGGTTGCTGGTTCGATCCCCACAGTCACCACCATTGTGTCCTTGAGCAAGACACTTAAATCCAGGTTGCTCTGCGGGGATTGTCCCTGTAATAAGGGCTCTGTAAGTCGCTTTAGATAAAAGCGTCTGCCAAATACATAAATGTAAATGTCCTTCAACAGATTAGCCTAGTGCGCCTGTAACACTGCCATAGAGTGCAGGGCAGCACCAGCCTGACCTGCTGCCTGATAAGCCTTGCCCACAAGCATGCAGGTGGTCTTGCACAGCTTTGTGGGGAGAGTGGGTCTCTTTAGCGATTATGCCGAGCCAGGCGAGAGATAACCCGCAAGTGTCTCTTCTACCGGTGGCATCACCGAATATGTCGAATATATCAACATCGAGGGCACGATGACATGGGAAGTATAAGGATTCCTCCATGAATGAGTGCTTGTTATGGAGGTCATAGAAGAAAGGAAGGGACTGATATAGCGTTCCCTTCCCTTTTTTTATTTATTTAATTTTGGCCACCAGACAGAAATCTGTCTTCCAGTTTGGAGCGTTTGGGGGTCTCTTGTTTGCGTGGCCAGTCTAACTATAGTCTGACCACAGCCCGAGTAACCAACTCGAGTAATTCCTCAGCCGCTTTATTATTGTGCGTGGAATGTACAGAGGTTCAGCGTCCCCCTCATGAACCGAAGAGGTGCCGAGGCGCGCTTCAATCTTACAAGAAGGATCAGCTGGATCTGGGGAGAGAGAGAGCGAGCGATAGGGACGGACCCGCCTCTCGCTCCTCAGCCAGATCTATGCGAGAGCCCCACGACGAAAGAGTGGGCGCTGGCTCTTGGAAGTAAGCGAGACAAGTGTGAAGCATTTTGACTGTAAACAGATCGCAATGCCTGCACCCACCCTGCCGCAACGCAAGAGCAGCATGCTCTTCCCCCAAACACACAAAATAAACCTGGTGTGTGTCCGTTTCACCGCTTGCTTTGTTTATCAGTCATTCTTTTTCTTCTTTTTTTTTTAAAGAAAAGAGAAAGAGAAAGTTTTCTGCGCACTGCCTAACATTTCTAACTCCTAACAGAGGAAAGTAGAAAGTTTCTGACAGGCTCATAAAGCACACACACACAGAGTGATCTGAAGACAAAAGATCTGACTATGCACCTGGGACGCATCTATAGCCCTGCTACAGGTGCATCCAATGATGTCACCGGCAGAGGCTATAAATTCCATTCAATGTTTATTGATAATTTTCACACATATTCACAGCTGGTCACACCTAAAGTTGTTCCCAAAGCGCTAACTCAGTGCAGCATCATAAGTGTAGCTTTTTGAAAGGAAACTCCAGGGCCTGATGGCTTTCTGGTAGAATTTGTTTAAAACATTTTCTGATAAATTATCATGATAAACATAGTTCAGGTATCCTTCCTCAATCTCTGTGCCAGGCTACTATTTCCCTTATTCTCAACTAAGATAAAGATCCTTCTCAATGCAGTAATTATTGCCCCATCTCCTTACTTTGTACAGATGTGAAATTATTGGCTAAGATTCTGTTGAGACGTTTGGAGTCGGTTCTTCCAACCATAATTTCACCAGACCAGACAATGTTTATTAAAATAGACAATCTTGTCACAATATTAGATGCCACTGAATATCCTCTATATTTCCTCTTCGAATCAAGTCCCAGAATTATTTATTTTCATGGATGCTGAGTAGGCTTTTGATGGCGTCGCATTGGGGTTATTTGTTCTTCACACTGAGGAGATTTGGTTTTCCCGATCATTATAGCTTGGTTTAGGCTTTTATACATGTCCCCAATGGCCTGTGTGCGAACAAATAACAACTAGTCTAAGTATTTCTCCCTTGGCCGTGGGATTAGACAAGGCTGCCCACTCTCCCCGCTGTTATTTGTATTAGCCATTGAGCCTCTGGCAGTTGTTCTCAGATCTAGCGCAATGGCTGGCATACAAAGGGGAGGGCTGGAGCATAAGTTGTCTTTATACGCAGATGATCTTTTCATATATGTGTCTGACCTGGGAAACTCCATCCCCTTGGTGCTGGACCTGCTGGCAGAGTTTGGTCTGAATTTCAGGCTATAAGTTAAATTTGAGAAAGTCAATTAATGCCCATCAATAAGGCAGCCTTGGAATTTCCATTAACATCTCTGCCTTACAGATCTGCTTTACAGAGTCTTAGGTATTTGGGCAGAAATGTGACAAAATGTTTTTCAGACTTATTTGAGTCATATTCCTATTTTTATTCAAATTCCTTCTTTGTTACACTTCACAGATCTATTTCAAATTTTCTTTGGAATAAACAGACTCTGAGGATCTGCAAAGACACTTTGTAGAAGACAAAACAATTGGGTGGTCTGGATCTTCCTAATTTTCTAATATATTATTGGGCAGCAAATATACTCTCTACTTTATATTGGTTTCATTCAAGCAACTTAGTTAATCCCCCATCCTGGTTACACATTGAGAATAGTGTAAGTCCTCCTCCCTGGCTGCCCTTCTATGCCTTCGACATACCTGGTCCCTGATGAAATATACAAATAATACAATTGTAAAAATCTGGACCCAATTTTGGTCTTCATATCACCCCTTTGTTATCCCCATTACACTCTAACCCTCTATTCCACCCTTCCATTTTGGACAGTGCTTATGCCTCTTGAAGGGATCTTGGATTGGTTTCTATTGATGACCTCTACACTGACAGAAGCCATTTTTTCAGATATCTACAAATTTGAGATTTTGTGCATTTAAAAAATTACCAAATTTCCTAATGTGCCTCTCCCTTCAGATTTGGACTACATTCTGTGTTTTGATCCTTGTGTTAAAGGGTCAATCTCTAAATTAGTGTATATAATTATTCATTTGCAATTTTCATCTTCTGACAACCTACGCGTTGTCTGGTCCCAAGACATCGGTAATGACATTAATGTGGAGAAATGTAATGTAATTTTGAACAGGGTGTATTCCTCCCTCTGCGCACGTCACAGGCTCATACAGTGCAGGGTGGTTTATAGAGCACACTGGTCTAAGAGCAGGTTAGCTTGTATAAACACTTCTATTGAACCTGAGTGTGACATGTGTCATTCTGGTTCAGCCACTCTAATCCATATGTTCTGGACCTGCCCTGTCTCCCTTTCGGAGGCTAACTTTTGTCTCGCTGTCAGCCATTACCTCGGTGGATATCCCACTGGAGTTATCCAGTGGGAGTTAGCGGTTCCAATCACTGGTTTGTTTGAGGTTCTCCCACCTGACCACCCTTTGCCTTCTCACTTCTCAGATTTTGTAGCCTTTTCAAAGAGATGGGGGTGAGGACTCTTCTAATTCTATTGAGTTGGAAGAGTCTCACGCCCGCTGGGTAAGAGATGTTCTCTATTTTATGAAATTAGAGAAAATTAGATACGCTCTTTGCTGACTCAGCACAATTTTTGTCTGGCAACCCCTTTTTGCTCATGTCCAAACTCCCCAGCTTGACCCTGCTCTTTGTGTTTGATTTTTCCCATCCCCCCACCCCCAGTCCCCCTCAGCCACCAGCCTAGATGTGCATGCTACTCCTGTATTGCTTGGTCAATATATATATATTTTTTTCTTAACTTCAGTGTATTTGTTCATTGTTGCTTATTATTGTTTTTGTGTTTTTTGTCTTTGTAATGTCTCTTAAAATGTGTGAATAAATCATATAAAAAAAATTAAATCAAGGCTGGGGGCCTTGATACAGGGCCCTGTTGAGGGGCACACATATTTAAGCATATACAAACATTTGTTTTCTGTCACTGAGACTGTTCAATTAGTCTATATGAAATTCTATACCAACACATAGCCTTTACAACCTTAATTACATTACTAAGCAATGAAATGATAAAGTCTCAAAAAACCTTGACATTTACCTCCCTTTTTCTTCACACAAACAGACAAACACACACTTTATTAATTACCATGTAATATACAGATTATATATAATCTGTCCTACCTTTTTCTGCTGTTATGCTCATTCCAAATTCAAATTTGAACATAACTGTAAATCAGACCCACTTTATATTAGGTGTATTTAACTACTATGTACTTAAGAATTTGGGACTCTAGCCGAGTCCATGGCATTTGATTTGTGATGCAATGAACAAAATAAATAAATAAAAATAATGAAACAGAAATAAATGGACACTCTGTCTGCAAGCAGTTGTATCATCACCTGACAGGGGCGGACTGGCCAACGGGACCTTTCCTGCTGAAATGGGCCTCCACATTATGCAGAATGGGCCACAAAATGGTGCCACGATATGCCGAAGGGGGCAGGAATATGCAGAAAAGGAGAGCAACCCCCTAAAATCCTGGGCCCATTTCTCTTCCCAGTCTGCCCCTTCCCCTGATGTCATAGACATAGCAAGAGTTTTTTTCACAGTGCTGAGCAAACACACCTTCTTCAATGTAAATACACAGACTGCTGTATCAATTTCCGGGGTGGCTGGCATGACGAACACATAAAGACATGTATGTAGCTAATGTACTAGAAAGTACAAGGCAGTTTCGCACAGAATCAGACAACTGGTAAAATCACACGTCTCAACATTTAAAGGAATATTCCGGGTTCATTACAAGTTAAGTGCAATCAACAGCATTTGTGGCATAATGTTGATTACCACCAAAAAAATTATTTGACTCCTTTTCTTTAAAAAAGCACAAATGTGTGTTCCAGTGAGACACTTCCAATGGAAGTCAATGGGGTTTAATCTGTAAACATTAACATACTGTTTCAAAAGACACAAGACAAACAATATGTGTGTAAAGATGATTTTACTGTCATTAAATCACTTACTAACCGCATCTGTGTGAAGATATAGACAATTTTACAACTTATTTGTCATGATGATGTAATGTTACCAAACCCTAAAACAACTGTAAAAATTACAATTTAGACAACTTTACAGCTCAAATAATACACGAGTTTGAACAGAAGAATTAATGTGAGTGTTTTCATAAGATTATAAGCTTCACATTTCTTTGTTTAAACCTTCCAAAAATTGGCTCCATTGACTTCCATTGTAAGTGTCTCACTGGAACACAGATTTGTGCTTTTTTTAAGGAGGGAAGAGTCCAAATTAATTTTTTTTATTAATCAACATTATGCCACAAATGCTGTCAATTGAGCTTAACTTGTAATGAAACCAGAATATTCCTTTAAATGTTGAGATGTGGGAATTGTGTCGTGAATTTTAGGTTCCAATATACACCTGGCATGATAAGTCCTTTCATAATCACACATGCAACATGACATCATATGAATACAATAGACTACGTGGAATTTGTACATTAATAAAAAGCTCAAATGTGGTCAAATAGTGAAAAATAAAGTAAAATATACATTTTCAATAACTATATATTGCAGAAGTTTGCATGCCCGTTTTGTTTTTGGGCTTTATGTTTTCACACCCCTTTCATAATGAATACAAATATAAGAGATGAAAGATCATATTTTTATGTAGTTCTGCCCTTTAAAAGCTACATTACACAAAATGTACTGCCATTTACACAAATCATCCTGTTCAAAAGTTTGCACCCCCTTTGTTCTTGTGTTGCCTTCTTGAGCATCAGTGAATGTTTGCACCTTTTGTAATAGTTGGGTATGTGTCCATCAGTTGTCCTAAGTGTCAAAAGCTGAATCTCATTATCATGTAGCCACTGTTGGGAAGAGCTGGAATGTTCAGAAGATGCTGGAAAACCAAAGAATGTGCAGGACCTGTAGGATTTCTCTTAAGAAAAGTGGACAATGTCACAGCTCAGGACAAAGCAACACTCTATATTAAAGGTTTTACTCTCGTGTCAGGGGGTCTCATGAACGTGCACAGGAGATCAACAGTCGGTGAAGATTTTCACTTAATAATACATCAGATTTTGGTTTCTTTCTAACCAAACCTTATCGTATTCCTTCAGAACAAGACACGAGTTGCATACAATAATTTGTTAGACTTCTGAATTGTGCTTTTGTGTTCTTTTGGAGCCTGAAGAAGTGGTCACCATAAACTGCTATTTTATGACATCACTGAGAATATTTTATTTTTTTAAATCAAATGGGGTTATAACAACACAGGCAGTGGCGGCTGCTGGTCTTTCAAAGAGGGGAAGCTCATTTTCGGCCTACATTATAAACTTATTTACCCTATTTTTTGCACTAAATCAATCTTAGGTGTTGATCTGCCCTGCTGTTTAATTCTAATTTTTTCCTCGTAAGGAAGACTTTCAGATGGCTTCGCCAAAATCAGGTCGACAATATTAGCACCGCTCTGCCATCGCGTGCGCAGTTTCACCCGCACGACGCTAGCCTAGCCTACTGTATGAATGAATGAACGAAGGAACGAACGAACGAACGAACGAACGAACGCTCTAAAACAAAATATATTAAACTTGGTAAAACTGAAACAAGGAATGTGGTGTATAATTGTGTGAAATGTATTATGCAAATTGACTAGCAATTTCAGCCAAACAAATATAAAGAAATAGGTTGCAGCAGTTTGTCATTCGACTACACTTGAGAAATCCGCGATGGGACTGAGCTGAAATAGCTTCAGTGACTTCTTATAGTACAGATTCGCTGTCAATCAAAAAGGAGATGCAGTCTTCGACAGATCCTCCAATCATCACGCTGAAGCCCGGAGTCCGGGCCAGCCCACTCCTCATTCACCCCCAGAGACGCTGAGCGTCCGTGGGTGGGACATAATCGCAGCATTTATCCAATGACCGCCTATTTTCGGAGCACTGAAAAAACTGTTCAGAGCAGCCCCACTGAAGTCAATGGACGCTCGGCTTCAACAGGGAAATGCACTGACGCTACGGGAATGTATGAGAAGTAAATCGAGTCAGCCGACCTGCTATATGTAATGTAGCTGATTCTGAACGAACTCGTCTTCGAGATGAACGTGTTCTAACGCATTTTTAGTCAATAAATTGTTTACACAATAGTACATATTTGACCATTATTTTTTTTGACATTATAGGGGAAGCTGAGCTTCCCTTGCAGTCTTAAAGAAATCCCCACTGAACACAGGGGTGAGTAAACAATGACTGAATTTACATTTTTGGGTGAACTAATCCTTTTAGAACCAAGGGAATGTAAACTTTTGAACTGGATCATTTGTTTAAATTCAGTTACTATTTTTGTCTTGTGGAATATATGCGAGTATCTATTGTCAAATAGCTTATTCAAGGTAATTTTTTTATTTTTATAAATACACATGGACACATCAGGGTTTTAGGTGCAAAAGCAATGCGTAGAACTGCCCCACATTTTCTGTGAATTAACAATCAAGTCTGTGTTAAATGGCCCTAAACCCTAAACCTAACTGTTAACCTACACGTACCTCAATCTCAGTAGCAGTAAATGTAAATCTTGTGAGAATTTTGCAGAACAACATATAGTTACACAATAAATATGCTGTATTGTATGAATTTTAATAGTAATTAAAGACACCTAATATAAAGTGGGACCTGTAATTCTTTGTACAGTCATTAATTGGCTAATACATTGGTGTCTATGAGCACAGTCTCCATTCATTTCAAAGGGAGCACACAGGTCAAAAAGTGAACGACAGCCATTGAAAACAGGCCCTACTGTGAAGAGTGAGGGATGAAGTCATGTGTGAGAGAAAGTGTTGGAAAACATCAACAGCAAACTGTGAGGATTATAGCACTGTGGACGCCTCAGCGACTTTTGTTAGATCTGAATGCTGTTAGAGTTTTATTTCTGTTTTTATTCATTTGTAGGTGATGAAGCAAAAACAGAAAACACTGCGTTTCAAACGGTCATAATTCTCAAATGGACAGAGGTCTGATGCATCGTCCAGCCCGCTGTGCCAGCGATACATTGTGAGATACAGTGCTCTCCAGAATCACAGGAAGTGAGTGTATGACAGTTAACAGACAGCATGAGAAGAGAAAATGCTGAAAGGAGCAAAGAGGAGAGATGGAATCGGCATGGTGATCCAAGGTCTCTCTTTAATCATCATCATTACACTGTCATTGGGGGTCTCCGGTCTTGGCTCAGACCTTGACTACCAGAACCCATCCCCATCTGCTCCCAATAAAGCCCAACACAAGCTTTATTTGAATAAATGTCCCATTTATTCCCCTAATTTTAAATGCCTTTGCTCATAGGAGACACTGTTATTGAGAGTGCTTGGAGGACACAGTGAGCAACCATGTGCATGTAACTAGAGAACAGAGCATGCCAATGCTGAATCTACAGCAAAATACCAAAAAGAAACATTTGTACATTTTATGAAGTAGTGCTTGCCTCTGCAAAAGCCAATGCCACAATTAATCGTGTGCTGTGATGGTTGCCACTGTGTTGCTATGCAGTTGTTACAGTGTTCTGGGTTGCTTACTGACCAAACCCAAGTCTCTTTGGTATAGAGCACAACAGTCTGGTTCTGGAAGAAAGAAGTCCATTCATTTTCTCCATAGACAAATTGACTCTAAATGATAACTTATAAATCTTTAAAGACAGACCTATTGACCCGTGAGCTCTGAGGTTGGTAATCGATGGTATATGCTTCTGTTGAAGCCATCAGTCTGCATTATTTCAACTTTATTCTTAAAAAATGTAAAGTTAACACAAAAAAATCTTTAATAGCAGAATTCCTGTTGAAGAACGACACTACCCATGATCCTGATGACAAAGATACACCAATCAGAGAGTCGTGGCGAACAAAGTGCTATTCCTTTGCAGCTATCGCCCACATCCATGACACAATCAACTCTCCCTAGTACACTCTCAAACTAAGATACTATATTTAGTTTCTATGCTTCTAATTAACAACTTTAAATGAATAGGTTTAGATTTTCCATCATTTTTTATTTGTTTATGTCTTTCACAATGCTACACGTGATTGTAGTTTATGACCTCATGAAAGATGGTAAGTACACAGTTCTGTACCTAAGTGTATTTGTACTACTTTTTGCTTCAAATCAAAGTTTGTAAAGTTGTGATTCACCTCAGAGATGGTTGCTTCGGTTCATGCCTTACTACTTTTTTATGAAATCCCTATAAATCAGACGTGCCCAAACCTTTTCTTATGAAGGGCCAAAAATCAATCTTGCTTGAAGGCCGTGGGCCAAAAGAGAACATTACATTATAACAAACAGGGCTGGAATATTTACAATTTTTTTGGCTACTAAATGAACAGAATACAAATCAAATGTACAGACACAGTAGATGCAGATGACAGCATCCGGATTTGGAATGAGGATATATACAGTATATATATATAAAACTTAAATCCTTCAAGCCAATTTAATAAAACAATGAACATTAATCAGAGATATGAAGTGGTTAATTTTTTTCTGCCTTCCTTGCAAATGTGCTGCATTACGAAAAATGAGGAAGCATCAAGACATGAAAGGCCCACGCACTTGCAATGTTAATACCTTCTCGTCGTTCACTTAGCGAGACGTTGTATAACACTATTTGCATGTCGAATTAACATGTTTAGAAAGGTTTATACCTTTGTAAGTTCAGTATCTAATTTATGAGACAAAGCACTTTTTCACTTCTCGGGCTCACACTTCTGACACTGCTGACAGCTTCTGGAATTACAGTTTGATACAAAAACAAGTTTATTGATTTGATTTGTTCATCTGTATCTATTGGTTTACTCATTTGCAGCCGCACTGTAAAGTGAATAAGTGTGCGGGAATTATTAAAATTGTGTGCAATAGCCGCAATCCCGCACACTTAATGAAAGGCTTTCATTATACAAAAAAAAAATTATCAATGCAATGAAAAGCTGCGTCAATAGAATTTTTTCAACGTGGGCCAAATCAAAGGTCATCGCGGGCCAACGCAGGCCCTAGTTTGGGCATCTCTGCGATAAATGAAACAAATTAGCAAAATACTTCTGCAACCAAGACGGCTGAAAAAGTAAGTATGCGCTGTATTCTTTTCAAAATAAATTACTGATTCCCTCCACAATTGAAGTCAATTGGATTTTTTTACACCTATTTTATCACAAGCCAGACACAAATCGTAAATCCAATCGATCGCTTAGGTAATTAATAGCACACCTTTCTTCAACAAGCTGCAGGATTAGAGATATCATTCAAGTCCAAAGCACAAAGTTACACATTGAATTTTAGTACTTAGGTGCCTAATGCAAAAACAGAATTATGTTGGCAATACATACAGTACTGTGCAAAGGTCCTAGGCACATTAGGTGCAGGGGAGGAAGAGGGCTTCAGAGAGAAAACTCACATAGCGTGTTGCAGTGAAACCGGCTTAGCTGCAAACAATTGAGGAAATTGAAATGTTTGACAAAGAGAATATGCTCAAATTCATTGGCTTACAGATTACATGTCCAAAGGACTTTCAGCATATTGATGCATGGAGTTAAAAAAGGGGGATAAAAACTAAACTAAACTAAAGTTAGAAGACAAAAGTTAGACTTTCAAGACACAACAGATGTTTTCCTTCTTAAAGACAGATGTGTTCTTTAGATTTTATTTGCATTTGGCACTTTCAGAATGTTAATTGTAGGCCCTAGGCACATTGTGTGCCATCACTGAACAGACGTCTACACTCAGTGATCTAAAAGCTTTGGCATTATGGCAGGGCTGTGGTGGAGGATTGTGTTAGATGAGGTAAAAAGCCCTCCAAACTAAAGGACCTCACCGTTTTCTTCCTCAAACAAAGCAGCGTTGTGTGATTTTCAAAAGGTGACATCTGGCAAACTCATTGTATAGGCCTGTTATTCCACACAGAGAGATATGGAGGTATAATCAAACCTCCACCAGGGGGCAAGAGAACGTCAGCTTTTACATCTTGTGTAACTATATTACCTAACTTTGCCACTTGATATTTAAATAGATTTATTTTTTGACCGAAATAATGGAAATAAGGTTCAAAATGATAGAGAGAACCAAGAGAAAAATGCCTCTTTCATAGCTCCGGAGACTTATTGGAGTTTTCAGTTGTGTTTCATGTCAGCTTGGTCTTCGATTCTTCTCTTATAACTCTTTAGGAGAAATACAAATAGAACATTGTTGACACGCAGTAAGAGAATAGGTCTATAAAACGAATGTGGAAAGAATTAGGGGTGTAAATATTTGTTCTGACAACGATTTGATTCGATAATTTTTCTTTACCAAACGATTACAATGCATCGTGAAATCTCAAATTTGGTCACAATTCGATACGATTTCATTATTTTGGAACAATTCATAATTATTTGAAAAAAAATATGCCAAAAAAAATTACAAAATGTTACGAAACACTTTTAAATTAGACAACACAGGCATGCTCCAGACTTCAGCACTAAAGGTTTATATGTGTTGCAGAAAAATAGTGTTACATGCATTATAGATCTGACTGACATGTTATAGACATAATGTGGTTCATATAGATATGTTACAGCCATTATAGGTATCTGATATGAATAAAGGATAATATAATGTCTGAAGCAAACACACACAAGCAGATGGTATATAATTCATGGAATAAACAAAAATTTGTATCTGAAACGTTAACATTGATTGCACCAATAATTACAAATGAAAAATCTTGTGTGCAGGCAGATAAGATCCATGTTTAAATCGAGCAGGGTGATATCATTAAAAACTATCTATTAGTAGCATTTAATGGGGGTTTTACATGGGATATTTTAAAACACACTAACAGAATCGTTTAAAACACAGAAAACAAAGAAAACGCTGCTTGCAGTGGAACATGTTTGTTGGACATGTACAATTACCTTGAAGCACCATGTTAATACAATGTTATATGAATATGGTAATCATATATTGAAGTACCATGGTATTCTATGAAGTACAGGTAGTATAAAATGTAACAATTGTGATTTTGTTTATTGATATGGGTTTGTACAGGTAGCATGTATAAATATGAATTAACGAGTTTAAGTATTGTCAATCAATAAAAATGTGTAATTTAATTACTTTTATAATTCGTCAATAATTTTGTAGAAATAGGCAAGTCGCAATTAATCACATATATCAATATTTGCTGCTAAAGGCCCCAAAATAAAAAAAAAGTATTCAATAAACAATGATTATAAATATAATACATGATAAACATAATAATTCAGATAATTAAAATCGACATTGCGTTTACATTTGGAGTAGTACAGAAGTTAGAGCAAAAGAAAGAAACACATTTAAAAATTAGCAAAGCTATTTTTTTTTTTTTTATTAATTTGTTTATCGATTTTTTTATGTTACATTATATTATTGTGACGAGTAGAGCATCGATTAAGCAACACAAAACGTAGAAGTCAATATATTGTTTTTCCTGTCACTGGCCTACATCATAACTGAATTGGCAAGTCTGTCCGAGGCGGACTTATTATAAGGGCTTTTCTATAAGAACGAGTATATGTGTATGCGTCAGACGGACACCTTTGGAGCGTCTTGCTTTGGTCACGTTTCATCCAGGGTTTGAAATGAATGCCCTCCAACCCACCAAATGCCAGTTACTCCGTCACTCTTACTAGCCGCTTTGGCAGGTAAAGTTTTTTCTTGCATGGAAAATTTTGTGAATGTCGGGCAACTCAGAGCCATTGTTGAAGCAAATTTAATTGTATTCATTTCAAGTTTAGTGCTTTGTAAGCACTAAATATGCTGCTCTTAATTTACACTGCAGCGCACATCAGTATGCTCCAGAGAAAAGATTGCTAGAGCTCTTGTACGGGCAGAGTGAAACTTGTGTTAATCAGTCGGCTTAACTCAATATCATGGCGGCCTGTGGAGACCAAAAAAAATGTATGTGACTCATTCTAACATTATAGTCTAAATCTCTATATGGAGGAAGTTGAACCTCTTAAACTGCAAGACAGCCTCTTCATTATAAACAGCACTGACAAGGTAAAGTGACGACAAATACACATCATCGGTGTAACAAGTTTCACAGGATGGGCAAGGAGGAGGCCAGAACCGGCTGAACAGCAACGTAAACTTTAATGACAGAACATATCTCAAACATAACATAGTGCTTTTGCAGCAAACAAACACAGACACGCAACATGTGCATCTCCCTCTCAAGCTGGCATCCCTCCTTATCTTTCTCCTGCTGATTAGACAACACAGCGCCAGGCGTGCGTCATCACGGCTCGCCCACCCCTCCTCCTCGTCACAATCAGTTTTTAAAAGAGATGTCATCAGTGGCCATTGCATGTACCCTTCGCTAACAGCCTTGTGGAAGGGCCCTTCATGGATGGGTTGAATTGCTCCCTTTCATTTGGAACGCCCCTTCATGTGGCACCCCCTTCCCAAAGTACCTTTCAAGGATGCAAAAATGCATTTGGAGTTCACCCAGTGATTGTGGTTTGTTGTCTGTGCAGCTGGAGTTGCTCTTACTGCCCCCTGCTGACTTCTAAAAACATGAAGGTGGTACATCAAACGTGAATTGCTATGCTGGTAGGAAAACTCTATAATACAGTCCATGGGAATGATTTATTGTGTTCATTTTTTTAAACACATAATTTTTATATAACTAATCGCACCAAATTTACGTTAAATCTACAGCCCTAGATTTTTTTGCATGCACATACAGTTTATTTTGCACTATACTGAATACTTGTACATGGTATTGCGCTAAACTATATCATACTGTGCCATGGCTTTGATTAAAGTTATGTGGATAAGTCTTTAAGATTCTTCTCATTTAAGTAGCTTAAAGGTAACCAGCTACTTTCTATAAAGTGTACCTTTCAGCTTATCTAAACAAATTTTTCGGTCGAGTAGTTTGTAGTTTAGCTAGCAGCATGTTTTGTGTAGATTATCTACTACTGTTCATCTGTGTATTGTGTATTAAGTGTGTATGCATTTATCAGGAGTTCGATCCATCAATATTTGTGTAAGAGGTCTTTCATTGGGATTATCTTTGAACATAATATTCAAATTAGAATCATCCGCAGAAGTCAAAGTCTTTAATACTAATTGGTGTTTAATATCTGTATATGGCAACTCTGAAAATTCTCTTTAATTAAGACATTATACTTTAAAACACAAAAGTAGGACAGAGCAAATCACATTAATTAATTGGTGACATGATTTGTTCCAAATTTACTTCTAAATCCAACACCCTAAACCTTACACCGATAGTGGTTGAAAATGCACACCCACATTATTTTGTGGTGTTCTATGACACTTTTGGTTCACGTGTGGACTCGTCACAGTCTTCAGGACTCATACCCCAGTTTATGAACTGATTATCTGCTGTTTTATTCATGATCTGAGTGAAATTAAATAAATGTCATTGTTGTTGTAGCGCCTTATATATACTGCAATATTTAGCCACATACATTTTGTTTTAAAAAATGTAGGTATAGTAATGTGATTCTATGAGACCAGATTGTTGTTTTCAGTGTGCATGAAACTCTTTTCTCAGAAGTTAAAATTTAATTTGATTCCTCATTTAAGAAGAAAAGTATTCTTCTGTAAAGTTTTACAACTGGAAGGGACAAGTGAAAAGTTTAAAAGTGACTAATCACAAAATGACAATATTTAAAGTAACATCTGCAGTGATGGAAGCACATTTAGAGAAGAGAGAAAAGAAGTCTTAATTTGATCTGTACAAACTCTTTACAGACTGCTGCAGGCGATGAAAGAACTCAGAGGATGATTGATTGAGAGATTCAAACACATCTCTGGTGAATAACAAGGAAGATGCCAGAAATGAGAGGAAGGAAAATGGTACATCTGCAGCACAGGATAAACACCATCTCTATGAGTGCATTTACTTTCTACAGAAATGTAATACTGTGCTGACCCTCAAGAAAGGGTTTATTGTCTTAATGGAAGCCATAACACTAACTACATTTCCATCCATGGGTTTTTTGCAACAAATGGTGTAGCGAATCAAAATGTTATTATAGCTGATGGAAACGCAAATTATAAAAAAAATTCACGTGTTGACATAATATTTTTCTGTTTAACTCTAGCGCAGAAACTCATTGTCGATATTTCAAATGTTGCGAAAATCTGATTTGGAAACACTTTTTGTCGAGAAAATTGTCATTAATGCAAAAATATAGTGTCAATCTCAATCTCAGTCTGTGTTCATCATGACGACAAAGTATACATCCTTGAAAGCCAATTTATTGTTTGTGAAGCATTTCTCGCACTGTTAAGAATTGGTCTTAATGGCATACCTGCACGGATCCGATGCTGCAAACACATCTGCATCTTGACACTTCCAGGAGTGCCAACACAAATATCTCGTATCATGCACCTGTCATCAACAAGTGCAAGGAGAACAAATGAATGGCCACTATGTGATTGATTTCATCATGGTAGACATCTGTTTATAAAACTTGCTTTTCCACAACATTCAAAATAATAGATGGCAGTCATGGAATTAATCCACCATACAAAAAACACTTTTTTGGAACACTAACAGCCCAATTTTATACAATTATTGTTTAGCCTACTTTTGAAAAAATGCTGATATAATTCCCTGTATTAAATAAAATAAATTACCAATCTAAAAAATAATATTGTTAGGCCTATATAATTGCTTAAATGCACTGTAACCTGTTCTATAGTTGAAAAAAGTCCTCTGAATAACATTCTCCGAATGTTCTAGACTTTTTTAAAGACTATAAACTATCAGAATTATTTGTCCAATGCTGAGTTCACTTTCAGAAAAACAGCTTTTGAACATTTTAAAACGTTTAAATATTTTAAATCTAACCCTCTTTACTTCGGATCACATTTGCTGAACTTCTTCAGGAAATGTAAATTGCATTTTGATGCTAAAATTAATTTTAGATGACAATCAAGTTCAGTTGGTGGTTAAAAGTTGTTGGAGAATATGCAGTTGTGATGGCGATGCTTTAGATTAGATGATCGTTCAAATATTGAATATCAGGAATGTATCATATGTAATCCCTGATACACCACATCAATGTTTCTTTAATATCTGTGCACACATCATATACACATCGATGTTTCTTTAATATCTGTGCACACATCATATACACTCACCTAAAGGATTATTAGGAACACCTGTTCAATTTCTCATTAATGCAATTATCTAATCAACCAATCACATGGCAGATGCTTCAATGCATTTAGGGGTGTGGTCCTGGTCAAGACAATCTCCTGAACTCCAAACTGAATGTCAGAATGGGAAAGAAAGGTGATTTAAGCCATTTTGAGCGTGGCATGGTTGTTGGTTACCAGTTACTGGGATTTTCACGCACAACCATTTCTAGGGTTTACAAAGAATGGTGTGAAAAGGGAAAAACATCCAGTATGCGGCAGTCCTGTGGGTGAAAATGCCTTGTTGATGCTAGAGGTCAGAGGAGAATGGGCCGACTGATTCAAGCTGATAGAAGAGCAACTTTGCCTGAAATAACCACTCGTTACAACCGAGGTATGCAGCAAAGCATTTGTGAAGCCACAACACGCACAACCTTGAGGCGGATGGGCTACAACAGCAGAAGACCCCACCGGGTACCACTCATCTCCACTACAAATAGAAAAAAGAGGCTACAATTTGCAAGAGCTCACCAAAATTGGACAGTTGAAGACTGGAAAAATGTTGCCTGGTCTGATGAGTCTCGATTTCTGTTGAGACATTCAGATGGTAGAGTAAGAATTTGGCGTAAACAGAATGAGAACATGGATCCATCATGCCTTGTTACCACTGTGCAGGCTGGTGATGGTGGTGTAATGGTGTGGGGGATGTTTTCTTGGCACACTTTAGGCCCCTTAGTGCCAATTGGGCATCGTTTAAATGCCATGGCCTACCTGAGCATTGTTTCTGACCATGTCCATCCCTTTATGGCCACCATGTACCCATCCTCTGATGGCTACTTCCAGCAGGATAATGCACCATGTCACAAAGCTCGAATCATTTCAAATTGGTTTCTTGAACATGACAATGAGTTCACTGTACGAAAATGGCCCCCACAGTCACCAGATCTCAACCCAATAGAGCATCTTTGGGATGTGGTGGAACGGGAGCTTCATGCCCTGGATGTGCATCCCACAAATCTCCATCAACTGCAAGATGCTATCCTATCAATATGGGCCAACATTTCTAAAGAATGCTTTCAGCACCTTGTTGAATCAATGCCACGTAGAATTAAGGCAGTTCTGAAGGCGAAAGGGGGTCAAACACAGTATTAGTATGGTGTTCCTAATAATCCTTTAGGTGAGTGTACACATCGATGGATGTTCTTATACTAAGACTGAAAGTTTCCCCCAATACTTGATGTAGGTTGCCAGCTTGAACAGGGCCATGACGATTCATTTCGGGTCGGAACCGGTGGCAACCTGCGATATGCACAACATCAGGACCAATATTACAGTCAACTGCTCCTCTTCTGATTGCATATATTTGTGAAATTAAAATGACAGTGAGCTGGCTCAATGAAATTTCATTGAATTGTATCAATCCTCTCCCCATTTACAAAGATTTACAAAGAAAACAATTTGAGACATCTGCGAGGTGAATTAGCGATAAACACATTTCTGTATGGAAACGGCTTAAGGGCAGATTTATTTAGCGATAAACCAAAACTAACGCAACAAAGTGTTTTTTAAGCATGACATCACGCAATGCCATTATTATCGATAAAAGGCCATTTGAATGGAAACAACCAAAAGACGGCAAACATTTTGTAACGCATTTTCACTTTGTCGATAACAAAACACCGTGAAAAGTGGATGGAAACTAGGTTACTATGTGGGTCATTTGATGTATTCCAGCCTCTGTATCAGGGAGGTCTGTAATACCTGGAAAGAGACTTTTGATACAACTTGATAACACAGGATTTTGACACGTTGCTACTGAATGTTCCAGTACACTGACAAGCGCCATCTCCCATCAGACATTTTTCAGCAATTCAAATCTGTTTACCTTCACTTGCGGCACTACTGATTGCCTCAGCAGACTCAGAGACACGGCTTCTGTTCCCTCATGGAAGCCATTAAGTAATCACATTCACATATTCTTTATTTAAAGATGAAGCTGCGGATGGCAGCCTCTGTGTGGAGCTCTACAATTATTTTGTTGTTCTATTTGTTTGCACTGTGTTTTTAGTAATTTGGTTTTCCTGGGACGAAATGCTGAACATTCGGCAGCATATACCAGACTGTTTTTTGACTATTCTGACATTTTGCTAGACATTTCAGTCAGAGGTACAGTTGTTCAAGCGAACTATGAGATGCAAGCGAGGGAAGCGAGCTGGTCAAGCTTCAACAATGCGTCTTTCGCTGCCGAGTTTTCATTTAGTGAATCTCCTCTCTCTTCCTTACAAAACTGACAAACTATATCTCCTCACCCATACAAACAAGGACTTTTCAAACTCTGATGCCTTGTGTTTTACAGAAACCCTAAGCCATTCTGAACAGCACCTTACATCTGCTGGGCTTTCAGCTGTTCAGAGCGAATCACATTGCGCAGTTAACGGGGAAAACGAGAGGCAGTGGAACATGCTTTTACGTGAATTGGTGCTCATTTATATTGGTGAGTGTTTATATTCCTCCACAAGCACATGATTGAAGCGCTGCAACAGCTGGCTGAACAGATCACAGACATGAAACAACAAAAAATCATCGTGAATCAACCTCACCCGTGAACTGCCAAAATATAGACAGCATGCCCCACCAGAGACAGAAATATAATGGATCACTGCTACACAACATTAAATGATGCATATTGCTCTGTCGCTAGAGCAGCTTTGGGACTCTCTGTTCACTAGAACAGCTTTGGGACTCTCTGATCACTGTCTGGTTCATCTTCTTCTGACCTACAGACAGAAAGTTAAATCAGCTAAACCTGTAGGAAAGACTGTAAAAAGTAGACCAATGAAGCTGAGCTGAATCTACAAGCTTGCTTTAAATGCACTGATTTGAATGTTTTTGAAGCTGCAGACACCAATCTGGATTAGCTCACAGATACTGTTACATCATATATCAGTTTCTGTGAGGACATGTGCATTCTTCTAGGACCATGGTTTAAAGCAAAACTCAGGCAGCTCTGTCATGCCAAAGAGGATGCTTACAGAAATGCAGATAAAATCTTGTACAATCAGGCAAGAAACACACTGACTGAAAAGATGGAGCAACACCCATGACGTCACATAGAGGTTCAGAAACCCTGTCCAATCAAATGCTTTCTAGAACTAAAACGGACCTTCGCGCTACATCTGTTCAGCGCTGCTGGCTATGTTCTACCTGTTGCTGATAATTCCTTCGCAGAGCACATCGAAGGGAATACAATACGAAGGGTTGTTTCAAACAGATTTTACAAAAATAATTGCTTAAAAAGTGAGTTCTGACTGAACGTTATCCCATTTCAGCCATCTGAAGCTCTCACAGTGGAGGGTAATTGTGTTAGAAGGGAATAAGTCATAGGAGGGTTCCACTCTAGCACGATGATCACAGCTTCTTCATTTTGGCTGGAGGGACAGGCTCTATCGCACTCTTCCGCAGAAGGGTGGCGATTTCCGCAGGCAAGGGTGGCGATCATAGGGATGATCAATTGTAAATGGGGCTTGCCAATGCGGGAGATGGACGTGAGAGAAGTAGCTGGAGCTTATTTATATTTTCCATGCAGCTTAAGGGGTATAGAGCACCAGTAAGTGTTCTTTATTCTTTGTGCTTAGCGTATTGTCATTCAAAACATAGATATATTATCTTTTACTCACTTGTTTGTCATTCATCTTGCAAAATGGTTCCATCCTCGTCGAAAGCAAAGACAGTGATGTACTGTGTGCTTTGTGTGTGCTGGCTATGTATTAATGGTGTACGATCAGCATCTGGTTCAGTGGATATGCTGGTTAGAATTGAGATTGTTTCTCAATTTCCACTGTAAGCGGCGGCTCTGATATTAACAGCATGGTGGAAAGGGGTGTGTGTAAGCTAAAGGCTATGAGTCATGACATGCCACACCCCCACTTCCTGTTTCAGTAGGAAATATGTCAAAACACCCAATTAAACCATGCTCGTCAAAGCACTTCACGGGGCCTTTAATAAAATTGTGCTGCACAAGTGTTCTGATAAGATAATTTTGTGTCAATTGTGATGTTGCAACCATGTTGCTGAATGTGGCATTTCAGTCCACAATTTCCAGTATTAGAATCACTAGTGAGTTATACCAACTAATATATTGAATATTGAATTTCACCTCTACCGATAAGTATGTCCAATGAGATTGTTCACTTGGTCTCCCTCGCACGGAGCTTGGACGCGCTCTGCAACCAGTTGCGGTGGCTGACCCGGACCGTCCGACTCAGCTATGCGATTTTGTTCGCCAGGCATCTGCACAGGGTCAGCGGCGACCACTTCACCATGGTGAAGGGCGAGAAATCGCCACCCTTGCGTGCGGAAATCGCCACCCTTGTGCGGAAGCGTGCAATAGAGGCTGTCCCTCCGACCGAAATGAAGAAGCTGTGAGCGTTGTGCTAGAGTGGAACCCTGCACTCTCCCCTGAACCCTTGCGGCTCGACGATTGGTATCTGGGCTCACTGCGCCACTCACAGCCACGACCCCGCCCCAGTTCCTTTCTTCCCGGAAGTGTGTGAGGAGCTGACAAAATTGGGGACAGCACCTTTTACTGCCTTTACTAATTTTTCGGCTCCCCTGCCCTCACAACCCTCGATGGCCGCAGAGCGCCACCACCGGGCACCTGAAGCTGTATGCCTGTAGGTTTACATCATCCCTGGTGACCAAAGCCTAAGGTGCCACTGGACAAGCCGCCTCCGCCCTGCACGCCATGGCTCTCCTGCAAGTCCACCAAGCCAAGACACTGAAAGAGCTGCACGAGGGTAGCTCCTCTCCCCTCCTTGACCGATCCGCCGGTGACTATCAGGAGTCAGGTAAGTGCTTTGATGTCTCTCAACTCAGCACACTCGAGTCACAGGGCTCAAGCCCCATCAATTTGGCCTCCCTGGCTCCGCTCCACCATTCCGTCCCACCCTCCGGTACGTCCAACGATATTGTTCACTTGGTCTTCCTCGCCTGGAGCTTGGACGCACTCTGCAACCAATTGCGGTGGCTGACCCAGACCGTACGACTCGGCTATGCAATTTAGTTCGCCAGGCACCCGCCCAGGGTCGGCAGCGACCACTTCACCATGATGAAGGGCAAGAAATCACCACCGTTGCATGCGGAAATTGGCACCATACGGGGTGTGGGTGGGGTGTGGCCACACCGCTCGGGTTGATGCATATGAGACCACTCAGCATTGGCTCCAGACTCTAGTACAGAGATGGGCATGGCGCCACGGGACACATCACGTGACCATCACGCCGGTCAGTCGCCGCCTTTTCAGTCCTTGGAACAACCTTGCATTTCTGGGGTGTTCCCCTAGAACAGGTCTTCAGGCACATAGTGGTTACGAGCGACGCCTCCAACATGGGCTGGGGAGCTTTGGCACTTCAACTGCCTCGAGATGTTGGCAATGCTGCTCGTCCTGAGGAGGTTCCGGCCATTGATCCAGGGGTGAGCACGTGCTGGTTTGAACAGACAACACAGCCTCGGTAGCATATATCAAACCCCAAGATGGTTTACGCTCTCCTTGCATGTCACAACTCAGAGTCAGACGTTAGTCTGAGATGCGCAGTCGGCTCAGCACTGTTCTTTCTACAGGAGAAGTTAGAGGGACGGCTGTCCCCCTGCACCTTGAAGGTGTACATAGTTGCTATAGCGGTACACCAACACACAGTGGACGGTAAGTCCTTAGGGAAGCACAACCTGATCATCACCCTCTGCCCCAGTCACCATGCTCGTAGAGCCTCCTCCCCAATGGGTATGACCTACCATGAGACTTCTCCACATGACATACTTCCTACTAGACTCGGCAAGACCATGTCATGTATCTCCACTTGAAATACCCCCTCCCCCATCACTGGTCTTCCCCTTGGGAGTGACACCCCCCTGACGTGGACACTGGTGTCCCAGTCAGTTAACAATCTCTTTCTTTTTCTGTGGATATAAAGAAAAAAGAGGGAAGAGGCACAACTGGCCAAGCCTGTCCCTATCCTTTGGGTAGTCGACGCATCCCCAAAAGGCTGTTCAACACTCATACTACCGTAAGGGGAGGTTACGTGCCGGCCTGGTGCGCTGGCTATGCGGCACACAGTAGTCTGCCCGTCTCGCACCGCCAATCCACGTAACATAGTTCAGCTAGTTGTAGTATTTTTGTAGGGGACACCTAGTGTCACTACATCGACACAACATCGAGTGATTGACATATAGGGAACGTCCTGGTTACTACCGTAACCTACGTTCCCTGATGGAGGGAACGAGATGTTGTGTCCCTCCTGCCACAACGCTGAAATGTCCGGGACCTTATTCTCGCCTCCTCAGCACAAAACCTGAATGAGCGGTATGCACTCCTTTATACCCGTATGTCCAACTCACCAATTCCCATTGGCCTTTTATCAAATATCAGAGGTGTCTCAGGCTCTCAAGAGCAACCCCTAGTGTCACTACATCAACATAACATCTCGTTCCCTCCTTCAGAGAATGGAGGTTATGGAAGTAACCAGGACATTTTTAAATATAAGTTCATGTATCAAGTGACATTATTTTGTTGTTGATATCAACAACAAAAATAAGCCCCCACCCCCTTTTAAAAGTTGATGAGCCTATTTACTGAATTTCTATGAGCCTATCGTATATCTTATCCAGTTTATTTCCTAATATCAAACATATATCACACAGGAGAAAAACTGTCCATAATTTGTCCATAAGTCTTGGAGGTCTAAAGCCCTCCATGAACTTGCCCTTTTATTTACAGTGCAATGAGCACAGGTAAGACTCATTACTGTAATAGATCAATGTGCCTAGTCTTTCAAATAATGATAATAATAGTAAACATAATTATAATACTTATTTTAAAAAAAAAAATTGAAACTTTAACTACAACTGCCACTGTTGTAATAAAAGTGAGGTCTAGATACCTAATAGATTATTTAATCTGAAACTATCATTTTTTTGTAAAATCTCAGTTACTGTTGCTACTGTAAATTGACTTCCTCCATAGTGCTTTAAACTAGAACATGCTCATGTTGTGGTCTGCACTCCACAATATCGAGGGAAGTCTGGTTGATGCATGCGCACAGCAGAGAACATCATTGGTGCAAGTGGTTCCTTTACACCCGAATAAAAGGTTTAATTACACAGCAAAAATATTGCGTTGCAGATAAGAATCTTTAGCTGAACGCGAGATCATTATAAAATTTGCTTTGCCACCTCTAAATTTCACTTGGGTGGCTGCCAAAAAAATTTCAATGGGATGTTCTTTCCCTGCTATCACCCAGTCCAAATAGACCTGCAACCCATTTTTGGGTCATAACCCACCAGTTAAGAGACCCTGTTCTAGATGTCACACAAAAAGATCTACAAAGTATTACAATAGAAACATTATAAAATCAACATAGTCTTAAAACAAATATTATTCATTCATCGGAAGTAAATAACTTTTTAAAACATTTAAAAAAATGTTCCCCCTTTTCTTAAGGTACAGCGTCAAAATCAATTCGAACGAAACAATTAATAATGGTTGTATAAATAAACGTTCAGTAATGTCTGTGCTTCATATCTGTCTTTTCTAAAACATAATCTCATATTAATAGTCATGCATCAGTCCATAAACTTGGCTGTGTCAAAATGCACTACAAGTAAACATTCACCAGTGTAGGTTTTTGATAATTATTCACCAGATATGAAGTTGGAAATGCAATGTATGTACTGACGAGACAATTTTCCATATTCTTGCATTTTTCTGAGCATGCCCTCTCTTTAAATTAGAACAATTGATGATTATCTAATCAAAATAACTAATTATAATTTAAAGTGGGGAAATAAATATTAATGACTTATAGAGCAGAGGGGGCGGGGCCAGGCTTGAATGATGCAAGCCAGGTTCCCAATCAGCCTGATGGGGCGCGCAAGGGATAAAGGTGGCCGGTGACGACAGTTCCAGAGAGAGAGAATTACAGGCAGCTGCCCTGTATGTGTTTATGTTTTTGTTTAAGTTTATCATTAAACTTTATTTATATTGTCAAGCCGGTTCTCGCCTCCTCCTTGCCCATCTTAACCCCCTTACATTGGTGCTGAAACCTGGAAAGGAGGAGGGATGCCTGGTGCAGAGTCCTCGACACTGCCGTCCACCCAGGGGAGTGTCGCTGCCATCTGCCGTGTGACAGAGTTGCCCTACCGCCCGGACATGGGGAATGGCTGCTGTCCGTGGGGCGAGTGGGGACAGGACTCCCTGACCGCCTGGAGCAATGGAGCAGCTGCCAAGGACGGAGGAGTGCCCTGCCGTCCCCCAGAAATGCTGAGGGGTCGAGAGAAGACCGCCGTCTGCGAGTGGAGGAGGGAAGTGACTCCCCAACTGCCTGGAGCGGTAGGGCCGCTTCCAGGGGCGGAGGAGTGTTCCCCGGGGTCGCCGGGAATGCAGAGGGGCGCTCTGTCTGCTGGGGGTCGGAAGTTTGACTCCGGTCTGCCCGGGGAGGAGCGACTGTCGTCTGCCTGAGAGTGTGGAGGAGTAATCGGGGAACACACGACGGCACATCAGAGAACCGGTGAGTGAGTTGCTTCTCTCTCTGTCGCTCCGGGTTGGCCTTTTCCCTTGCCTATTTAGTTTTGTTTAGTTTTATTTTCCCTCCTGCCTCCTCCCAGGTCGAGGATGACCAGCCGGCAGTCGGGGCGCAAGGTACGCCCCTCCCCAGGGAAAGAGGGGGGGGTGTACGCCATGCGGGAGGCTCCCAGGCCTGAGGCAATGCCGGGAGGAGTGTAGAGCAGAGGGGGGCCTGATGGAGGGAGGGATAAATGCGCCCAGTGATGACAGTTCGAGAGAGAAAGAATTACAGCTGCCCTGTATGTGTTTATGTTTTTGTTTAAGTTTAAGTTTATCTTTAAACTTTATTTATATTGTCAAGCCGGTTCTTGCCTCTTCCTTGCCCATCTTAACCCCTTACATGAATATTCTTAATAAAGACAAATTTAGAAACTGCAACTCACTGCAAGGTGTAAATTATTGTTTATATTTAACATTTAGAGGCCGATAGTTGCAAAAATAGCAACCAATTAATCTGCAAAACAATATATCCATTCACTTCTAATACCAGCAGAAATCAATCAGACCACTGCTTAACATTAACCATTCAAAAGAATCCAGCAACTCTGGTCCAACATCAACCAAACACCATACATACATCTTAAAGCCTGTGAAAGGTTTCCACTTACATTAATTTTTTTCCAAAATGTAATATTTCCTCTACGATGTGAAATAAATCACTTACCATAGTCGCTGTCATAGAAGACGATGAATTTCTGCCAGCGTAGCTCACCGATCAGCGTCAACATGACATCACTGAGACGGACGGGCGGTCGTGCAGCGAGGGTGTATCGCTCTCCGTCAGGGCTTGGATTGAGCTGGCAGGCGGTACGGGGCGATCCCTCAGTGTTCCGTTGGACGTACAAGTGTGGTATGTGCATGGCATCTGTCAGGGACTGCAGTGCGCTAGCAGATGCACAACCTGTAGACGTGACCAGCGCCAGGATCCCCTGCGTCATCAGTTCACATGCTGCGAAGAGACAGAAATTAGAGGGAAATTATCAATTTGTCTCCTGAAAAGTCTTCTGACAAAAAACAATAAGGGTCATGTTATTAATGGAGTTTAAACATAATCTGGTCTTAGAGCGCAAAACTCTGATTCGAAAGTAAAAACAACTTGGTCTCAAAAAATCATATCGTCCTCCACCACCCGGATTGAGAGGAGTCACTACGCCACCACGAGGACTTCGAGTGCATTGGGAATTTGGGAAAAAAGACAGACCAACCATAAAGGAATAATTCACCCAAAAATGAACATTTGCTGATAATATACTCACCCTCAGGCCATCCAAGATGTATATGCTTTCTTTCTTTATCAGAACAGGATTTAAGATTTTTAGGAACGTATACCAGGTTTTTAGCTTCATCCATTGCAAGTTGCACACACTTAGTCAGCATCAAAGTAAACCACACGACTCTAACCGATCAAGTAATGTCTTCTAAAGTGAATAGATTCCTTTGTGTGAAAAACGAACCGCTAATTAAAACTTTATTAACTTGAAAAAAAATTGCTTCCTGTAAACACTTAATGCCTCCCATCGCTGTCACTTGACATCCTCACATTGGCACATTCACATGAGAATTCAGAAGTTCCGCTCTGTTTACCACAGTTTACTTCAGGCGAGAGTTAGGTCAATTTAAACAGCTACAGAGGGCTGGCGGAAGAACCAATTTATTAATTAGCGTTTTGTTTTCACACAAACAGATCGATTAACTTAAGAACACATCACTTCATTGGCTGGAGTCTTGTGGATTACTTTGATGCTACCTAAATTTGCTTTTTGGACTGTCAAAAATTGGTGTCCATTCACTTGCATTGGATGAAGCTAAAAACCTGGGATACTTTCCAAAAAATCTTAAATCCTGTCCTGATGAAGAAAAGAAAGTCATATACATCTTGGATGGCCTGAGGGTGAGTAAATTATTAGCAAATGTTCATTTTTGGGTGAATTATTCTTTTAAGCATCAAGACTGTAAAGTGATGATATATTCTTCTGTAGAAGCCACAAGTCAATGTTATTTCAATTTAATAATAAAAAAAAAATGTAATTGTTGAATTCCTGGTGAAGAATAAGACTACACATAATCCTGAAGAGCAATCCACTCCTCGGAGAAGTCATACATGAAGCACTCGAGACAGTCTCCTTACACTCTCTAACTACATATACAGTATATAAGGGGTCATGAAATGGAGAATCAAATTTCCTTTTATTTTTACACAAATAAGAGGTCACTGTTCTATGAAAAAAATACTATACATTGCAGAACTACATAACTTTGTATGTATAGTTGCCACCCTGCTGAAAAGTCTGGTTTTGAAATCTGTCTGTTCGTGACGTCACGAGACATTGCTCATTTGTATTTACACATCCCACAACAGACGTCTTTGACCTTTGTTATGTATCTTAAATCTTTTAAAAGAACTCTGAAAGGGAGATACATCTCTGTCATTTATCTGCTGCCTCTTGTTGTTTTCAGCACAAAAGCATCGTGGACACGTTCTTTCGGCCATCTGTGCCGAATTGTTAGTGTATGTAAATATGAACTAGATGGATGTATTTGACTGTTTCGATGTGTTCTGGTGATGTGCGCCTCAGTGTGACTACATGTGTGTCATTACACCGTCCTTTGGACTTTATGAATGTTTTTTTTGGCTCATGTCAGTGTCGATTGCTTGTTAACCAGTCATAATGCGATTCAAGCTTTGTAAAGAACTGTTATTGAAGAATGGGGCAATTAAAAACACTTGGACCCAATCAAAAATGTAAGTAAACTATTTGACATCTCAAATGTCATGACTGTTTCATAGTTTATTGTGACACCAGGGAAGATATTAAAATTATTCAAACAATAGCACTTCATGACCCCTTTAATATATGTATTAAACAAAAAACTTAAAATCAATGACTATAATTTAACAAATATATAATGTGCCATAATTTTATTTATTGCATCATTCGCAATGCTTCATTGTAAATTTGAAGTGTCAAACCATTCATTTTTGTCAGGGCTACCACTGGTCAATCTGATGCCCTGCGCAGAGCGCTGCGATCATCAGACGTGGTGGGGGGGGGTGGTGCACTATCCGAGCATGGGGGTTGGCATGATGCATGAGCGAATCGATCGTCTGTGTTCTGCGATTGCTTTCAGGTCCTTGAATAACGTATAATATGTGAGTAAGGGCAGCCGGTGGAGTTTATAGTGTCGCCCCTTGGGATTTGGTGCCCTACGTGGAGTGCGTAATATGAATATAAGAAGCGGCGGTACTGGTTGGGTTTAAGATTTAGGATAGGGAAGTAGGTTTCGTTGATTTAAAACTTGGATTAACCTTCAAAACCTTTTTGGGAGAAAATTATAAAAAAAAATTGTAAAATGGACCTTTTTCACATATCTGGGTTTTGAATGCAGATCTAAATGATAACAGGTAAAAACATGTTTAGTGGTGAATGGAAAACCATTGCAAATAACATTTTTGCTTAACGGTTTGCTCCAACAGCAAAAGCAAAAAATCCACTATTATGCTTTTACAAATTTCCAAAAGAAGGAAAAAGTCAGGGTTAGGGTTTGAGTTAGAAGAGAGAAATAGGACAAATTGTCTGTCATTCCCTCAGCAGCTGTATTAGAAACCACATCACAGCTGATTAAACTAATTACAGGGTAATATTGCTATACTTTTACACTAAATAATTAGAAAATTGCAAATATAAAAAAGTATACGCTGCTAAATAAGGCGGAAGCACGTCATCACAGTCTGTGAAAAGGGTCCTTTGTTTTGAAATCCCTATGGACAAAATTATTGTTTGCTGAAAATATAGGTGGTCACTGTTGAGCTCTATTAAACAACGAACAAAGGAACAGATATCATTATGTGCTTAATATGTGCTTAATAGAGTGGATATTTTCCATTTATACTACAATGTGCTTAATATGTGCTCAGTGAAGAGCAGTTAGCATCAAATATTCCTTTCCATTAATTTGGTTGTATAAAACAGGATATGGATGAGTGCAATATTTGTGAGGAGGTTATTCATTTTTAATGACTCTTTGAGCAGTCTGAAGTGAGGAAGAGCACTGCTCTTTGGGAAAGAACGAATTTGGCTGTAAATGTTGGAGCTTTAGGGATAATTTGGTTAAGCTCTTGGCAGCTCAAGTGTCCTAAACACAGACAAAAGTTTCATGACACACTAACAAGCATTTTGAATGGAAATTCCCCATTGACAAGATGATTCAGGTCAAGACTTGATTTGAATTGATTTTTGTATCACAATAAAACAGGTGGGCGTAAACCAAGTTTAATTTAGTGACCAGAATATCATAGAGACTCTTTTCACTTGGGCCAGTAAACAACCACCTGGAACACACTAGCAACCATCTAGAACACCTTATCATATGCATAAAACCAATCAGAACATTTAACCCCTTAAACTCTGGTGCATTTTTGGGCTGCCACCCACAATCTTTCACACTCAAATTTAAAAGCTCATCATTCACACATACTGTGGACTAATTGCAAAAACACTGGTCTAATTTGTAATTTAATTTATAATTTGTAAAACAAATTATACCTCCTATGCCTGACTTATGTATATGGAAACTTGTAAAACTATGTTTTAAGTGTAAACTTTTTCACGATATAACACCCCCTTTGGACCCGCTGGCAGGGTCAACCACATAGCAGTACCCTAGCAACAAAACTCTAGAGTTTTTCTCAAGTAAAACTCTGTTCAAAGGCTACATTAGAGTTTCATTGTTTGCAGTGCCTCTGGACAATTGCTCTTGTTAATCAAGTGTATATGAGAGCTGTGTGTGTTAAACAAGTATTTAAACAATTGTTAGTAATGCATAAGTATAAAGGCAGAGAAAATATTGTCTTTTTCTAGATTACCAAAACTCTGTGTTCCCAATTTAAAGCCATTAATGCAGCCAATAATTCAGTTTTAAATTAAAATCTGGAACCGTACATCATTGAAGAAGCAGAGAGAATTTTGTGTAATGTTTAAGTTCTGACAAAGTATAAAAGGACATTCAATTTGTCTGCCTTTGTATTAATCAAGGCCAATTGAGTTTTAATTTGACTTGCTCTTAAATTCAAATAATTGGTTTTGTGTTAATAATCTCTGTGTTTTCTCAGTTTAATGAAATGTGACCTGTTCATTGACCCAACCTGAACAATACAGCCAAACCACTGACAGGATTTCATTTAATCTCTGAATTGAGATTTGCATGTCTTATTCAGCTACAGGAACAAAGCCAAAAAAAACAAGCTCTTTGGGAACCAAAAGGTTTCTCCTCTTTAGCCTCCTTGGAAATTTTGCAATAAACTAAAGCTAGTCATTCATACTGCTTTGATTTAATCATCATATTATAATGGGTTCACACTCAAGCCTATAAGTATAATTTATAGTACAATGCTTACTACAGCAAAATAACAAGAAGAAGAATTCCTGGAAGGAGGTGAGAAATCATTATGTCGGAAACTTTAGTTTCAGTTTCTGAGTCTGAAAAGCAGTGCAGTTGTTGAGGCAGAAGCCCAGCTAAAACCTCAAACTTAAATTAGATTCTATTTAGGCATCTAGACTGACCTATAACGTATAACTACACTCGCTCCAATAGTATTGGTCTGTTTTTCCTCTTTTTAAAGCCCCTATTGTAACAGGGAGTTGGGAAGGGTATAAAGTATCGAAGGGCTTGTCTTTGTTCTGTTTTTGTTTAAATAGCCAATCACTTTTAGTTTACATCATCCATTAACATGATTTGCTAGAAGCTAGGTGGAAGACGAGCAGTCAGTGGTGGAAAAAGTATTCAAGTTACAGATACCACACACCAATATATTACGTTAAGTTATCCATTAAAATATTATTAAAGTTAAAGTAAAAAGTACCTGGTTTTAAAAGTACTTAAGTATCAAAATTCTGCTTCAAAATGGAATACAATGCCTCTAAAATGGGACGTTTTGCAGTCTGAGGGTCACCCTTTTCAGCCAAAATACGGGACAGTTGGCAGAACTGGGTTCCTCAATCTCTGTGTCTTATATACAGTGAGGAATACAATTATATTTTCAGGTTTGTACACAACAAGAGTGAATTGCATCTTATCTGTGCATTTGGAAGAACATGTAGGAATTTTAGCTCATTAAAAAAAGGGGAAATAATTATCTAATCTCTAGGGAATCTAACAGAATTAATATTTAACACCCAATCAATGTATTTGTCCACCAATATGTTGAAACTCACGTCTTTATCAATTCTGGGAGGAATATCACCTTGTGGACAATGAAATAATATCCAAAAGTTTGTGTAAACACTGTTTATAAACAAGTAACAGGATCAGACGGTTTAAGACACTTCTCTTTGAATACAAACAAGACTTTATTAAACTATCCTAAACTTAATACAACATGCTTTCCTCTATTTTCCTGCTCTGACAAAAGGTGTTTCAGTCCTAAACTTTGATATCAACAAAACAATGCAAGTTATGAGATTTTACCAAACATCAACATTCTGGAAATTAACTACAGACCAATAATCGGAATGGTAATAACATTCATGATAAGCAATTAAAAGCGTAATAAGAATAAATCATATGGTTAAAGCAAGGATGACATTACATGAGATAGACATGACAATGTTAGTTCAATGTTTAAGAGGGTAAAATGTTAGTAGACCCAGTCTTGGAATTTCACAGCTTCAGATCTTGATGTCTTGAGTGTATCTTCAATAGGGAGGGGGAACTCCTCCTCCTTTGTTCCTAGACTGAGAGCTTCCTAATAGGATACCAGATTAAAAGTTATAATGTTTACTCAATTAACTAAGAGCACGGTGATGCTTGATTATCTGTTATTGTAGATGATATAGTCGGGCTAAGCCTGGGTATAAAATGATCTTGTACATTTGGTCCAACATGCATAGAGAGTTAAAAGTTCAGTGCTGTGTGGAAAAGTTCAAAATGTCACACTGAGTCTGCCCTATGTCACTGTGCTGTGGGGTGCAGGGCTTCCTTGACCAATGGCCCTTTTGATTTAAATCATGCTGTTTTGCTGTCTCCTGACCAATCATTTGGCACTCATTAATAATCTCAAATCAACATCCCGAAAGGAGCTACAGTCTCTCAACAGGAGACCCCAAGGGGAGTGCGCTCTTTCTAACATGCATTAAACCTGTAAAATTTCTTTAATTGAGGATAATTACTTTTTATATATAAATAAAATTACTTGTTCTATAAAGGTGCACTCAGTAATTTTCCTCATTAAAAATGTTTAACTCCTAAAGTCATGAATTGTAATTATACAATATCATGAGCACTCACATCAGTAACATTATATATTATTTACTGGGTCAACATTACAGCATTCTGAACCCATTTAAAAGTGGGTATTATATAACAGAATGAAACCAGGTGGTTGGAGGTGAGAGGGATTTGTGATGTGAGCTGAAAATAAAAGATGTTCCAGAGGTGGATCAAGACTACACAGACAAACATTTGTTCCATTTTTCATTTCATGTTGATTTTTAAAATTTATTTTTGAGAGACAAAGAAAACATGACATATATTTTTTGTAAAACTCAAACCCTTTTTCACAGCTTGAGGAGAATACAGAAATAATTGCTTAAACAATGCAGATCAATAGATGGATGTGTCTCAGGGAATCGTGTTTTCTAGTGGAGATATTGAAATGTCATTTTAAGGCACTGGCTACCCAAATAATAAAAAAATGTGGGTGCACGAGCATGTGGTCACTCCCCCAAAGACAGCTCAGATATGTCAGCGCAGCGTAGTTCTAGCATGAAGACTAGCAGCTGTACAGCATCACACCATTAGCAAGGTAACTCCTAGCCAATCACATGTACGCCATTGCTTTATAAGTTTCAGTGTGCTGACACAGCAACCTCCACCACCCCACCACCACCAGTTGAGTCCCATCCTGTATGGGGGTAGGCTCCTCGATCCTACCTCCTATCTCCAGCAGGATCTGATGGTTCCGAGTACAACAACCTCGGACCGCCAGATGGGGCTTATGCCAAAGAGAGACCTTACATTCCTGTTTTATATTCATCAAATAAATGTAATCTAAAACTTTACTCAAATCGGCAAGCCTTCCTGATAGAACTCAGTTTCTTCTAATTGACTGTAAATAATTTAAATAAGTCAACTCAGAGAACATGTTTAAAAACAATGCATTATTTTTTTTTATGATAATGAAAAACATAATTACAATAAATAAATAAATTTTTAAAAAATTGTTAACGTAAAATTTTCCAAAGTGCAAAATTCTACTTTTTTTGTGTGTACTCTCTGTTTTCGGTTTCATGCTGTTTACCATCATGGCAGAGCAACACAAGACTGTCGATGTCTGGTTTAATGGCACAGACATTTCAGGTAACTCTGTCGCCCCCTGGAGTACTGTACAACGGGACCATGCATTTGAGACGTGTTGGCCAAGCATTCACATCTGTTTAGCTCAATTTTAGCCTACCTCACAACCATCTAGAAGCTCACCACAGCACCCACTCAGATTTAAGATTAATTTATTTAACATATGTGTCTGTTTAGCTAATTTACTTTGAGTTTTTCAGTGTTTGAGACATTAAAACAATGCATTAAGAATTCATCTCAGTCTGTGTTCAAGCTTTACAGCAAACCCAATAAAGACATCTGTTTAGTGGACTAGCAAAATGCTCCATCAATACAGCTGCAGTCTTTTGAAAAACAAAGAACAATTTGAAGAGCTAAACGGTCCAGGGAGAATGACATATGCTCACCATTTGGTATGACGCAGCAAAAAGAGTGTGGAGAAGTTTTATAGTTTGATAACATACTATATACTGAGCACAGGGGGGGAAATCTGCATTGTAGGAGTGAAAAGATTTTGTTTTTTTACCGTCATATTAGAGATGGACGAGCCTGGCTAAAGCTGTAGACTTTTTTAACGAATAGTTATATTTTTCTCTTCTGTTTCATTTTTTAAAGTAGTGGAACTTTACATCGGGGAAGGATTTATAAAGGATGTGAGTTACCTAACGGGACCTCTGGAGAAAGAGAGGCGGTTCTCAAGCAGTTTTAGCTTTGGGGGAAACTTGGTAAGCTCGATGCAGTCTAAGTTTGAAAGATTGAAAGCATTAAGAAATAAAACTTAATATATTCAAGTTCCCTCTCTGGATTTGGACTGTTTACCAGAAGAAAAACTTCACTTTTTGGAATATGAAAGTTTGATTTGTGAGTTTCATCCTTTGTATTTTTCTTTTTCTGGCATCTTAGCTGCGTGCATAGTTATTATTAATATTATTATTATTTTGGATTTATTTGGAGAATTTAATCAAAACTAATTTAGTCTTTAATCATAGCACAATTATTCCAAGACTATTTAGTTACTATTCAGGCCATGGCTGAGTCTCAAAACGTTGTCAGTTGTATACATAGATAGCTTTGTTTGGCATAATATAAATATTCTTTATGTGATATTCAAATTGGAGCTTGAGCAATTATACTCCAATTAAGACACTTATGGAGGTAATTCACCAAGTATTTCACATGGCGGTAATCTGCTGCATTCTCCACAACTCATCACTCAGAACGACCTGCAAGATTAAAAATTGTGCCATTCAAATTGATTTTAGCACTACATTTTTTTAGGTGTGTCTGGGGCATTTTCTGATTTGCATAATTATTTTAGTAAGTAGGGTGCTAAAACAGCACAGACATGTAAATAAATGATGCTATCAGTGGGCACAAGGTATGCACCAACGCTACTCACTATTACTCATATCAGACTGCTCATAGGGGGTAAATACTTTATTAAGTGTGCCGCATTGCCCACTTCTTGAGTGCATAAATTAACACTGTTAAAACATGAATAACGTATCATACATGTTAGCTGGGTTACTTTTAAGGGTAAGGGTCATGAATTGGCACTTTTAATTACTGAAAACGTAATATTGGTTGTATCAAGATATCAAACCTACATACACAAATGGAATAGCATAGGCATACAAACACAAAACCCATAGTCACCCTACGTACTTGAAACACTATTTAAAAAAAGATATATTGGAAATATATTACAATTTATTGTAAGTGAAGACTTCCTTTAGTAGCTACTGCATCTTTACTAAAACACCCCAATACACTATTTTGGGCAGAAAACAATTCCGTAACTCTGTAAAAATCTCTCCCCTCATGGCTTCTTCAGTTGTAAGAAGAATGAGCTATGAAATGTGGCTGCATTAAAGGGAACACATCTTGTATTGCAGTAAATCCTCCTAATATTCCTGCCTCATGTGTATCTGTATTGGTATGTACTGGTGCTCATGCACAGACACGGCAAATCAAAAGACACCTTTTTAATCTGCTTCCTTATTTTCTTGTTCACTCTGTTTGCTGCCTGTAGTATTCAAATCCCCTTCACAGAACAGTTGCCACGACACGCGAGCAACACTCTGATTACAACGTGAGTGAATGGTGGTTGGAATTGTGAGCTCTTCATGTTAATATGATGGCGAGATGAAACATCCTGCCGCTCTCTGTGAGAATATGCCATCTACCTGGAGAGTTTCTGCAGTTGGCGTGGGCAGTAGAAGAGAAGGAGGCGACGGCACCTGCGAATCTAAATCAAAGCCGTACACGGCCTCAAAGCAATAAGATGATGAGTTTTACCTCACAAAGGCACAGATGAACTGGATAAAATAGGCAGAGACAGGTGCGAGAAGCTGCATTGTGGACTCTGAGATCACAAAGCCCTGAATCTATTGAGTTCGTTGGCCCTCAACTCCCAAGTCCATATAGAGGCCTAATTAAGCTTATTAATTACATCAGCGGCAAAGTGGGGCTACAAAAGAAAGTTCAAAATCTTCCCTTTCTGATTCTCTTTGTTGCCGTTGCCAATGTGTTTGTCATTTTTGGTTCTGTACTGCAATTACAAAAACAAATTTGAAGACATTAATTAGGCTGGGTGGTAATATAAAGTGATATATAAGTAGCCTGATTAAATATACACAGTATACTGTATGAACAATATTTAGTATAAACCAAATTATAATTATTTGAATTATTCTGTACTATATATATTGAATTATCTTTATTTGGTGGCCTTTCTCAGCAAATGTTGATATAAATGTGATTAATTGGCATGTCATGTAATTCATTTGTTTAAAAATGTTAATCGACTGAGAGCCACAACATTAAAAGCACCTGCCTAATATTGTGTAGGTCCACCTCGTGCTGCCAAACAGCGCCAACCCGCATCTCAGAACATGATATTTTTCAGCACAATTGTACAGAGTAGTTATCTGAGTTACTGTAGACTTTATCAGTTCAAACAGTCTGGCCATTCTCCGTTGACCTCTCTCATCGACAAGACATTTCCTTCCACAGAACTGACGCTCACAGGATGATTTTTGTTTTTGGCTTCATTCTGAGTAAATTCTGTTGTGTGTGAAAATCCCAGAAATACTCAAACCAGCCCGTCTGACACCAACAATCATCCATGTGATTATCTAATCAGCCAATCATGTGACAGCAGTGCATGAAATCATGCAGATACAGATCAGGAGATTCAGTTAATGTTCACATCAACCATCAGAATGGGGAAACTATTTATCTCAGTGATTTGGACCGTGGCATGATTGTTGGTGTCAGACGGGCTGGTTTGAGTATTTCTGGGATTTTCATAGCATAGGCAGCTAACTTCCAAGTCAACATCCTAACTCAAATGGAACCTCAAAAGTGACTCATTTGTAACACTACGAAGGCAGATTATCTGCATCACATAAAGAGTGCATGAAGCGCTCTCGAATCAACTAGCATGTTGCTATTTTAGTAAACATACATAAACCCCCTTTATTGAATTTCTTTTAAAGGTATTTTAGAAGGCAGCATTAAGTTACTGCCTACCTATTGCAATAACGTTTGTGTCTAAAGTGTATTTATTATGCCTTAAAATGCTGTCTAGGTAGGTAGCTCACTATGCTTTGGAACAAAGCTGTTCCAGGAAGTATCCTCCTTTTACAGTCCTGTCACGGTTGATATTTCTTGTGGCAGATACATGCCTTAGCTCTTTGTAGAAGTCACATAAGTGTGGACAGAGGACACAAGGGCAGACTTTAAAAAGGCCACAGTCTGTCTGAGCAGTCTGATAAGAGCAGAGAGGTCAGAGAGTATCTGGAAACAAACTAAAAACAGTGATAGTGCTCTTCTACAGCAGGGAAAGACACTTCCTGTGGTGACTCAGCCACCGGTCTGTGACTCCACAGATATGTTTGCATGCACACTCTGGGGTTATTTATATTTTGTATGCTTGAGGTCAGTCTTTCAGTTAAGAACAAGCAGCTTAGGCGCGTGTTAGTCATTTTACACAAGATGTAGCTTTATTAGATGTTAATGCCAGGGGCAGAAACTCCATTTATGTTTGCTTGAATGCACTCACTTGCTCCTGTCAGAGCTAGCTCTCTTAGTTAACACCTACATGCTGGTTTCCACCAATATAAATTAGTCTCACACCATGTCCACATTGTGTGTGTGTGTCCACTGTGTGTGTGTGTGTGTGTGTGTGTGTGTGTGTGTGTGTGTGTCTTTGTGTTCATGGATGACAATAAAACTTACGTTTACTGTTCAGTCCGTTCCCTCCTCTTCCTTGCCCACCTTACCCTGTTACAATGTTTTAACAAATGATCATAAAAGCTATGTATTTTGCTTGTGTTTCATTAGTGAAGGCCAAGATGTTTTTTTATTGTGTTTTTTGTGTATATACAATGTGTAATATTTGTCATTAAACCTTTTTTAATAAAGTAAGGACATACACTTAGGTTACTTAGGTTAAAACATAACGTTTTGCATTGTTGCCAAAAAGTTCGATTTTGGTTTCATCTGACCAGAGCACCTTCTTCCACATGTTTGGTGTGTCTCCCAGGTGGCTTGTGGCAAACTTTAAACGACACTTTTTATGGATATCTTTAAGAAATGGCTTTCTTCTTGCCACTCTTCCATAAAGGCCAGATTTTTGCAGTATATGACTGATTGTTGTCCTATGGACAGAGTCTCCCACCTCAGCTGTAGATCTCTGCAGTTCATCCAGAGTGATCATGGGCCTCTTGGCTGCATCTCTGATCAGTCTTCTCCTTGTATGAGCTGAAAGTTTAGAGGGACGGCCGGGTCTTGGTAGATTTGCAGTGGTCTGATACTCCTTCCATTTCAATATTATCACTTGCACAGTGCTCCTTGGGATGTTTAAAGCTTGGGAAATCTTTCTGTATCCAAAATCCGGCTTTAAACTTCTCCACAACAGTATCTCGGACCTGCCTGGTGTGTTCCTTGTTCTTCATGATACTCTCTGTGCTTTAAACGGACCTCTGAGACTATCACAGAGCAGGTGCATTTATACGGAGACTTGATTACACACAGGTGGATTTTATTTATCATCATTAGTCATTTAGGTCAACATTGGATCATTCAGAGATCCTCACTGAACTTCTGGAGAGAGTTTGCTGCACTGAAAGTAAAAGGGCTGAATAATTTTGCACGCCCAATTTTTCAGTTTTTTATTTGTTAAAAAAGTTTGAAATATCCAATAAATTTCGTTCCACTTCATGATTGTGTCCCACTTCTGGTTGATTCTTCACAAAAAATTACAGTTTTATATCTTTATGTTTGAAGCCTGAAATGTGGCAAAAGGTCAAAAAGTTCAAGGGGGCCAAATACTTTCGCAAGGCACTGTATGTGCAGAATAGCGCCAAATAAAATCTGCGAATAAAGCAGCGTTTCCTCCCCATATGTTCAAGAGAACAAAATCGTCACTTCAGGGGAAATTGGTGCAAAATACTGGTTTTCAGTCCTGCATGGAGATTCATGCATTGCACTATAAAGCCTTTTCAATCGCTGTGATAAACTTAGGCCATGTGATGCAATTTAATTCCAGCGGTCACAGCTCTCTAATGATTTGGTACATCATCACGAATGAAACTATAAAAACTCATCCTTCGGCTGGTATTGGTCGAGGTCTCACAGGAGAGTGATTACCTCTCCACTCAATGTGCCCATTTGCTTGGATAAACAACACTGTCACCATTGCTACATCAAATAAATAGAAGCCATCACAGCAGAGCAATGGGGTCATTAACAGTGACCCACATATCGGATGTGTTGTCGGTCTGTGAAAACAGTGGGGTGGCTCATCTCGAAGATCAGCACAGTAAAATCACCCACATTCATTATTAAATAACACCAAAACTGCTAAATGGCATTCATTTTCTATTATAATAGAATCAGATCTGATAAAAATGGTGGTCTGCAAGAATGTGCTTCAATGAGTTCAGGACAGGGGTTAAAGTGGGAATTTTTAGGTATAGGGGCATAAAAAGGGCATATTAAGAACTTAAAAGGTTTTTTAAATGGGGACACTCACGAAATGGAGACAGAATGGATGAAAGAAAAACTAGACTGGAGCATAGAGGAAATGGAATGCAATGACAAACAAACTGTTTTGAGTTTCAGCCCAATAAAATCCCTGTTTCCCGTTCTGGATGATGATTGGTAAAGAAAAAAGAACGTGTGTTACAGTGATTTTACTAAGGGTAAGAAATGTTCTAAAACCCCCTTATGGTAAAATTCACATGGCCTCGAGTGGCTTATTGCCAGTGTAGGGTAAGTTACTCATTTACTATTGTAATCAGAATAATTTAGTGATTACTTTATAACAAAGTAATCACATTACTATTTACTTTTCTAAAACGTTTTTCCACTCAACAAATGTCAATAATTCGTCCTTGTCTGTTGTCATTCACTCGGCACAACACGACACACTTATTTACAATGACAGTGAGTGACTCCTCAGCCGTCACAAAAATGTAAACAGATGTACATATATGAACAAAACTCATGTTTTAAATGTATTGTACATACACTGTAAAAAAGTGGTAACCTGCGATTGTTCTAGATTACCTAACCTTTCAAATTAGTTTATTGGTGTTATTTTTTGTGTAAATCATATTGTTTTAGAAATATGTGAAACTCAAGTAATTTACTTCATTATAATTACCTTAATTGATAGTCACAATCTGTAATCAGAGTTTAAAAATCTGTTACACTACTTTTTTGACTAAAGTAACTAATTACTTTACAATGGAATAATGGAAAATAAATACTTTACAATTTATAATGGGAGTTATTAATAAAATAAGTCACCAAATAAGATACATTTTATTGAATAAAGTGCAGTGTAGAATCAGTTTGATTTGTTTTTATTTAAAAATCCAATAAGATTGAATACATGTGTGATCAACATCAAAAACATTTTATGGAAAGAGAGTTTCTGATATATTTGAAACTTGTAGCTTTACAAGTGTTTTGAATATGTGTTATTTTGTATTTTGTGCATTTGTATTGTATATTATTTCCAGTATGACTTGTAATGTCTTATAATAACTTAAAAATATCTTGTGGATGTTTATAAGAAGACATTGCTTTTGTCACTTATAAAATAGATGATAAAATAGGATGTTGTTAACTATGAATAGGTTAGTATTATAATGTATTGTAATTGTGGTTACAGTTATTTACGAGACGTTATTACATATTATTATGTAATAAAGTATTATGAGACATTACTAATGCATTATATACTGTATATGGGCTTCATAGAGTGTTACCAAATGGTTTAAGGAAAATGTGTGTCCTCGATATTGTATTATGTAGCAATTGTTTTATAAAAGTAATAAGGCACCTGAGGTCATGATATATTGTAAATATAGTCAATTTGTTGTGCCTAACATCTCCCATTAGTCAAAACTATATCATAATATACCACATACCTTATTGATTCATTGGTAACACTTTACAATAAGTTTCCATTTGTTAACATTGACATGATAACACAAACTAACAATGAACAATACTTTTACAGCACTTGGTTAATTGGTTAATGCTAATTTCATTTTTTTGCATATGTTGTATGCGATAACATTAGTTAATGCAACTAACATGAACAAACAATGAACAATTGTATTTTTATTAACTGGCATTAATAAATGCTGTAAAAAATATTGTTAATTAGTTCATGATAACTAGTTAATACATTAATGTTAACGATTGTAACTTTATTGTAAAAAGTGTTACCGCTTAATTTATATTTCAAGAGATGCTATGCAGAACTCTTTCTGTAAAGCTGGAAATGGGTACAGCTTATCCATCTAAAGGCTCAGTGCTTAGAGACACCATCAAAATCAAGGTGCCCAATCCTTGTGACAGCTGACACATAAAGATCTGTCCAAGGCAGACCTATCATTAAAACAACATTCTGCAAACCCAATTTAAATCCGGAATGTGACGGGGTAGTCAGTCAGTTTGCATGTCCAAATATCCCAATGGTAATGCTGATTCTTTTTCATTATTTGCTACTAACTGGCATTAAATTGCTGTGTTAACTATTGGTAAATATGGACAACAACAGTACCCTAAAACTATGGCTAAATTATTTGATCTTGATGAGAGATTATGAAGACATTTTCTATCTCATTTTAATACTAAATCACACTTTCCTGTACATTTTCTGAGCAATCAGACATTTATCAAAGACAATAAAACAGTGACTGTACAAATGATGACAGGAAACCCTCGTCTAGAGCAGTGCTGCTGATGTGTTTACATGTTGCATGATGCTTTGCCTTTGAATATAAAGACAGAAAACAGCTTTATAATGGAGCATTTACAGATACACTGACTCTATTCTCTATAGAGAGCTTCACATTAACTTATTTTAATCTTATTCGTATTGTCTTGATATCACTGTCCTCTCTGGTGGGCTCAGAGCACAGGCATCTACAGTAAATGAGGTCTTGAGATGTGTTGTTGCATCAGGATTGAACATGAAGGAATAAACTTAAGGCTGTGTTTCTATTGGCAGGGGGATGTAGGAGCAGACTGCGTGTCTTCATCCATTATTACGGTGTCCTTGGTATGAATGCAATCTCCATTTTCTGTTTTTCATTACAAATCCAGTGATCCATCAAAGGTCTGGTGCCCACTGAATGCTGATGACAGATTGACAACAGCAATACCTTTCAACCGAAAAATATTAGTGTTGACGTGGTGCTACTTCACCCAAGACTTCTGTCATTCTTCACCCTCATGTCGTTACAAACCCATATACTGTTATTTTTCCAGTGGAACAAAATTGGTCCCAATTAACATTCCAACCTAGTCTCATAGAATGAATGTTACTATAACAAATTTTTTTTCTATTATGTTTCAACCACATATTCCTGGTGAAATTAACACAAGAGGCTCTACAACAACTGTGCGTTTTGTTCACTTTTCACAAAACTACAATGGCTGATTATGACTTTATAAACACTTAGTTTTCGCACTATTACTCACACACTACTATGTAATGAAATCAATACACTTTTACTCAAATGCATAATTTGAAAAACTATATATTTTAACACTTGTATTACAGACTCACCTACATTTCCAGCATGATTATCTTGCGCAGTAGCTCAACTGATAGAGTGTTGGACTTTGTGCTTGGAAGACTGCGGCTCGAGCCTAGCGAAGCACGCAAGCTGACACGTGAGACGAAAGTGTCATAGAAGTGACACGAAATGATGTGGATGCTTCAGAAAATGTTCTTTTCATGTTGCATTTGCTCTTAGAACACTATTGGTTAGGTTTAAGTTGGTTTAGGGTTAGGATGTCGGTTTTGTGTATACCTCTCACTTCATTTTAAAGTTTTAGGTTATTTTATTAAAACCTCCATCTAACATTCACCTTAAAAACCTTGCCTAATTACAACACAATTTCACTCGCTTTTGGCGCCCCCTCACTGGACATTTCCCGTGTACTAAAGCACATTTCATTTTACAAACATTTTGCCACGGTTACATAATTTTCATGCGATTTTTCACAAGTTAAATCAAGAGTTAAAATTTTAAAAGGAAATAACCACCCGATCTGAAAATGTAAAAAGGCAGATACATGCACAATCATAAGAGCTTCAAGGATCTACTTTAGTCTGTCTGATATCAACAGATATGAGAAACACAAGCACCTGAAACTCCTTTTACACCGGTAATCCACTAAAATAACAGATAATTCTGCTTGACGTGTTGCATTTGTGCTTAGATAAAATTTCTACAACATCTTGGAGAAACTGCACCATTTTTTCTTTCTTTCTCTTTTCTGACTTTGTTGCTCTTTATTATCTTGCAGTAACACACTGACAGAGTGATTGATGTATGTCGTCATGAAACAGAGACCCTCCCCTCCAGATCCGAAAACAAGTGGTAACAGGAGATGCATTTAAGTGACCAGGTGTAAACAGTGATGTGTCTCACATGACCACATGTGATCGGATCACCTGAGACACATGTTAATACCAGGTGGAAACGGGTTGTAACTACTATGCACTAAAATGAAATACATACATACATTACAATGTTGTTCTGCAATTCACATTTACTGCAACTGAAATGAAGGAACAGGTGGGTTTCTTGGTAGGATTTAGACACTATTCACAATTAGTTAATTGAATGTTGTTTGTTATTTGATTAATTGCGCAGCCCTAATAGGTGTCATATTTTATTTGAGAGTTGTGATAAACCAATATATCGGCCAATATTTGGTTATTTTGCGATTGTCCAATAACCGTGTTATTTGGTCGATTATCTGGGGTGTTATCTTTCCCTTGTGTCAGTTCTGATTACATCTGATTTGCTGTTGTTAATCTGTATGATGTGCTGTATATCTGCATTTATATCGGCCTTCCTGCTTGCTTGATATCGGCATTGGCAGTTGAAAATATATTGGTAAACCTCCATTTGAGAGGTCCAGCAGAAGGAAAGATTTTCAGATTGTTCCTCATACAAAGTTGATTTGTCTCTTTTTTTTTGGAGCTTGAAAGTCACTATGAACTGTCGTAGTCCAAACAATCATTTCGGTCAGCAGTTTCAAAAATGGTAAGTAATGGGCCCAGAAATAAGAAGCTCTTTAAAGGGGTCATGGCACGAGGAATCAAATTTTCCTTGATCTTTTGACATTGTCATTGAAGGCATTGTACTATTAGAAAAAAACTGCATGTTTCAGAACAGAAAACTTCCTCCTCAATAGAAAAAGAGCATTTATTTAAACCAAGCTGCAAAAACGGCTCGTTTGGAATTTATGGACCTTGTGACGTCGCAAGGACCAAATACATCAGCATATGACTACCTCTTCAGCAAGAGGAGGGAGATGAGCCTGTCATGGGAGATTTATCCAAAGTGGACTTACACTGGAAACCTTCATATGTAATTAAATGATTTTCTACATAAACATTTAGGCTTTGAATGTTATGATGCATCTCGTGCTGCTTTTAAAAGACGCAATGTCAAGTTATAACTCTAAAAAGGAGACCTCCATTCTTTTTCATCTTCCTGTTTGCTGTCTTGCTGTTGTGATGTTTTGAAGGCATCCTGGGCCAATTTTGCACCCATCTGAGCTATTTTTTAAATCGTTTTGATGCATTTCCGCAATGTGCTTGCATTTTAAGAGCAGTACAAGCACAACTTTTCTGCTGATACTTATTGCCATTGTCTCTGCTTTGGCCAGTTGAAACACCCAACATCACCATGTATTGTATAACATTTGTGTATTCAAAAGATTTAATCGTGGATTGTATGTGTTTTCGGCTCATATCAGTGTGGATTGCTTATAAACCAGTCACGATATGATTCAAGCTTTGCAAAGGAGCTGTCATTGAAAGATGGTGCAGTTAAAATTGGACTATTGTACAAAAAAACTGAAGTAAGCAATTTAATTCATGAATATTTCATGAATTAAATTTCATGACTGTTTGATAGTTTAAGCTGTACTTGAGTGAACAGTTTGTTACATTCTGAAAATATGTGTTGGGTGTACGTTAAGAGTTTAAACTGAAATGTAGTTGTATAATGTTGTGTGGAGTTTGTTCTTCTGATTTAGGTAAAAAAAAATGGTTAGCCAATCACAACAGTGGGCGTTTATGTTAAAGTCTTAAAAGGCCAGGCAGCTTAAAACCGAGCGTGGACAGGGTGGAAAATTATTGCATATGACTAAATTAGGACTGTTTTGGTGCAAAAAAAAACTTTACTAACATTAGAAGTGGACCTTAAACAAGATAATACAGTTATAAAAAAAAGAATATGTTATGACCCCTTTAAAGTAAAAGCTCAAATCTGTCCCATCAGACACCTCCCACCTGTGACAGTCTGTAGACTGGGTAAGATCTGGACATCAGAGCTGTAAAGATAAGCTAATTTGATGAGGATCTTCCTCCTGCAGAACAAGATGTCCTCTGTCACTTCAATTCATTTCATGTATCGGCAGCTAAGGCAGTTTGAGTAAGAGATCACAGAGTACACACCAGGCTGCCATGCCAATAACAACACAGCGACTAATATAACACACTTTCCATAGATCCATCACAAACACACACCCACCTTCAACAGCATATTCAAGGATTACAACAAGCTGAAACTTGAGCTGTAGAAATATGTCTAGTACATACTTCACTAAAACAATCATGTAAACCCTTGAACTCGAAGCAGGCCATTGTTAGCGGATGGATGATTAATGCCAAAACATCTACTTGAGGATAACAGGAGTTAAACCTGGGGCCTCATGTATAAAACTGTGCATTTATTCCTTCCAAAAAACATGCATATGCATGAACAACAGGATTTCTGCACTCACAACAGTTTTCAGGCTTATAAAACCGTATGTACAACATCTCAAGTTCACTTCATAAATTCCAATTTTATGGGTGATTTTTCTTGTGCAACCCCAAGACACTACTGACTTATCTCCTACACCCAGGCACCCTAATGCGACAACCAGTTGCCCACCATAAAGATCAAAATGCCAACCCAAACACTGCATCCTAGTGCCGCACTTGGTCCCAAGCCCTTCTGAAATGTGACATCAGAGGCAGTAGTCAGGGGAATAAAAAGTACATTTAACGCTTATAAGAGCCCTCCAAGACATCAGCTCTGCTGAAACATCAACTAGAATATCATAAACAATGTATTTCATCTGCATACACAGCTACTATTCAATGGCCATCTATGGAGAGAGATGCTTTTTGCCAGCAGAATAGTGTAGTTACAGCATCTACCAGCAGGAGACAACTACCAATGCTAGCCAAACATTGCCCTCTTGGCGTGGACAAGATGACTTTTTATAAATCCCAACGCGTGGATGAGAAATGGCGTACACGATTTGTGCTGCACTTTATGTGTTTATACATAGTTCCCCTAGTGAGAAAATAGCTGAGCGTGAGGAATATAAAACAGTTGATAATTTAAACAAGCACTTCTGCCCATAAGAGACTTATTCTTGTTATTTGACCAGCTGGATAATACCGCTTCTATTTGTGAGCATCTGTCTACAACCCACATTTCCCAAAAGCCAACAAATGCCCGAGAACGTTATTATTGACCACCCAACAGTACTGTAAAATGGCAGATGATGATAGTTTGTGCTGGCAAGCCTGGAAAATTATACAGTTGGATAAAACGGCTTGTGTTCATGAGCCAGAGGGCATGAAAGCTTTTTTTTAATATATGAAGAGGCAAAATAGTGTGACGGCAAAAAATCTGTTTTTGAATCTCTGGAGTCCTTGAAATCGCAGAAGCATCTTCTGTGAGGTTGAATATTTACTGAGTCACTGGCGTAGAATTGGGGGAGACAGGGGCACAAGTATACACACCCCTTTCATAAGATTTTGTAAGCCTAAATGGGAAAACTCTTGTGCCTGTGTGGGTACTGGAGCTGTAGCTATAGTTACGGATGGATGGCCAGGTTGAATATGAACTTTAATTTCACATGAAACTGAAGCTTAAACACACAAATACCAAAAATAACAGATTTACCAGACTCATATCCATCAAAAAAGCTACTTAAATTGGCTGTTTGTGAGCATTTAAAGGGTATATGTAAAATAAGCAGACGAAGTCCTAGAAAGAAACATTCTACCAATGGGACAGGATGCTCCACTAGTCATCCAACAACAAACTAGTACGTTTAATATTTTTAGCTGTGTTGATTTTAAAGTGATGAATTAAAGATGGCACTTTTTGTATTGTTTAAGCCGCTGACAGTGTGCGATGCATGTGTGTGTAGTTACTATCAGCGAGTAAATTTGACATCATCCTCATTATTTAAAGCGTTGCTTCTGTACAAATTTAACTCATTCAACAATAAATGTGAATTTTAGTCATGATCAGACTTTATATTGCCTGCTGAAAGCAATGTTCCCATTATTATTCTGCATAATAAAAGGTTTATTTGTAAGGTGTTGTGAACAGTATTTGTTGCCGATTCTTCATGTTGGGGTGTCTGGCAGAACAACGGATTGTTTTAATAAACTGATTCATGCCGTGAACTAAATGTTGCGCACCCACAATAATCTTACATTTATGCACTTTTGAAGCACTCTGTTTACTCTTCAGCACATCACTGAGCTCGGGATGCTCAAAAGCGGTGTTGTGCCCTAGATTGGAGCATCTCTACCTCCTATTTATGTGTGTGTGTGTGTGTGTGTGTGTGTGTATTTATCAGTTATCTTATTATGGGGTTTCCCTTAGCGTCCACATATCCCCCAGAAATACATACGCTAAGACGTTTAGACAATTGTTATATGATGCATCAGTGCTGTTGCATAATAAGAAAATGTGCAAATAATTATAAAACTGGTTAACTGTCATTTTTTTTTTCTCAGACTCTAATCTAACTTTCAAACACCTCTCCATCTCTGCATTGAATATAATTTGTTATTTATCTGTAGATTCATTTCAACTGTTTGCATTGTGTAAAGTGTTTTAATGAAACTTTACAACCCCCTTCAAAAAAAAAAAAAAAAATAACACCCCTGCCAGACCCACATTTGGTCCCCCTCAATGTTCAAACCAAATCTACTTCTTTGGTCTGAGTTTATTGCTGTACCTTTGATGCTAAAATTACCTGTTATAAAGCCAAGCACTGCACCAACAGGCTGCTTTTTGTTCCACCACGTGGACTGCTGAGAATTCACAATGTATCTTCTGGCACATCCCAACCAGTAACTGGGGAATTCAGCAGTTCCTAATAATGTGCGTGGGATAAAACGCTCTTGCATGAGAGATTTGTCAGTCGTGCCTGTTTCAAAAAGTGCCGTTTGACAGCAAAAGAGTGTCACTACACAAACTCCCTCTTGAATGTTATTACATTTTATGAAGACAAAACTAAAGTAAAAGATCAAGAGAAAATGAAAGAGATGAAAAAATAATGCATTTGTCATAATGTTTCTAAATAAACCCTGCGTGAAATGCAATCTTTTACCTGTCTGAAAAGTTTGCTTTGGATATTATCTGAACAAAAGTAAAAAAACATTTAGATGATGTTAAAGACAAACTTAAAACCTACTTCAGTGAATGAATGGCCTGTAGTTTCATTACATTGAGACTGTAACAACTTTGAGGGATTACAACAGACCACCAGATCCATTAATGATGCATACAAACAGTTTAATACTAGAAGTTAGAGGAAAAAATTACATTTCAAATTATCATGAAATTATATTTCACAGTATTAACATTTGGTTCTACGATGAAGTTACTAATAATATTGGTGTCCTACGAGCGATCTTCATCTTAAGCTTTATTTACAAATCATTGGAGAATCTGGGGAAATGTCAAAATCGAATATTCCTTTTGGACCGCCAAACAGCCAGAAGCCTGATGTCACCCATTCACTTGCATTGTATGGACAATAAGAGCTGAAGTGCATTTATAAAATTCTTCATTTTGGTTCTGCTGAAGAAGGAAAGACATACATCTGGGATGGCTTAAAGGTGAGTTTTTGGGTGAAACAGTCCTGTTGATTTAATGACCCTTCGGACACGAACACAACTTCCGACTTGTTTGTAATTATCATTAAGTCAGTGATGTGAACTCTCGTGGCCGCGGCAGTGACCAATGAGCTTCCACACACACTGAAAAACTGTCCAGCCATTGCACTGCTCGCAGCTAATCAAAACCTTTCTTCAGCAAATGCAAACCCTCCTATCGCACATGACAATTGTTATCCATGTGATTTTGTAATCACATGTTTTTTTCTGGAGTTATCAGAAACAGAATGAGCTTCATTGCCAAGTGTTGTTATGTACACAATTATTTTTGTTTTGGTGATAAGAAAAACAAGTGCACATAGAGCATTACAGTGAGACACAGAATATATATATAAATAGACATACAAATTATAGGACAAATAACAGAATGGTGTATGTACATGTGCAAGTGGTAATGTATGTGCAAGGTATATATAATATATTAAATATGTGAATTTACATATGTACATGAGATATGTATTTACATTATTGCACTAGGATGGAGTCCTGAGGCAGTTTAATTGTTCATTAGGAAAATGGCCTGAGGGTAAAAAACGTTCTTGTGACTGGATTTCCTGGCGTTCAGTGCTCTGTAGCGCTGGCCAGAGGGCAAAAGTTCAAAGAGGGAGTGGGCAAGGTGTGCGGGCTCCAGAGTGATTCTACCTGCACGTTTCCTCACTCTGGAGACATACAGGTCTTGGAGGGTGGGCAGGGGGGCACCAATAATCCTCTCAGCAGTCCTGACTGTACTTTGTAATTTCCTTCTGTTTGATTTGGGTGCTGAACCAAACCAGACAGTTACAGATGTGCACAGGACAGACTCAGTGAGGCCGAGTAGAACTGAGTCAGCAGTTTCTGTGGCAGGTTAAACTTCCTCAGCTGACGAAAGTACAACGTCTGGAGAGCCTTCGAACCTGAATGATTCCACTGCTACCACAGTGCTGTTCAGGATGGTGAGGGTGAGTTTCCCCAGTATCACTAGCTGCTGCCTATCTGTCAGAAAGTTGGTGATTTATTGATAGATTGGGGTGGGCATGGAGAGCGGAGTCAGTTTGGTTGAGAGAAGATCAGTCATGATGGTATTGAAGGCTGAACTGTAGTCCACAAATAGGATCCTTGCATAAGTCCCATGTCATCCACAGACATGTTTGTTCTGTAAGCAAATTGAAGGGGGTCCAGTGATGTCCTTCAGGTAGGCCAAGGTCTCTCAAACGACTTCATGACCACAGACTTGAGAGCGACAGTTCTGTAGTCATTAAGTCCTGTGATTTTGAGTTTTTTGATTACCGGAATGATGGTGGAGGATTTGGAGCAGCAGGGAACTTCACACTGCTCCAGTGATTCTATTGAAGATCAGTGTGAAGATCTGGGCCAGTTGGTCAGAGCAGACTTTCAGACATACAGGTGAAACACCATCTGGGCCTAACGCTTTCCTAGTCTTTTGTTTCTGAAAGACACAGCAGACATCCTCCTCACAGATAATAAGTGCAGATTGAATTGCGTTGAGGGAGGAGGAGGGGGGTTCCAGGAGGGGTTGGTGTGTGTGAAGTGAAGATCAGAGCGGGTGTGTGGTGTGAGACTGGGCTTTTCAAACCTGCAGTAAAACACATTCTGTTCATCAGTCATTAGCTGACTCTCTACAAAGTGAGGGAGAGGTGTCTTGTACTTGGTGATGCTTTTTAAGCCTTTCCGCACAGATGCAGGATCGTTGGCTGAAAACTGTTATTTTTAGCTTTTCAGAGTAGCTTTATCCGACTTCTGTAAGCATCCTCTTTGGCATGATGAAGCTGTCTGAGTTTTCCTGTAAACCATGGTTTATCATTATTGATTGATAAAAATGTCCTGGTAGGGATACACATATCCTCACAGAAATTAATATATATGATGTCACAGTATCTGTGAGCTCATCCAGGTCTGTTGCTGCAGCCTCAAAAACTCTCAAATCAGTGCAGTCAAAGCAGGCTTGTAGTTCCAGCTCTGCTTCATTGGTCCAGCTCTTTACAGTCCTTTCTACAGGCTTAGGTGATTTTACTTTCTGCTTGTAGGTCGGGAGAAAATGAACCAGACAGTGATCAGAGAGTCCTAAAGCTGCATGTAGGGCAGAGTGATATGCATCCTTTACAGTGGTGTAGCAGTGATCCAATATATTATTTTCTCTGGTGGAGTATGTGATGTGTTTGTATTTTGGCAGTTCAGGTGTGAGGTTAGCTTAATTAAAATAACCCAGAATAATGATAAGAGAGTCAGGTGTTGTTGCTCCATGTCTGTGATGTGATTAGCTAGCTGTTGCAATGCTGCATTCATGCATGCTTTTGGCGGGATATAAACACTCACCAGAAAAAACAAGGAAAACTCCTGCGGTAAGTAGAAAAGCTTACTATTGAGGAAGAGCACCTCTAAATTAGGACAGCACATTTTCTACAATGCTGTTATGTCTATGTGGAGGGGAGGGGGGCGGTGCCGGGTCGGGGGGGATGAAGGCGGCCGGTGACGATTGTTCGAGAGAGAGAGAGAATTACGGGCATGTGCGCATGTGTGTTTGTTTATGTTGTGTTTTAATTTTCATTAAATTATTATTTATGTTGACAAGCCGGTTCTCGCCTCCTCCTTGCCCATCGTTTAACTGTTTTACATTGGTGCCGAAACCCGGGAGGGAGGAGGGATGCCCGTCGCAGAGTCCTCGACACTGCCATCCACCCTGGGGAGCGCCACTGCCATCTGCCGGGTGACGGAGTAGCCCGACTGCCCAGATGCGGGGAACGGCCGTCGTCCGCGGGGCAAGTGGGGACTGGATACCCTGACTGCCTGGAGCAAGGGAGCCGCTGCCGGGGGCGGAGGAGTGCCCTGCCGTCCCCAGAGACGCGGAGGGGTCGAGGGAGACCGCCGTCCGCGAGGGGAGGAGGGAAGTAACTCTCCGACCGCCCGGAGCGGTAGAGCCGCTGCCAGGGGTGGAGGAGTGTCCCCATTTGCTGCCAGGAAAGCAGAGGCGCATTCTGCCCACTGGGGGTCGAAGGTTTCACTCCGGTTCGCCCGGGGTTGGAGCGGCTGTCGTCCGCCTGAGTGTGGAGGAGTGTTCGAGGACCACGCGACGGTACATCAGAGAACCGGTGAGTGAGCTTTTTCTCTCTCTCCTCTCTCCCTTTCGCACCGTGTTGGCCTTTTCCCTCGTCTATTTTGTTGTTGTTTGTCCCCTTCTATCTCCTCCCAGGGCGAGGAAGGCGGGGATGACCACGCGAGATACACCCCGCCCCAGGGATAGGGGGGGTGTAAGTCATGCCGGTGGCACCCCGGCCTGAAATAACGCCGGGAGGAATGTGGAGCGGAGGGGGGCGGGGCCGGGTCGGAATATCGCGCGCCGCCCGGTCCCCAATCGGCCTGATGAGGCGCGCAAGGGATAAAGGCGGCCGGTGACGATTGTTTGAGAGAGAGAGAGAGAATTACGGGCATGTCCGCATGTGTGTTTGTTTATGTTGTGTTTTAAGTTTTCATTAAATTATTATTTATGTTGACAAGCCGGTTCTCCCCTCCTCCTTGCCCATCGTTTAACTGTTTTACAGTCTGTACACCAACTTTCGTTAATGTAAAATCATTTTCCACCACCTCTCGTTTTCCCAGATAACTCCGCGACGCTCTGAACAGCTGAATGTCCGGCAGATGAAACGTGTTCTCCAGAATGGCTGCACTCAGCCAGGTTTCTGTGAAACCGAGATAGAAAAGTCCATATTTGTTTGAGTGAGCAGAAGCAGTTCGTCCATTTTGTTGGCGAGGGTGCAGATATTCGGCAGATGAATACTCAGCAGCGGAGTCCTAAAGCTACATTGATGAAGCTTCCCAAGTGCGCTGGATCACTTTCTTCGTCTTTTGGATCGCTTATAGAGCACTGCTGCTCCTCCAACTAAGATGTCTTATAAAAAGTCCAGCAAAAATATATCAGTTATGCTCTGTCGAATATTCAGCTGTTCATCCCTGGTGAAACTGATATGAAAAGAGTGAAAAAACATGCCAAACTAACAAAAGTGTCAAAAATGCTAGAGAGCTCCACACCAAAGCAGCCATCTGCGACTCCATCTTTTTTGTATTATCCACCATTTAAATGACTATTAAAAAAGAAGTGGAGGCAGGACAGTCTGTTCATTGAATGTAAATCTTGTTCTTACTGAATCTGCACATGAACATATACTTTCTACAACAATCCCTGAAGGTACAAATACACAATCACACACATTTTCGGTGTATAAAATAAAAGTTTTTTAATTACTAAAAGTTTAGTTATTTAATTTTAAATCTTCTACACCTGAAATCAACATACATCATGAACCAAAATGGATCTATAGTGTTGCCCTTGTCTAAATTCTTAGTAAATCATGTAATCTGCTCAGGATAGCATATTGCAGCTGCTGAAAATATCATCACAGCTCTGATCATGAGAAATGAAGCAATTACATCCACCTAAACAGCCCGTCACTGTCTGAATGAAACTGAAACAGAATCAAAATGTTCCTCTCAGGGTTTGAAAAGCAGTGGGAGGGAACAATTTATTACTTACAGAAACATCCATATTAAAATAGAAACTGTTTATGTGTATTGTGGGCTTTATGAAACACATAATAATGTCAAGAGTTAATGAGCTCAAAAGATTGCGATGAACGGATGATTTACCAAGAACACCATGTCATTTTTGAGCAAAAAGGCAACCTGTGTTTCTGTGAAGGCAATTACTTAGTGGTTTCCATGGAATCAGAAGCCGTGTCACGGAGGAAGCGCAAAAGGGAAAGGTGAACATTTTTGAATTGATGCATAAATGTCTGATAGGGGATGGCACTCAGCAATTTGTCAGAAGGGGGTCGATTTCAGGGTACTTTCACAAGCAACATGTGCATTTCCTGTGTGATCATTTTGTTTTGACTGCAGAATGGTGTAGTTACAACATCTACCAGCAGTAGCTAACTGTCAATGCTAACAAGCCGAACCCAGATCCCCTGGGTTGGTGTAGTGTGGCATAATGGCTAAAAGGGCCTAATAATCAGAAGGTTGTTGCTTTGTCTCTAGATAAAAGCATCTGCACAATGACTACTGACTAAAATTAATGTAATGGGTGACAAAAGTGAGATCACATCACTACATGTCCTGAAAAGCATTGAATGTGATGTGAATCTAATAACAGCCATTAAAACAGCCATTCTAAGGTGTCTATGTCACTTGTCAAAGTGCTTATTACATGTGATAAAACCACATTAAATGGCTTTAAGGGTCACTTTCAATATTGCTGCTTCATTCAATGAAAAAAGAGCTGATTGAAAAAGGTAGTCAGCTGTGCCTCATCAACGTGTGGCTTTAGATGGGAGCTTTATAGGAGCTCTGGAAAGCTGAAGGAGGCTTGTATCACTGCTGGAGGCTTTTCACCATCAGTGGTGGATTTGGCAGGTCTTTAAGCTAAAAGTTACACTTCATGTGTCAGGGTCCCCACTGTCATGATAAACCTGGATATATCAGGGAATTTTAAAACAGGTTTCCAGGTTTGGAAATGTCAAAGACTAGTCTAAAGTATACCCAGATAGCACACTTATACACCTCTCTGATGTCCATTTAAATATTTTCATCTGGAAAGCATCACAAACTAATTAACATCTGTTAAACATCTTAAAGATCAGATTTACAAACATTAAAAATCATAAACATCTCAAAGACATCCGCTGAATATCTTATTGACATCTTACAGGAAACGTCTTCTTTACACTCAAAGAATCAATTCATCATTACTAGCACTCAATGACTTTGAAACTAGCCCAACTTCCCTGAAAATGCTCTATAAACTATTTAAAAATATGAACTTCCCTTAACCTATATGCCATTTATTATAACGATTTTAATTAAGAAATTGAGCCTGTTCAGAGTAATTACTGTGAAAGATTTAAACAACCTGACGGCGGACAGTTGACATTAGCAAAGATGTTGACTTGCTGTGTCTAATAATGGATGAGGATGATGTAGCTTTTTTCCTCAGCAGTGATATATGAAGAGGCTTGTTTTTAACATCAGAGCCTTTCTTGGTTAGTATTTCCATTTCCTTGGTAATGGTGATGATATATTGATTTTTCTAAGATGAGCTGCTTAAGACTCTCATGGAATATATTTGTTATGATTGCAGGATGAGGCAGACAAGGAGTTTGGATCTACGTGCGGTTTATTGAACAGAGTGGAAATAAACAGACAGGAACAAATGAAACTACCACGATGGGCAAACAGAAACTAAAACACGAAAACACTGGCACTGGGAATACACGGCTGGAAAAACCACGGGAAGACAGGCATGGGAGCGAACATGAGAACACGGGTAACATCAGCGACATCAAAACAGTAGAAACAACGAACGACAGGGTAATGGAGGAACAAACAGGGCTTAAATACACATACACATGATTATACAAATGACAGACAGGTGCGAACAATGACATAGTGACGGCAGTGATGAGGGCAGGGAACTATGGGAAATGTAGTGCATGACAGTGACATGTGAAACGCGGGGCAGACAACAGGGAATCGTAACAATATTGCTTTTATTGCATTTGTTTATTTTTTTGACTTAGGACAGAGAACAACCACCTAGCAACCAACTGGCAACATGCTAAAATCCAGTGCCCTGGTAACCACCCTAGTATTGTGGCGGTGAGTATTACCTTTCAAACACAAATCTGGTACTCTTCATATCGGTGCATACTGTTCAAATGACCTGTTCGGAAAATACAACAAAGACTGCAGTCATACGATAAAATATTTCAAAAGATTAAAAGAACATACCACAGACTTTCTTTCATTCAGCTACTCTGGGGTGCAATTACACAGTTGTTGAGCCTTAGCAATAGCACTGTGAAATCCCTTAAACACATTTTTATATCTGTTTTATGTAGCTGATACATTTTCTGTGATATTATGAATTTGGATGGATGGAAACTCGACTTGACTTTAATTTACACATAATTAACCTAATTTAAATGAAATCTGTTACTTTCAGTATAGTTTTTAATTTGTTCTTTGGTTATTTGGTAAGCTTTATAGTATAGGCATTTAAATATATACAGTATATATATTGAATTGAATAAATTACATACTCCCCTATTGTGTTCCTGACCTTATTCTTGGGTCAACGGCCTATGAAACTTTAAAGCCTATTACTGTCTGCAATTTCCCTTAAACCCTCAAATGAGTGTTGAGGTGGCCATTGCCACAAGACAGCATCATCTAATTAGCTACTATTTGAGCGCTGACATTTTCCCCCGCTGCTGGGATGAAGTGAATGAGTCAGATATCCGCACAGCTCAGTGATACACACTCACAAGGGATGGAGTTTACCTTGTGGGGACGCTTCAGAGGCAGCCTTTTTAATATTAGCAGTCGAGCTGTCTTCTGCTTACGGGTGATATCACATTTATTTTCCGCCCATGCGAACGGACAACATTAGCACCTCAGTATCTGAATTGAAGTGAGTGTTGCAACAGTATGACTAGGAGGAATAAAGCACATTAAATCATTTTAATTGGATCATAAGTCATTATACATTTTTTTACATTTACGTGTGCTACTGCTGTTGTGGCACTCTTGTTAAACAGCTTTACCATTGTATTATAATATGCAAAAATATCAGCAAAGTATTAGTGGTGTTTGCTAAATAAGCATATACTGTACGACTACTATTGCTCATATACACCCTTAACCCTAGGTATTAAACCTCGCTTGTAACTCATCAAACACCATTTGTGCTACCGACAGTATGATACCTCAAATTGTGCTGTTTATTTTTTTTAAAGTTATCTGACTAGGGATGCCAAAAGTACCGAAGCTTCTGTACCAAGTCAATTCTAAAATAAAAAAGATGTAATGATACCAGTGTTTCTACAGTACCGGAAGTACCGTTCACTGACTCAATTCAGTCCCCGCACACTGGCTGTCAAATGTGCTTTCAAATCCTCACACGATTACTCCACCAAAATGCTGCTGATTGTCTCGTCAGATCTGATGCACAACCGGAGGAACAAAGACGTGATCAGAACATTAAACAGAAAAACAACTCAATGTTCTTAATTCATTCATTTGTTTTTATGACTGCTCTTAGTTTACTTAGTTATAAATCATTATAACTGTTTACCTGAGTAATTCATTAAAACAACTTGAAGCAATGTTTACACAATCGAGAAACAAAACATTGTTTTAATGTATTATTTATATTAATATTTCACGTTTTAAATAGTGTTATAATAGCATATTTTCGTCATTTTGAAATAGCTATCGAGAATCATGACATTTGACTGGTAATAGATGTGTTTTTGGTCATGTTTGGTTTTCTGGTCTTTTATTTTGAAAAGTTTTGTTGTGTCATGATACGTGTCATGTTTTCATTGGTTCTTTCATGTAATTGGTTTATGCTTATTGTCTTATCTTGTTTAGAGTTCTGTTTGTTCATTGGCTTATGTTTCCTTATGTCCATGTATTTAAGTCCTCATGTTGCCATTGTCCTGTGTCGAATAGTGTTTATTGTAACTGAGTTCAGTTCATGTCAGGTTTATAGTGAAGTTTCAAGTTTATGTGTCAAGATCATGTTCAAAGAAAACTGCACTTGGGATCATCATACTGTCTTGTCTGCTCCTGTGTCCTGCCAGATACAAGACGTTACAGTAATGGTGCTGAATAAAATGTTGATATCGTGACAACCCTAAATCAACATACAATTTTCACCTGGCAGATGAAAAAACGGTAAGAAAAAGCCCATGGACTTACCGTGCATTCAGACCAGAGGCGTCGATAGCGTCAAATCGACCTTAAGTCATTCATTTTCTGTGACAGCCAGCGTCTCTCGGCGGTGAGAAGCGGCACGGCGAGTCTTGGGTGGTGTGGGCATCAGAGGAAAGTTCAAGTGCAGCCAAAATTATGGTAATGAGCTTTGACGTGGTTCGGCGGCAACCTATTGGAATATTGAAGTGCCCCGCTCTAGCGAAGTCTAGAGAACACAACCGTGTAAACTTTAGTTCCCACCAAACATTAGTTCCGAAGACAATTGGAGGAGAAACTGATTGCCGTGGCGGGTTTTCCCGTAATATTTGATCTGTCCCTATTTGCTTACAGGGATAGAAATAAAAAATAAAAAAACGATGAATGGACAAAGGTATCTGAAATTGTTGGTGTGCCAGGTGAGTTGATGAAGTGAATATTATGGTTTAATAATATATACAAATATTTAATGAGGATATACGCTACTTGTGATATGTCGTCAAAAAGATACCGGTCGACATGTCTGGATGTTTTGTGGCCCCTTTAAATATAGTTCACAAAACCAAGCATTCTCAACGAACGTTGCCACTTTTTTCAAATACGTCAGAGCGTCTTTTCGATAGCGTTGTTGGCAGGGCAGCCAGAGCGAATTTTGATGCTCTCGCCGCCTCTGGTCTGAACACACGGTTAAACTGAAGCAGGGACTTGAGCCATATCGAGAGACCAGAATATCATAAAGAGATTTGGGGTAGACTCTTTTGCAAGTAAGAACACATGGCAACCAAATGGCAATGCCCTGGCAGCCTAACATTGTGATGGATCCTTTTAAATGAGATTATGATAAGGCTGTATAAAGGGCTAGAAACCAAATTCTAATCTTTCTCTAAAAATTTTAGATAATTCTAGTTTTGGCAGTACTTAAAATGCATTATTTCATATATCAGCGATCACTAGATTTTCTCTGAAGTCCACTAGAGAGCGAAACAAACATATAGAAACCAAACAGCACAGTGTTCTATTGTATAAATAAATACTAAACAAAAAATGAATTAAATGCTAATATGCATACAATTATAAAATCAAAGGATTTTTAGCCTGCTCATATGGTCAGATCTTAAGTTAAAAAAAAAGCAATTTACCACAACGTCTTAACAAACAGCTGGCCATGGCGCAACAGTCATGGTCCATGCTTACAAGGGAACAATGGGAAAAACCTTCTGTGTGAACAGCCCCTTGTGCAATGAGATTCTGATAAGACAACAAGACACAATGACAAAGACCTCCACTGAGTCATCATCAGTGCTTTTAGCACATCTTCACTTGAAACTGAAGACTATATCAGAATTCACCAATGTTTCCAATCCAAAGCATTACTGTCAATGACAAGTTGAAACAGTCACACACCTGAGACATTTGCAAAGACATCACATTTTAGCAAAAGGAATTGTGTGCATCAAAAGGCTGAATTCTTCATCACAATCCACACAAAGAAAATCAGTATGCTTTGTTTTGTGAATACTCTGCAGAGCTGAAACAAATGTGAAATGTGACATTGGTGGATTGACATGATCCTTTGAGAGCTGTACCTGTACAACCACTCTGTCCAAATCCATCTTTCTGACACCCAAACAGGCAAAACAAATGGCACCTCTCTTCCTAGCTCTACCAGAACTGAATTAGCTCATTATGTGCTTAATATTCGTTAACCACCTTGTCATATTAGCATGAGCGTACACTTGTAGTTTGATGCGCTAATGGTTTTGGGAAAGACGCCCTTGGATGTCTGTGATTTTCCACCTCGAAACCCCACAGCTCAAGATAACAGGCAGTCACAAACATTATTCAGAAAGCGAGGACTGGTTTCAGGTGCAAAACGAGGAAGTGAATGTGACAATATCACCGTTAATCTCGTAAGTGTGATTATGTAGATGTGAGAGGTGAAGGGAAGCGGGGCAGGCAGTGATGAAGTCAGCATCATGGAACACAGTGTACACTGCCCGAAAGGTCATTTAAAGTGGTACCGACGCTAGCACCAATGGGTTTTAAATATTGATTCACTTTATCAAGCTTACTATTTATGACTGAATGTGGTTTAGTAAAAATGCCTTACACGTTTAACACACTTCTAAAGCCTGAGAAAAGTGGCATATAAAATGATGTTCACTGTGTCTTTACTGCTTAAATGCTTCACATACAGTACATAACATATGACATGTTCAATATGCAAACATCCAGTTTAGATTAAACACATTACTTACATGACATATTTAGTTTTATTTACATATCCTGTTCATCCATTTAAACTTCATCTATATTTTAATGGAGAAATTCAAATGAAAATGTCTGCAACTAGATGTTGATGAAAAACTCTTAATTTGTATTTTCGATTTCTATTAAAAATAGCTAAATATCCTTACAACAATAAACATTTTCTTGAGAAGAAAAATTACACGAGATATTGTAATAAGCAATTATTTAACATTATTCGTGGTAGTTCTTCAAAATACAGTACCTGCTCGGCCAACTTTCCCTCAAATTCATCCTATGGGATTGAAGCGTTGCACATTAGGATGTGCATAATAAGCCCATCTTTATTATTAGAATCGACCTATTAATAGAAATTGTCAAAATCTTTGTTGTTCATACAGTCATAAATATTGAAAAGATGCTTTATTGCGCTGTTTATTACGTGATTTAACTTTACCACATGTTTTTGGGGGGGAATCGAAAAGGAATAGAGAAAATTAGTCTGGAATAGACTCTTGGAATCGATTCTGAAACCAGGAATCGTAATCACACTCGATAACAAAATTTCAGGAATCTAACAGCCCTACACACTTTTCGAAAAGCTGTTTGAAATCCCTGTTTATCTTTGCACTCTGTTCAGTGGTGCTAGAACACACTTCAGCTTTATATCAAAGGGAAAACAAGGCTTCATATCTTATATAGATGAGAACAACAATGCAAAAAATGGAAGAAATGTTTAAAGGGGTCATGACATGAGGAAAACTATTTTCTTGATCTTTTGACATATAAGAGGTCATTGTGCTGATAAAAACATACAGTCAATTTCAGGACTGAAAACGTCCTTCACAATAGAAAAAGAGTGTTTATCTAAACCAAGCTGCAAAAATGTCTCGTTTGGAATTTGTGGATCTTGTGTCATCACAAGGAGCGAGACATCAGCAAAAGATACTCGCCTTGGCCCTGCCCACTGGCACTCAGTCATACAGGTGGGCTTCATCTATCATGGTTGATTTATATACGACACCTTCCTAAATGTTTTTCTAAATAAACATGCACCCGATGAACTGCTTTGACCATTAGCATGCACCTCGCAAAGCTTTTAAAAGACGTGATGTCAAGTTTTTACTCTTAAAAGGAGAGAGTCTTGCCATTTTGAGTTAAACGCATCCTGGATGTGTTATTACACCCATCTGCACTTTTTTAAATTGTTGATCTATGTAAACATCCACTAGATGGACTTCTTTGATCGTTTTGATCCGTTTCCAGCAATGTGCCCACATTTTAATAGCACTAAAAGCTAAATTTTTTAAAAAGTTCCACTTTTGCTTTCATCTCACATTATGATTCAAGCTTTGTAAAGGAGCTGTTATTGAAGGATTGGGCTTAATTAAAAACACTATTGCACCTGACTGCAAATCCGTGAGTAAACAGTTTCATTCACTAATATGTCAAATGTCATGACTGTTTGATAGTTTATGGCACTATTGTGCTTGAGTGAACAGTTTACAATCAGATGCAATGTTGGATGTGTTTTGTGTAAATCCTGATATTTAGTTTTATAAATGCTGGTTAATTCTCTTCTAATTGAGTTTCAAATATATATGGCTGTAATTGAGGGGCTGCATGATGTTAGCCAATCACCACAGTGGGCGTTTACATTGTGGTTTTAAGGAGACGCTGAGGTCAAAGCCGATTGTTTCAGACAGAGGGCCCGAGGCAGGGTGAGAAATTATCATATATGACTAAATTATGACTGTTTTGGTGCAAAACACGTAAATAACACAATCGGTAGACTTCAGAGAAGATAATAAATCTATTAAAAAAAAACTGTATGTCTTGACCACTTTAGCATCCTGCAAATAGGCAGGGATGCCATACGGCAACTACCAATAGGAGCACAGCCCTGCCGATGAATAGTGTTGCACAAAACACTGGAGTGATCCATTAGCAAGCACCACAAATTATTTTAGAGACTGACAATGGAATGATGAAGTTAATTAGATGGATTACCTTTCCTAACATATTTACATTGTATTGACAGAGAAACGAGCAGCTTTTTTGGCTTCAATTCAGAGTACTTGTGAGTATGAACCACCAAAAGTGGTGGATTACTCCCTCCAAAGATCACTGGATACAAAGTCACAATTACTTAATTAAAAAATGACAAGCAATTTAATTGTCAAAAATAAATGAAAAACAAAAGATTAATTAACTTAGCTAAATGAAGCCCCATTGTGTTCAACAAAACGTTGTAGTTGTATGTTCCAAAAAAATAAAAACACTTCCTCGTCACACTACTGAGATCTTCATCAAAGTCTGCAGTGAATAGGGCATCATCCGTAGATGTTTAAATCCTTTGTTCATGCTTTTGTTTCTCTTTTCTATCAGCCTTAGATTTAATGGCAGGCACCGCTTCTTTATGAAGAGCTTAACAAACACGTTGTGGTTTATTTCTTTCGACAAATAAAGAAAGATGCAGTTGTGAAGCCCATTATTTGTCTACTCCACCATATGAAGAGTTTCCACTGGCTCTTAATGGAATAATGAATCATCTCTTTAGAGCCCCACATCCCAAATCCACATTTAGATTCATTATAAGAAAAAGAGCGGCCAGGTTCTTCTTCAACACATTGTCTATTTGTTTCACACAGAATGGGAAATCATGTGGGTTTGGAATGACGTGAGCTAAAATAATAAATGATAACAGAATGATTATTTTTGGGTGAACTAGTCATTTAAGAGGGAGAGATGTGATCGGTGGGGGGTCACCGCATCATTAACTCTCATCCCATCCTCAGTTCTCTATATCAGCTTGTCAAAGAAAAGAAAATGGCACTGTTCAGGAAGACAGCTGAGCGTGCTTTTCCCGGGTAACTTCTCTCTTCAAGAAACACGATAAAATAGAAATGAAATTGGGAGCTGTTCCTCGAATTTTTTGAGAATATTATCTTTCCTGGTGATTTCTTTTTTCTTTTCAATATTCAAACCAAACCGCTTTCAGACTGGTAAATGAATTGAATTAGGCGAGGAATCCGAGGAAGAAGTGATGAGTATGATTCAGAATTGCAAAGCAGGTAATAATCAGTTTGTAAGAAATTGCAAATTAAAAAGTCTCAGCAGGTGTCGTTTTTAATGTTCTGCCAGTGAGCTATCATCTCCATTAAACAAATTACGCCTGGACAGACGACTTGACATGCTATAGCTTTTGATCATGCTGTCTGTCAAATCCAATGTTGCTCTAGTGAGAGAAACCAACACGAGAAGAGGTCACAGCTATTTCTGAAAAGAAAAAAAATCAAGAGATGAAATGTCCTGACTTAAAATGAGTTTTTTCATGCTCTCTCTTTCTCTCTCTCTCTGTCTGTGTGTGTGTGTGTGTGTGCGTGCGTGTGTGTATATATATAGAATATATATTAGCTGCCTTGCTGTCTGATGGTGAGGAAACTGCCTTCTAAGAAAGCATGCTTACCATCATGGAACCTAATAAGTGACTGACTTGGAACTCTCTATATAGGCAACAACTTTTGATATAAATCCTGATGTGTTCTAGTTCACATATCATTTTTTTTTAATAGTACACATTATATACTGCTAGTATTAATTTCCAATTACAGCCATAATTATGATATAAAAGGTGCTATGTAAAATCATCATCACTCGCATTACAGTAAAACACATCCACCTAATCGTTAGAAATATCCTTGTAAGAAGTGACAGCATGTCATGATGAGGACGCTCGTCTGTTCTCAGTTGTTATGACTAAGCTGAGAACTTAGTGTGTAGGGAGTGAAGCGCACGGCCACTAAATGTATCTTCAGTCAGACATCAATTTGAAAGCTAAGTACCTCACATCAACAGTGGGGTGACGGAGTGATTGTGTGTTTACAGAAATAGAGGGTTATAGAGTGTATTAGATACAAAAGTGAGTGTTTGCCTTTAATCACTGTTTTAGTCTACACAATAAACACAACTGTAGTAGGTCACTTGTAATTCAAATACATCTGAAAGACTAGTGTGTTATATGGCATTATTGTAAGTAACAATATACAGTGGCAGCATCGTCCCGTGTCTGTCTCGTGTTTCATTGCCTGTCTTTGTGTGAGCGCACGGTTTCGGTTGAATTCCTAAATGTTTTTCTAAATAAACATGCACCCGATGAACTGCTTTGACCATTATCATGCATCTCGCTCTGCTTTTAAAAGATGTGATGTCACGTTATTACTCTTGAACATCCGTGCGCTCTTGCTACATGCTATGCATTCTCTCATCTTGTTCGTCAGTTGGCATGAGCATATATTGCCTTATTGTCTTGGCGATGTGCGCTCATGCCATTCAGGTGTTATGTCTTGTGAGAGCACGTAACTTTGTTTTGTTTCTGTATTGCCGTGTGTCTCTCTGTCTTACGTCACACCCCACCTCTTTGTTTGCCCATTATTAGTTCACTTTTTACACCTGCCCTGCATTAACATGTTTGATTGTAGTCTCCTTGTGTGTTTCAGTCAGTCTAGTTGGTCGGTTGTGTTCCTTATTGGTTCTGTTCCCCTGCCCTTTCCTGTTTCAGTGTGGCCCATCCTATCTCCAGTTTCCCCTGCCCAAGGATTACTTACTTTGTGTTTTTCTATTTTGGGGTAGTTTATAGTTTTTCCCCCTTGTGGGAGTTTTATTTATTTTTTATTATTTTTTGTATTAAATAAACCATTATTTTTCACTCTGCTTTGAGCCTCTCAATCCGTGACAATAATCTGTCATCCTAGACAATTTTCCACAGATAATGGTGAATATTATTGTTGTCAAAATATATTAAAAAACATTATTGGCCAGGCTGCTATTGGGCTATTTTGTTATAATCGGCTCATTATGTGATTTGATCAATGTTTATATATCTTAAATATGTTTTGCCTGACTGTCAGACTAACAATAGTAGCATTTCAATTGAGTAAACTTTCTAAAATCTTCTGACATTCTTGTCAATTGATAATAAAAATGTTTTCTAATATTCATCAACCTTGAGAACATTTACGTAAAATAAGTGGAATTTTGTGTATGTCTAATTTGCTATCATGTTGTATCTTCATTATATATACATATACAGTATATATATATATATTCTATATAAAAATATATTTAGAATCAGATAACTATATTTTCAGATTATTAATTGTACAGTATGCAAGCGATAATCCATGTCTGGGCTTTCAAATCGTTTAATGCACAACTAGTCTGGATTATCCCACTTACACCACAGTCACTTGTCAGCATTGATTAGTTACAGCTGTCATTGATTTTGCAGCGCAAATTTCAACCAGAAGAATAACGGTTAACTTTATCTATGGGTCGTTAGATCTAGTGTTCTAGATCTAGGGTGGTAGGGGTGTCAGATGAGTTTTTTCATCATTCGTTGCGTGCGACGAGTTTTCATCGTGTGTTGTGACGAGAAGACATATACTGCACTCCAAACGGCATCAATGATACCTTCAAAGTGCACTTAGAAAGGGAAACTATAATGATGGCAACACAGCAGGATCGTTACAAGACAATGTGACTTAAAAAGTGAGTTTAGTATGACCGTTTAATTACATCTTTCAGGCCTCAAGTCTATGAGAGGCATAAAGATTATTACTTCTGAATGGAACACAGGAACACCAGTTACAGGGCAGACAAAGCAGTGAAAACATCTCAGACATTGGCTTTACTCACCCAAAGGGATGTGCTAATATGTGATAACACACACCGGCTGCAAGCCACAACATTTGAAAGTTTCACACAATGCGGAACATTTTGAGCGCTTCGATTAAGGATGTGAGTCCTCTTCAAGAGTCTCGCTATCAGATCCTTTATTGCATCACTAAAGGACACAAAGCCTTCAATACGGGTCGTTCTGTATGGGATAAAATATGGGGCATCTAACAAAAAAGGAACCGTTGTAAACCTTAGCAGCAAAATAACAGTTTTTTGTGAAGAATGCAGAGCCGGCTCTCCCTATAAGCGAACTAAGCGGCTGCTTAGGGCCCCGCCACCACTAGGGGGCCCCCTAACTACAGATGGTAGTCGCCGGCGTCGCCGCGGTTTAAGCATAGACAGTAAAAGAAGGGTTTAAGTCAACAACCAACTGTCAAATCGTTGTCTTCCCTGAACTTTGAAATTTGACCGAATGAACTTTGAAAAATGAAACGAGTCTATCCATCGGGTGCAGAAAAAAGGAAAAAGAAGGACGATGATGAGAAGAGACATATGCAAGGTAAGGTAATTTTTAATAATGTAATTTAAGTTAAGGCTTGGTAACGTTACGCCAGGCGACTCAGGCCTAATAATAACGGACACGTCCTTAAACTGTTAGTTATTATTACTTTATCTTTACTTATTTAATTTGCAAGTTGATGTTTAGTCATTACTGTAATAGAGACAGAGTAACTAATGAAAAAAGTCGGTAGCTGTCCGTCAATTATGCTGAATCAACATTGCTTGCTTGCAGTAACGTTATGGTCCAGTCCAGCCGTCAGGCCCAGCTCTGGGCTACAGACCGCGAAGAGACAGACCCAGCTCCTATGAATGCATTTTCTTTTTAACAGTTAACGTTACATGACCCACCTACACTAGTTCTGGGAAAGAAAAAAACTTGTCTCAATAGACACTTATTACAATAAAAATAGTTTGATTATTAAACATTAGAGAGAAAGAAAGTAAAAAAAGAACAGAAAGGGCAATAATTTGACAGTCAAAATCAAAATGAAGTTTAAAATAAAGCGGTTAAATACAAGCTTTTTCTTCTGGTCTTTATTGAATATGTAATTAAAGATTATTAATAAACATTAATCTATATACTAATATGAAATATTTTATATATTGTTAAGCTAAAACACTCTGTGTCCTCTCTGAAACATTATTGAATGATGATCGATACAAGATATCTAAAAGCAAAATGGATTTGTGGTACATTTTAGGTAAGAATGTATTACTGTATGTAATCATAAAAGGTGAAAAATGTCTCAATCCATGCTGTGAAGGTTTAAAATATGAACTTATGAAATAAGAGTTAATCAACCAATAATTAAATAATATCATTTAACCTTTGATTTCTTTTAATTTACTTTTAACATTATTTTCTGCTCACAATATAAAAAACTAAATTTCACTTTCTCAGGAGGAGCCATTCTTAAATATTTTGGTGGTCGTGGAGAAACATCTCAGGAGGCTGACACCAGAGATGACACAAGTAAATATGTCCCACTACCTTTGTTTTGAATAGTTTTGTGTGCAAATTCAACATAGCTAATTGTCCTCTAGCCAATACAATTTTTTGTTTTATAATCACAATTCAATATGTTGTCTTATTGTACTTCTATATTAATTTAAGATGAATGTGTTTTATCTAATCTGCATACTGTATTAATGATTATATTATAATCTCAACAGCTGGAGGAGGTGACTCTACTGCTGTTTCAGTAGAGCACAGCGAGCGGCATACCACAATGGATAATGTTGCTGAAGCTGAAGCTTATAAAAACATACCTAAGGTCCTCCATGGCACAAGAACGCCTCAGTGGTCTGTCAATCATCAGTGTCAACCACCAGGTTGGAAGCAAGATGTCCTATGATGACATTATAGAGGACTTTGCATCTCAAAAAGCAAGAAGACACACATTCTGAGAGAAAAATTCATTAGAAGGAACAGGGAATAAAAAGCAGATGGGGTGAAGTGAAAGTTTGTGTTTTTTGGGGGGGTTTAGACTTACTTTCTTCCTTTTTTTCTTATTTATATTATTTGCTTATTTATTTGATTAATTAATTTATCATTCATTGCATTTTATATGCACATTTATTTGGCTAATGATTGTTTGCTGAAATAGTGTTTTTGTAGTTGGAATATATAAAAAAATAAATACCAACTCAAACTTGAATCTTTTGTAGAATTTGTAATCTCTTTGATATATCAATGCAAGAATGTTTAAATCACTTTAGAAGGAAGCAAAGAAATTACTGGTCTAACTTCTCCCTCTTTTTAAAGTGTGGAAAAGGGAAAAGAAGTTCAAAGATCGAGACTCCAGCAACACCTGTAGTATATGCAACAACTTTATTGAAGATTTGTTAAATTGGGGTTAGATTGTATACAGTTACTGGTTTGCGGTGGCAAAACTCCATTATTCACTGCAAGGCAGGGCCCCAAAATTTCCTGCTTAGGGCCCCCAGATTTACAGAGCCGGCCCTGGAAGAATGTGTTAATATTTGGATGCCTCATGAAAAACATACATAACCTCTCACACATGGTGAACATATGCAAGTTTGCATTGTTACTAGTGTTGTCAAAAATATCGATATTTCGATAAATATCGATACTGAAATATCTGAACGGTACCAATACTAATTTCCCTAAGTATCGATACTAGCCGAGCTGTCACTTTCACTTCTCTCCAAAGGCGCGTTGACAAACACCACACACACTCGCACTCCTCTCATTCGCTCTGGTTAAATAGCAAAAGTGAAGTGAATGTAAAGATGGCGAGTGCATGCGCGCTCACGACCAGTTTTGTTTGATAAAGAACACAGCAGGAGTGCTATCTGGAAATATTTTTGATATGAAGCCAGACATCCCAAGTCTCCCGGAAGTTCCGGGAGTCTCCTGCATATTGATAGCTTCTCCCTGATGCCCGCAATTTAGTTCAAATCTCCCGGAATCTATAGCGCACATGCGAGACAGAACATACTGCACGCATAACATAGATAGCGCGCACACAACATACATAAGCGTGCACGGCAGAGAGGGAGAGAGCGAGAGACCTTATGAAAGCTAGTCAACCCCAACCCCCCCTTGACGTTTAAGTATCTTTTGTTGACATTGAGATTGGATTTGATTTGACTTGGAAATACAAAAGATTGCACTTTTTATTTACTTGCACTTTATTGGTTTTTGAATGTATGGCAATCTGAGAGGCTTTTGAACAAGTGCAATACCTCAGGACATTTTGTTCATGTAAAATATACCTCATTGTCATGTTCTAGACAGTTCTACCCTCTTAATATTGTGGCAGTTTTTTTCTCTGTGGTATCGAAAATGGTATCGAATATCGATATTTTTCAAGGTATCGTATCGAAGTTAGAAATTCTAGTATCGTGACAACACTAATTGTTACTATGACAACTAATATGTGCTATCAAAAGCGACTGCAGTCAGAAGAGAAAAAACCTGCAGTTTGTATACTCAAACACAAAAAATTGCATTTGATTTTCCAGCAGTGTAATTTGGGCTAAGCATGGTGTGTGCACAGACACTTTTGTGCACGCAACAAATGCCTATTAACTATAAACAGTTTTATCCTAAGTTCTTGGAAGGAATATAAAATTGTGCATACTCAGCCTGTCCGTGCGGTGGTGCACTTGATGAATTCCTTATTCAAGATTTCAATCTGCACTGTGAAACCTCACCATTTGTTCTAATAACATTTATTAAGCATTTGGGCACTGAAGACACACGTTTGTTAAGTTTAGAAATTGGGATTTCCCCCCATTCATCCATTATGTAGGTCTTTAGCTGCACAATTGTACAGGGTCTTCGTTGCCATCTAATGCGCTTCATAATGCACCACACACTCTCAATTGGAGATGATCAGGGCTGCAGGCAAAAAACACAGTTCCACTGTTCTACTTTCCATCCAAGATGAGACTGAGTGCAGACAAGTCAGCAGCGCTTCTGAGCAGTGATGATGTATGGCTTCTCCTTTGCATTGTAAAGTCTTAACAATGCATCTGTGGATGCAGCGGCGAGTTGTGTTGACTAACAAATGTTTACTTAAGTAATCCCAAACCCATGTTCATGATATCCATTACAGATGAATGATGTTTTTTAAGACAGTGAAATCTGAGGGATCTGAGAGCACGTGCATTCATATGTGTTTTTTCTCTTACCCTTTACATGACGAAATTGGATCAGGTTCCTTGAAACTTTTAACTATATTGTGCAAGGTAGAGGGTGAATTGCAAATCCTTCCAATTTATCTTTGGGTAACATTGTTCTCAAAGTGCTGGATTATTTTCTGAAGCATCTGTTGGCAAATTGACAAGTCTTGAATGATCTTTGCTCTTGAAGGACTCGGCTGTTTTTGGAGGCTCCTTTATATACTATGACACAATTGTCTCACCTGGTTAACATCGGTTTCACATCGCCTTGTTATTTCAACTCATAAAATTGTTATTAGTCTTAAATTGCCCCTGTCAACTTTTTTGGAGCGTGTTGCATTCATCTGATTTGAAATGATTGTACGTAAAAAAAAGTAAAAAAAAAAAAGAGAGATAAATCATATAATGTGTAGTTTTGGTGCTTTCAATATAATTATAGGGTTAATATAATTTACAAATCACTAGCCTAATTTTTGTTTTTATTAGCATTTTTTGTACTGTCCCAAGTTTTTCATATTGGGGTTGTACTTGTGCATTAAACAGTTTTAATCTATTAATTCCAGACTCCAAATCAGAATATTCAAATACACCATGTTATTATCGATTTACAACTACATATCTTATTTGTAAATATCCATTCAGATTTACAACTATTTACAAAGTATATATACGGCATTATATTGGCCATTGGTCACCTTGCTCTCTAGATATTGGTATTAGTGTTGGTATTTCATAAAACATATCAGTCAACCAGTTTATAGTAAATAAATGTTTAATAATGTTTATAAATAAAAGTTGTATTTTTTACGGTTCGATGGTGAAAACTACATAGCTTCAACAGCAAAATTATGAAATATTACAGTGTGATGTTTTTGACACATCCTTGACAAACATCATTCCATTGCATTATCACGATTAGTAAGACATTTTAGCTCCTGTCAAAATAAAAAATGCTTCAGAATATTTAAATGGCATGAGCTGATGTGTAGGTAGATGTTAGATGTCTTTGCAACAGATGTCTGAACATACTGACTGCAAATATTGACTGTCCTAGAGGCACGCTTCACAATCAAACAACTGTAGTCCTGAACCTGTACAGCACGGCCTGTGTTCCTGTTCTCAAACAGCCGCACATCAGTCAGTAACAAAGGGGCTTCATTATCTCAACCCCACTCATCTTTATTTCATCGCTGGCAGGCGTAAGAGGTCCATGTGCTGGCATATGAAAGGGTGAATTTACACATGAATTATTTTCCAGCTTAACTGCCCGAGGCACCACGTTTCCAGTTTTCACTATTTTGACACAATAGTTATATATTAATAATCATTAGACTACAACAAAAAATATATAATATCAGAGATAGCTTAGCAGAGACGAACCACTGGTATTAAAATGAATGGGAGAAATTGGAATAAATGTAGCAAAGGAAGTCTTGCTTTACAGGTAAAATAGCCAATAACCTTTTAGACATAAAAATCAATGCTAGTCAGTCAACTCGAGAAAGCAAATGAGCTAAACCAGCCTGAAAAATAGGGGAGGGGGTTCGTGATCTAACCTAAAAAATGCAATTCATGATACTGTTGTGGTCAGATTTTACTGCTGATTTGAAATATGTACTCTGATTGTAATCTTGACCAACCGTTTTGGAGGTTTCTGTCTTTCCCCATTCAAGTAGGTAGTAGATGTACATTTCTGCCTTTGTTTATGTTAAAAACAGCTGCTCGGGAGTGTTCCAAAGATGGCCGCTGAGTGAACTGACTTGCCTTTGATCATATTTATTATGAATGTTTAATGCAAACAATACATTAAATAAGTGTAACATACAATATAGATTTGAGGTTCTTGTCTCTGTTCCTGATTCCCTCCCTGATTGTTCTCAACAGTGTCTTGGTAACCTTGTTAGTACCTGTGTATATAATATGTAGGCAGAAGTTGTGGTTTGTTTTGGTTACCTGTGTTTTTAGTTTCTTGTTTTATTTGAATTATTTTATTAAGGCAGCATTTAGATCCAACATCTCCATGTCTTCAGACTGCCATCATTAACTGTAAGTTAGTTCTTAAATGGTTATCTTTCTTTTTTTAGAATCCACCAATAAAGTGGTTATAGTGATCTGTTAAACATTATATAATGTAATAATGCGTGTTAAAGTTATTTTGAAGTGATATGTATGGTATTATTGAATGAACAAAATCAGTTTCAACTTTATTCAGTCTTTAAATTTGTTAGATGAGTGACACGTTGTTGAACATTACTAATATTGACACTTTTTAAGTCTGAGAAATGTGGCATATTGAAGTAAAAATTGAAAGTGTAATACCCAGCAGATGTGTGCTTTATTGCTTAAGTATACATTTCACCACAAAAGTCATATTTGACACTGATCAGGCTTATATATCAGACATAATAACCACTGGTTTTCTAGTTCCTCACTACATTCAGAATAAATGCAAAGACAAATTTGAAAAGTATTGCATGATTCTCATTTGCATATCCTTTCACAAAAAAGTACACACTACAGACAAAAGTTAAAATCAGCCAATTGCCTTTGTGAAATACGACTCTACCAAAAATAACAACAGGGCAATCAGTTCTTAAAGAGCCCATACAACAATAATTTACAGTATGTCAAATCCTCATTTTGTCCTGATCCACTGATAGAAATGGAAATCTACAAATCGCAACCAGTCTTTTGAAAACGAGGTGTTTCATCCCCCCCATCCCACCCCCACACTACACTAGAAGTGCACTAAAAAGCAGTGTTGGGTCAGTTCTGATTGCAAAATTCAATATCACCTTATAGTTATGTAAATAGGGTGACATTGCCATTACTTTGGTTTTACTACAGAAACCATACTTTAACCATGGTATTTGTAGTTAATCCATAATAACCACAAAATGAACCATGGTTATTACAATGTTACTATAGTAAAACCAAAGTTAATATATGGATGCTTCAGTATTGCTGTTGGAAAACCATGGTTTCCATAAAAATAAAAAATAAATTTTAAAAAATGTTGCTATACTAATAACCATGTGAAAATAGCTGAACTACTGTCATCCTACTCTTTTATGTAGTCAAGTTAGTAGTGTCGCCACTTTAAACTACTCCCCAACACTGCTGAAAGGCTCTTTTTCCAGGGTGCCTGAAGAACACGGAAGGGCTCTGTAATCAAACTTGTTATTTTCAGATAGGACACATCATGTCCTATCTGCATAAAATATTTAATGGCGTTTTTATGAATTTCTGGCTGGCTATAATTGCAAAACTATAATTCCTCCATTCACCAGTGACAACATCATGTCTGCCATATTGAGAGCTCAGGGGCCAATTACCAATTCATGACTTAAGTAAAGGACTAGAGGATCAATAGATCTTGTCCACTGATCTCGCCCCAGACACGCATTTCTGTCTCAAACAACGGTCTCTGAAGTCCATCAATAGTCAAGGTGGACGTATTTCCCATTTTTAACAAGCAAATGGTCATTCATGAGACCTGCATGTGTCTTTCCAAGCACAGAAGACGCTGTTTATCTCTTTGGCCAAATTAACATTTGAGTTCATTTTAGAGGAGCTGTACTGGCCGATGGTAGTATGGATTTGTCAGGAATATCTTCATTGACTGGACGAGGCCGTTTGGAGAAAATCTCAGAAATCGCTCTCAAATCACAGATGAATGGACTGAAGACAAAGCTGCTATGATCAGCGAGATGACACATACAATGACCCCAAAAAGTATTTAGACACAGCAAAAGAAAAATCTGTGAATACTATCGCATTATATAAAAAAAGAAATGCCAGTTGCTTTGATATTTTGCTAAGTCAAACATAGGTAACACTTTACATTTAATGTCTCCTTTGTTAAGTCTTTATAAAGGGATTCATTAATGTCCAATAAGTCATTTATATATGCATTATAAATCATATAATATGTGGTTATAACAACATGAATAAAGTGTGACTTCCATGCAATACCTGCCAAATAGTGAGCACTTTAAAGTATATGTTATAAATGCTTAAACAAATACACTATTGACTTATATAAAAAAAACTTTGTCACTGCAACAAAATATAGACTATAATAATGAGATTGAAAGGAGGGATTATGTCATTGTGTTTATATATATTATGGTAATGTCTTAATTCACTTGTGCTTTCATTTGTCACGCTGAAGTCAAAAGAATGGTTTTACCTAGTTACACGTGTACATTTTTCATGCTCATTCACAGCATATATCATATGATAAGACCTGATGACCATTAAACCATATCGAAATGTATGCATATAAGTTTCTAATGTTGGCAACTCCTAAATAAATGTGTCCACTTTACATTAAGGTACAGTTTTATATCTTACTAATGTTGAATATGTGTTATTAATCATTTATAACATGTGAGGTAAAATGGCTCACTGTTTGGCAAGTATTGCATGAAGGTTCTCCATGTTGTTTTGCTTGCATATCAAAGATGTATAATGCATTTGTAAATGACTTATTAGACATTAATAAACCCCTAACAAAGGGAACGTACATGAAGTGTTTCCCAAACATTTCACAAAAAAAATGATTTTGTTAGATTTAAAAAAATAAACATATTGTGTTTAAAAAGAAGAATGCAAGTATTCGGATGACTTTAGTTGAACATGTCTGTAGATAATGTGATGAACTCACGGAGTCAAGGTTTAACGCCGTGGCTCTCTCCAGATATTACAGAGGATGAGCTGCACCTGTGGTTACTCTGCTAGGACATCTGTGTGATCTTGAGGGGAAAAGGCTGAGTAAATCCACTAAAAATCACCATGACACCTGCTGCTTGAAAAGTCATCAGGAAAATATGACCCAGTAGCATTTGAGCACAGATCACGCTTGCTTTGATATTTTGTTTTCTAATGTAACATTCAGACATATTAAGATGTCTCAAGTGTCCAAAAGTGTTCAAACATATAGGACAACTGTAGCTTAATCTACTATGTAAATACAATCAATATGACAACCATATAATGTTCCATTATAAGCACTATTTCAATAATATCTGAGTGTCTTAGCATTTTCAATTTTGCAATGAATACAAATTAGTATTTGATATGTGAGTGTTTACTAAACACCCTCCCAGCAATGAGACATAAGCCGCTCATACATGTTTATACACAGTAATTGGTCTAAAATGAAACAGAAATTTAAATAATCGTAAAATTACTGTTAATTAGTTTAACAGTATTTCTAATGGTTAATATAAGTCGCTGTCTAGATCCTCCAAGGAAAACAGAACTGGTGCGGTCTTACACTGTATGATCAAAGCACATTTTTCTGTCTCCTTCAGACTCACTGAGGCATAATCATGCAACCCCGCTGTTGGGCCTCTGACATTTTAGGAGCACTATACAGATATATTCATCTCCTGATAGTAAAAGACCATTTAGGCTAATTGTATTGCACGACCACATAGCCATATCGTAGCATCCAACCACAACAGCTGAGTAGCTATAAAAATCTACTTGTAATTGCCATGTCTTTTACTGTCTGCATCTTTGGTGAAAAAAAAAAATCACTTGAACAGCATCATCTACTCTACCATTAGCTGGATGCATGAGTTGTACATGTTTGAGTGAGACACAAAGAGGCACATGGGAAGTTGACTGTAGAGCTGTCAGTCAGATACTAGATGAGGAGTGTGTTTTGACTGTCATGTCTGTCTCTGAGCAGCGGTAAGATGCAGCATTGCCAACAAATGACATATATTTGCTTACTTATATTGTATTATAATATATTTAGAGCTTTCACAATGAATGCATTGACACACAGAATTACTAAAAACTGTTTAACGCATTCATGTTGCTTGAGAGTTTAATAACATTCATGCAGCCTTTGTGAGGTGGAATTGAATAACCACAGGAACACTACAGGTCTTGACTATACGATAAATAGCACTGATGAGGGACTGCTGTGGTAGGCTAGCTTGTTCTCCGTCATAATAAAATGTTAATAAACATTTGTTACATATTGTTTAGTTCCCTTCTTCCAAATCTGGGATTAATTGAGATTAACTATGAAAAATCATGATTAAACACAATTTAATATTTGAATCGACTGACCACATATTATATTATATTAGATAAGGGTGTAATGTTTTATCGTGGGACGATACATTGCAGCTCAAAAAAGTGACGATGTGCATCGTGGAGATGGGACTTTATATTTATATATATATTTCCTCTTTTTGCATCTGTTCTATCCAATACACATGACGTCCTATTCCTCCATAACGTGTTCATACAAACGGAAATCACTCTTAAATACGATTCCACACTAGCAGCCACAGGTGTTGTATGATGAGTTTGGCTGAAACTGAAACTGTGGAAACTGAAAGTGAAACCAGCAGTGGGAGGGAGATGTGCCTTTTCAGCACGAGGGATCGAAGCGTGCAAGTGACGGCACGAGAGAAAATGAAAGTGTACAGAGGTTTAACCCTCTGGGGTCGGCAAACGCGCCGGCGTGTTTTGCTGTTTTTTTTCCACATAGCAGCAACATAGACTTAAAATACTCCGTCATTTATGATCATATAAATAAAATCAATACATGATTATAAACTATAGAGGGTCTTCTTTTTTTGTGTACACTCATATTAACATCAAAACCTTGTGTTTTTTTTTAATAAATAAAATAAAATGGTTGAGCTTTCAACAGTCTCTGTGTTCACGATCATATTTCAGAAACACGTCACTAAAATTAACTTAAACTCCGCGAATTCTTCTCACACAAACATGAAACATATGTCTAAAGAAAGCTTAAAATGTCTACTTTTAAATAAAACAATTCAAATTTAAAACAAATATTCTCCTGCAATGTAATCTGTATGAAACAAAGCGATGTACGTTTTTCCTGGCTCAGTCTCATTATCTGTAATGTGATCAAACCCACCAGCAGAGTGCGCCATTCATACGCTAATGTGCTGAGACGATCAAGGGAAAAGTACACGCCCCCGACTGCGAGATTTGATGTAAACAAACACAACTAAACGTTTCTGCGTGCTTGTAAACTCCTGGATGTAAAGATGAGTTAACAAGAAGAGCGGGACTCCAATGAACATTTGTATTTTGAAGAGAGATTTGATCCAGGGCAGAGGATACAATTTCAGACGAGTAAGTCATTGAGTTTTCATTAGCTGACATTCTATTTTATATACAGATTTTACTAGCGGGACTGTTTCCAGACAGGACTCAAAGTATTGATATTTGAAATATGTCCTAATAGGCAAGTTTTAGTTACATGTAATTGTTGTTATTTACATTGTATGCTGTATGATATAAATATGATATGTAATATGATATAAAAATAACATGAATGTTTAGATTATATTTTATCTAGTGTTTATGCTGCCTCGTTATCATCAACAAAGCTTGTGCTTGCAAATATGTGTTCAGGTTAAATGAGTAAAATGCACTTTAAATATGCCCATATTAGAAATTCAGCATATTATAATGATTTCTGAAGTAAAATGAGTTCACACAATGTTTTTAACTGTATTTTGGATCAAATAAATCCAGTCTTTGTGAGCAGAAGAGACTTCTGTTAACGGTAGTGTAGGTCTAAAATTAAGTAAAGTTTTATGTAAAGAAAATATATAGTCAGATTACTTCTTTTAACTTAAAACTTGATTTTGATCATTAAGTCTCCTCACATTAATTCTCTCTCTGTCACATTCCTCATTGATGGGCCCAGAGGAGTGGTCTTTGTGTCACATCAATGTGAATCACATCAATATTCATGATAGTTCACGCCTCCACGCATATTGCCATTCAACACTAAAATTGTCATACAAAAGTTAAATGACTATATTGTTTTGTATGAATGAGTGATCAGGATGGTTTTCACATCATTTTGTAGCAAAAACTCTAGGCTACAAGATCCAGTTCTCAAAAGTCTTGTGGACAAATGTTTAGTATGTGTTATATGGCCTTATTTCAGTGACTTAAAATTTTCGTTTTTTCAAAAACCACGCATAAACATAATTTTCTCAAAAATACAAACATGTACACACATGTTGCTCACATATTATTGTAGCCCAGTTTGTGCTGAATACAGTGTTATCAGACTTTAGCCATTAATATGTTTTTAAGCAACTGAAAAAAGTTAGTATCTGGACAAACTGACTGCTAGAATGACAAGGTTCTGCAAAGCTGTCATTGCTGCACATGGAGGATTTTTGATGAGAACTCTTTGAAGGTAATTTTTTTTATTTTAATAGTGATTTTTCACTTTATTAATGTCCTGACTATACATTGTGATCAGTTAAATGCACTTTGGTGAATAAAAGTACCAATTTCTTTCCATAAGAGCAAAATCTGTACATTATTCCAAACATTTGGCCACCAGTGTATATATACTGTGTATTATCATGACGCAATGCAAAAAAAAATTCATTCAGTGAGATGCATCCTTCTCAATGTTATTATTTCTCTATAAATAATCTTCATTCATTGGAAAAAGTCAAGTACTTGTACAAGTTGATCAATAAAAATTGTCACATAAGACATGGAAAGGGTATCGCTAGAGGATGTGTATAAGCTGCTTTGCTTGATATCTAAACAAATCAGAGATGATTGAAACTACAAAAGCTCCAAACATGTCACCTCACCAAGTTAGCGAGCGAGCGGACTAGTAACCAGAGACCCTTGTTCATAAAGCAGGTTTACTAAAGACAGCTCCAATTGTGACACCAAATGATTGTATGACAAAACAAGCTATCTATTCTCCCCAGAGAACACTAATAGAACATGACATTTTAATTCACTGGGGGTCAAAATGTTCACTCTACAACTGTACACTGGAAACGCATCTTAAAAGTCCACACGTCTCCTCTGATTACATTTTGTTCGCACAAATGATTCACCAGAATAGGTCAGAAAAATTACAGTAAAATATAAAGCCAGACAAACGCTTCCCTGTTCGGGTGATCTGATTCACTGTGTAACTGTGCCACTTAGCTACGAAATAAAATTCTTTCTATTGAATTTAGTGTTTTTGTGGGCAAATGGGCTCTATCTGGAAATACATTTCTGAGTGATTTCACACTGGATATGCATTGAAGGAGTTTGCCTAAAAAAAGAGTTTGTTTGCTGCATATTATTCTCAGAGAAATTAAATAAATTTGATATGAGTGCATGGAAGCCAGAACTCTGATATAACATCTCTACACCTCATTCCTGCTTTCATTCCAGAGTTTAGTGAGAAACTGAGACATAACAGCCACCAAGTCAATGAACCACATGTATATTCATAAGCCAAATAACGTCTATAGACATAATGTAGAAACCAAACCTTCCACATAATTACTTCCAACTTTACCATTGTTGAATCATCCTCCAAAGATATCCAAATTTCTCTTTTTGGATGGTAATCAATACTGCCAAACTCCAAAAATACTTAAACAAAAACATCAATTCTTTAAAAATAGTCAATAAGATACGATACGTTCCAATATACACGAATATATACGATATATTCCAATGAAGCCATACAATAACATTGTTTGACAATTTGACCAAAGTTTATGTCATTATTCACTGATAATCTTCTGAAATATAATTGATTGTGGATATCTAACCTTAAGATGAGTCAATGACATCAAACATTATTGACACTTGTAACCACTCACAAGCCCTTGGTATTAATACAGATTTACTGATTTGATTTGTCTCTGATTAGATTTGGATTTATTTGGGTATATTTCTGTTATAATGTACATTTTGCTTAGAAATGAAACAAATTTCTCTCACCCAATGCTGTAAATTATACACTCTAATACATTATAACAATATTCATAAAAAAAATTAACAACAGAGCCCGAACTATGTGGTTTAATTTCTATTTATTTAACAGATATAATAATCAACACTAACAGATATAAATCAGCACAACCAAAACTGAAGTAAACTAAAAAAAAGTAAAAAATAGATTTGGGGATTTTAACCCAAAGCAGCTCCCAATATTTTTTTTTTTTTATAAATGTCGTAATAACTAGAGTCTAGAGGCTCTCCTCTACTAGAAGACCAAAACTAAAGAAGGTTCCAGTTTGATAAAAAAAAATGTAATTGCACTGTACAGAAAAAGCATAAAACTCATCAAACAACCATGTTTCATCTGTTTTTGAAAAACATATAGCGAGTAATAAAACCATAGAAACCATAGACTCCACTGCTGGTTTCCTTTCACCATAACCTCCGTTCCCTCTCGCCTTTCCACTGATGTCTCTACCTCTCTTCCCACAATAAATGTATTTTCCACAGACACACTTAACTCTACTTTAACAACCTGTCTAGACAACATTTGTCCTCTCTCCTCTAGATCAGCTCGTATCACACCACCCAGCCCCTGGCTGTCTGACATTGTTCGTGAACATCCAGCAGATCTAGGTAAATATCAACTTCAGCTTGCAACTTTTTCAGATAATGTTAAAGCTGCAAAAACCTCCTATTACCAGACCAAGATCAACAGCACCACAGACACTCATAGCTTATTTAGAACATTCAACACACTTCTGTGTCCTCCCCCTCAACCACCTGACACATCACCGACAGCAGATATCTTCGGCATATTGTTTACAAATGAGGTTACAACCATCAGCAATACATTCACTGCACCACACCCTATCAAACACCTGGCTCCTGTATGCAACCATTATTTCTCTATGTTCTCTCCTCTTACTGATACTGAGGTCTCTAAACTCCTTCCCAACCATCCCCACCACCTGTTCCCTTGACCCCATTCCATCACACCTTCTCCAGGCCATCTCTCCGTCCCTCCTACCTGCACTTACACACATAATTAACACATCTCTACTTACAGGCACTTTTCCCACTACATTTAAGCAGGCTCGAGTAACCCCACTGCTGAAAAAACATACACTTAACCCCACACAGATAGAACACTACAGACCAGTCTCTCTCATCCCATTCATGGCAAAAACACTTGAAAGGGCCGTTTTCAATCAGATCTCTTCCTATCTCTCACAGAACAAGCTGCTGGATGACAATCAGTCAGGCTTCAAAAGTGGACACTCCACCAAGACTGCCCTGCTGTCTGTCACGGTTTCGCTGAGACAGGTGAAAGCTGATTCCAGATCATCCGTTCTGATTCTGCTGGACCTTTCTGGAGCCTTTGACACAGTCAACCATCAGATACTTCGCTCCACCCTCTCTACTCTGGGCATCAGAGGAACTGTGCTGGACTGGTTGACCTTTTATCTCTCACATAGGTCCTTCAATGTAGCCTGGAGAGGTGAGGTATCCAAGCCACATCAGTTACTTAATGGGGTACCTCAGGGATCAGTGCTTGGGCCACTTCTCTTCTCCATATACACAACATCACTGGGACCCATCATTCAGTCACATGGTTTCTCTTACCACTGCTATGCTGACGACACACAACTCTACTTGTCTTTTCAGCCCAACGACACCACTGTGTTCAACTACAGTATCGCCTTCCAAAACGGTCAGATATCTCAGGGTAATCATCGATAACAAGCTAAATTTCACAGACCACATCTCAAAGACTGCAAGAGCATGTAGATTTACACTCTACAATATCAGGAAAATAAGACCTTTCCTCTCTGAACATGCCACACAACTGCTTGTTCAGTCACTTGTCATAACTAGAATGGACTTCTGTAACTCTCTCATTGCAGGCCTTCCTGCATGTGCAATTAAACCTCTGTCTTTGAAAATTATGTTGGTGTTGCATATATGCTGCGTTTTCACTTATAACCTCACGAAAAATAAACGAAACAGAAAATATCACATCCCATTAATCCACACACAAGATAATCAGATGTATAGATCATTAGATAATCCACATGAAGCACAATGTTACAAATGACCAACACGAGATGGTCGTGAATACATGAAACATGAAACAGACTCAATGATGACTCAAGAATGAAATGAATGAAACTCATTCTGTGAAATCTCATTACTACAATCATGTCTACATGCTATGCAAACCTTTATTCATTGTTGTGTTTGCGTGTGTAATTAGTTCTTATGTAGAATTATTATATTGTATTGGTTTGGAGAGGCTTTTGGACACATGGAGAGGTTTTTAGACACCGGGATAAATTATATTTGTAATCCTATAACTTTTGATTACTTTATCATATCAACACAACATTTTTCTCAGATACAGTTGACATGGGGTGCTCGCTTATCATTGTGTGCCAGATGGGCAAAGGTGCCAAAGAAGATAGAAATGGAGCTGCATGTAGAGGAAGCCTCACACTAGGGCCCGCTTAGGGAAACGGAAACCAATAGGTTCAGGATAGGGAGGAATTAGAGAGTGAAATTAGGCTGAAACACTGAAAGACAGTGGTGTTTGCATTTTCTTGGTTTGGAGATGGTTTGTACGTATGTAACTAGAGAGTGCATTTTGAGCTTGGGAAGGCCTTTGGGCTGCTGTTGTTGTGGCGCCGATACAGAAGGAATGGCCTGAGTATATTTTTTTTCCTGAGTTGCCTGATTTAAGTGGGATCCACTGTAATGAAGATAGTGTGCTAGCGATTGGAAGGGCTGAATGGGAGTTGAAAGAAAATAGAAAATAAAATGCCCACATTATAGGCAATGTCAGGGTACATGCTTTCATGTGCATTTGTGATATGAGTGGGCTGAATCCTCAGGACCACATAGCATTCAGTTGGATTTTTTTTTGTGAGAATATTTGAACTGTATTATACTGAGCTTGCTCGGAGCTGCGAGTGGCTGCATCCATAGGGATGGGCCTGCATGGCATACGACGGTAGGACACTAGATTCTTGTGGAAGTGATATGTGATGCATTTAAGGAAACTCTACCTAAAGCGGCCTGACTGTCAGTCACTTAGAGGCGATGGTTCATTTAGGATGAGTGGCATAGTATGGGTTATGGAGCCATGGGGGCTGAGACGCATGGTCTGAAAGATATGCCGAAGCTGGTCATTTAAAGTTGGTTGTCATGCAATTAGAAGGCACCTGAAACCGAGTGCCCGGATGAATAACGTAGTGCGATATTCTAAATTTAAGTGTATGTGTGGCAAGGCGGAGGGCAGGGCCGGGTTGTGATTATACACACCCGATCCCTCTCGGAGGCTTAATTAGCCTGATAAGGGACCGGGTGTGTTTAATCACAACCCAGCCCTGCACTCCGCCCTGCCACAGTATGGTTTGGAGCTTTGTAGATTGTTTCCAACGTATTGTTTCATGACTCTGTATTATTGGCTTGGGGTGACTAGTCTCATCTTGATGAGGATATATGAAATTGTAGGAGTTTGTGTCTGAGAGTTGGTTTTAATAGATACTATAGGAGCACAGTTTGCAGTAGTGTGGAGAATAAAACAGCTTGTTTATATTGATGACTTTGTAATGAATGCTACAGAACGACTGAAAAAAGTGACTTGTTTATATTAACTTAATATAAACACTATAGATAAAAACGACAGAAAACTGAAATATTGGAGTATAAGCAAGGTGTCAAGCTGAATCATTAGGCGTCAATTTAAACCTATTACTTTAAACTTGGGTGGAGCAGATTGTTGAACACTTTTAAAGTCATGAGCAATTAGGTTCTATGGTCAAGCCTGTTAAGAATTGGAAATCCAATGATTCGGGCAAAGACATAAAATAAAATAGATAATTACCTGCGTAAAGTGTTTGTCCTGGGCGGGAGGAGAGAAGTGATGTTATGGTCTAGAGCTGAATAGAAGTTTGTAGAAATGATTGCTTCATGTTTAACAGGGCTGTGAGGTGAGCTCTGATGCTTTAGGGAGGCAAAACACTTTGCAGAATGATTATGAATGAGTTGGACGTGGCGCGTGATCCGCCTCTTGTGGAGCCGAAATCGGCTCATGTCTGTTTGGACAGAGGCAGTGTATAGCTGTGGGGAGCTGAGAGTGGTCAGTGCAGGAGCTACTGTGGCAGCGACCTTGCGCTAAAAATGTCTGCGTCGATTTGGAAAGAAGTTGTAATTTAGAGCATCGGTCTATTGGAAGGAGTTCGCTATTCCATGATTGCCCCTGCATTCGAATGGAATAAATCGCACTCTGAAGGGCACTTGAAAAAGAAAGAACAATCACGATATTCATGCAAAAAGATGACAAATGGAATCACTGAATGATTACACCCTAAACGAGCTGTGCGGCGAGGTAATGAGGCTGACAGGAATCACCTGCGCGGGAGATCCGGATTGAAACACTGGGCAGCATTGACATGATGGTTGAATTAAAAAGTTTATCTTTGTTTTTCACATTCAAATAGAGCTGTAATAGAGCTTGAATAATGTTAAGCCGCAGCAGCACCCGTTCGCGGAGGTGAGCTCTCACGACGGACTGCTATGGGTGGAAAAGTAGATGAGAGAACATTTGAGGAGATGCATGGAGCTGTTTCACATGTATGAGGCAATGAAGTAGCCCATTTGCAGAAGCAGCTTCACGCGAACAAGCCACACCGGGTGGAAAGATTAGATGAGAACATGTGAACAGTCATAGAGAGCTGTTTCACATGTGTACAGCGTCGAAGCAGCCAGTTGGGGAAGCAGAATCATGCAATGATCTGCTCTGGCGAATAGAGATTAGGAGGCAAGAGAGAGAAAAGTAGCATTTCAAGTGGTAAAATAATTTAACAAATTAAAATCGGGATTTGTCCCAGTGTGATTATTAAACCGATTTAGTCAGCATGTGCTACAAAGTGAATGTGTGAAGCCGCTCATCCACTAAAAACAATGCCCCACCTGCCCCTTATGTGATTGGTTCATAGCCATGTTGTTTAAGGAACATCAAAGCATGTTTATCCTGGAACATCTCTTGAGTAAATCACATTGTGTCAGAGCTGAAGGTTGAAAAGGAAGCAGTCTTTAAAGCAGTCTGATATTATGTAGCCGGTGTTGTATTTTTCCTCTATTCAATAATGAAGTCTCCCCCGCTCACCTGCAGTTTGTTTAGGCCTCGGAGGAAGATCTCAAGCGCTCATTAGCTATTGTTTGGCAAGTCTGTGTTATATGACTGTATCAAGTGTCTGATGAAGAGAAGCACATCACACATCAAAGGCCACTATCAAAGATAGTCATGTAATCACATGTGATGAGAGGCCTGACAGGGCCACTGTTGCCTCTATCTGTCAGTGTGTCTGTGTGTGTTTATTCATGTCACTGATAAGACAGCAGTCTCAGTAGGAGGGTAATTACTGTTCCCTGCATTAAACATGCTGTTTAAACACAGTTAGACACAAATCTACAGTCAAACACTTCTGATCGCTTAATACTGTGTCTGCCCTTGATGAAGACAGAAAAACAGACTTTACATTTAATCCAGTGATAGAAAACAACACAAAACTCACAACTGTCACGATTCACTCTTGTCTGCCCTGCGTTTCTCCCTTGTCATCTGTCCCGGACTACACTTCCCATAATTCCCTGCCCTCATCACTGCCAGCAGTACTTCATTGTTCTCACCTGTGTGTCATTTAATCATTATCCTTTGTGTATTTAAACCCTACTGTTTTATCATTCATTGTCAGTTGTTGTATGTTTGTTCCTTGAATGTGTTCCTGCCTGTGCCCTTCGTGGATGTTTTCTCTTGTTTATATTTTGGTTCCAATCGTGGATGTTTTATTTGTTCCCTGTGTTTTGTTATACTCCGAATTACCTGGTTTATCTTATGTTTTCATTAAAAGCTGCACTTAGATCCCACTCCTCGTCTGCCGCGTTACATCATAACCTGGTCCTTTGCGTTGTACGAGAGATATTTGCGTGCTCAAAGCCTAGTGTGACCGCCACTTAAACCCAAAGCGGTCAGAACCCAAACGCTAGATTTAAATTCCATCATCACAAGTAGAGGTAGATATATCGGTTTCACTGATTAATCGTGCCAATAGTTGCTTTTTGGAACAAAAATGTTTTTCATCATTTCAAAATAAGAGTCCTTGCTGTGATAAATGTGGAAATGACAACAGTGGATGTGCACAGCAAGAGCGCATATGTGAGGATGTCTGGAGATACCTGCGTTTTTACAACTCGAATGTGTGCGAATATAAAGATATGTTTATGGGTCTAAACACCTGAAGGGAAATAGTGCAGTCTCTCATAACAGTTGTAGCGCATGTGTCACCCGCCTGTGTAATGAAGTGTTTGCGTCAAGAATAATTTGGGTTTTAGTCAATTGATTACATCAACAAAGGTCATTTTGGTAAAAAACATAAATATTTAAGACAATAATAAAAGTTTCAATGCAACGAATTACAAAACCATTGGGTGAATCACATTAAGAAATGTTCAGGTTATATTTAACCCCAAAATCAAAAGGAATATATATATATTAAAAAAAATGTCATTGAATGAAGATTTTGGATTGCTGGCAGGTGGTATAAGGAGGAGGGACATTCTCATTCTAGAGAGTGTTTGATTAGACAGAAATATGTGTAGTATAGATGAGACATAATATGTTGGCCTGTTTTCCCAGAAGAGGCCATAAATTACAAATGCATGTTTTTAATAATTGATTGTAATGTATGCTGATTCTATATGTATAAAGAAACAGTTTCTTGATTTTGAGTTTTCAGTCTCATGTTTATATATTATTAATATATGTGAAATAGTGACAGTTCATTTGACAGATTATTCACACTGTTGAAAGTGTTTTTAAGAATGACTCCTGTGAAACACCATTTGTAAAATGCAAAGCAAAAATCAGTTGCTTTGTCCAATTTACCATAAATAGTATATTTATTATCTTTCAATTCTCCTACTTGCAACAAACTCCATTCCCAAGATATATATAGATGGAAATAAATGCTGGTAATTAGGGCTGAAAGTCTTAACTGCCATCGATTGGGGATTTCAGAGTTTCTCAGATGCAGAATAATTAGTGATGTAATGTGTTTTTCTTCACCAGATATTAATAATATGAATTCTGTAGCTGTGACTTGCAGTGCACTCAGTATAGATTTATTTATATCAAAGTGTTTTTTTTTATACTATTAACATGGTGTTGTCTCTATTAAATGATGTAATCGTCATTGGTGTGCTGTCATTTACACTAATTAATGGCTGTGTTGTCGTTAAGGTTGAAAGAATCTAATAATGGGTCAGAGTAATAAATGGGTTTTGTTGTTTGGGGTTTGTGGATTATTGTGTTGATTATACAGACTCTATCTTCACCTTCTGAGTAAATGTGTAGATGCACATGGCAATCAGATACAAGCAGTATTACAATTTTGTTTTAACAGTCATTATGTGTGTGCATTACAGTAGACTGAAGTGTTAAAAAACTCCTCCTGAGACTCACAGATGCATGAATAAATACAAGTGATGCACAACGGCAGGCTGCTGATCAACCCCCACTGGAAGATAAATCACAGGTGAAAAAGCACAACACATGTTGCATTTTATGGCCTATATAATTTTACGTGTGTGGTTGATTTAAAATGATTGCCTTGAGTTATTATAGTTCTCTTTTGGATTTGTAAGCACACTATATGTATGTCACTGTACAGGAATTACATGAATGCATTTGGCTTTTATTGACTTACAGTGCATAGAAAGTGTGTTGGTATTTGTCTGTGTGTTCCCAGTTAATGAAACCCATGGCCATGCTCTACCAAATGAGCTCCATCAGATGCTCTGCGGTTATTGTACTGTTAAGTATTTTATTGATTTTATTTATAAAGTAAATAAAGATATATGGGTTATTCTCTGTATGTGGTGCCTTTCTTTTCTGCCCACAGGAAATCATTAAGTTTAGTCAGTCATTAAGTATAGTAGTATTTACACATCATGACTGGGGCTGAGTCAAGTGTTTCTGATACCGATTTTTAAAATCACAAGATCTTTCTTTTCCTCTATGCCAGGAGTACTCATTGTGTCTATCACGAATGAAAAGTTGATCACAAGACAACCATTGGTTGATCTCATTCACAAGTCAAAAGGAAAACAGAGTAGAGAGAGAAACTACACAAACAAGAGGAATCTTAAAGACCACTTTGTAGCACTTTATTTTACAGTATGTGTACTTTCATAGTACATACATGGTAAATATGTTGAACCTACAGACAAATGTGTAGTAACAAGAGGTACTTACCTGAAGTGTTCTTAGATGGTAACTAATGGCACTTTTCCACTGCACGTTACAGTTCGACACGACTCGCTTTGCTTTTCTTTGCTTGTTTTTCCACTGCTGTTTAGTGCCACCTCAGCGTGGGTGGGATTATAGGCTGATCGCCATAGTTGCGCTGCCTCTACTGCCGTGACATCATCTTAAACGCGACACAAACATTACTGACCATAAACAATAACACGACTGCTAACTGTTAGCTACTAGCTCATTGTGCTGCATAAAGCAGTTGTTGCATGGTGATTGTATGTAACAGTTAAATTGACCTGATTGTTTTAGAAGCAAGATTTCCAGTAGCTGGTCAACTAAATAAAGTGAAGCTTTCAAGCAGAATATAGAGTTAGCGTAACAAAACATACCATCCTCCATTGTGGACTCCAACAATGCCGTGGCCGAGTTCAGGACGCTCTCCCTCCCATTGCTCGCCGGTCTATTGCCATAGATAGCGTCCATGTGGTCGAACCACTTCCACTTTCCTCTGTTTGAAGCACTCTGGCTGTTGTGGCCCTTGATAGTTCTGTAGTCACTTTAAAAAATTGTTTTACTTTTCTCTACACTGTTGGTAGGTCCGGTGGTAGCCGTGTGAGGCCAACAGCCGAGACACTTCCTGAAAGAATTTTCATTTTGTTTGTCGCAAAGAGAGGAACATCTGCACCTTGTTTATTGGCCACGGCATGGTTTTGTGCACAGCCATTTCTTTTTACATTCGGAAGTCGCTTGAACAAATTATACTGGTATCGCTGTAGCTAACTTTAAAACTATTGGGTTGATGTCCCGTGTCGCAAATCCAGTGACGCTGGTAGTGATGATTCTCTCTGACCAATCAGTGATCTACAGGGTTTTGACGTCACATTTAGTTTCGGTTCGGCTTGATTGGAACCTCGACCGAGGTGGTACTAAAAAAAGTACCAGGTACTATCCACAGTGGAAAACCCCCAAAAAGCGAGCAGAGTCGATTCGAGTCGAGTTGTACCGTGCAGTGGAAAAGCCCCATAATATGAAACAGGTAATTATATACCTCTGTCATATACGTTTATGGCAGCGGTATAGCTAGAACCTGGCTGACAGGGCTGAAGCCCCAGATCTTTTGTTAATAGCCACACATGTTTTTTTGTGATGAGGAAAAAAAAATGAAAAAAGTAAGGCTTAATGTTAATTAAAGGTACAAAAGCAACAAGGCAGGCTTCAATTCTGGCTTTAAATGTAAATTAATTTCGATCAGTGAGCCCAGCTTGCATTAATTGACAGTTTGCACTTTGACTTTTACCCGCCGATCAAGCTCAAGTTCATCAGACGAATCATTACGAACACCTTGTGTGGGAGCTTTCTATTTTCTCTCACGGGGGTGCAGATTTTCTGTATCAGATGCACTGAGGTTTTATTATGCAAGTGGTGGCTCAGTGGTTAAGGCTCTGGGTTACTGACCAGAAGGTCAGGGGTACAAGTCCCAACACTGCCAAAATGCCACTGTTGGGCCCTTGAGCAAGGCCCTTGACCCTATTTGCTCCCGGGGTGCCGTATCATGGCTGACCCTGCGCTCTGACCCCAGCTTTTCAGGGATATGTGAAAACAAACATATTTCACTGTGTGTGTGTGTGTGTGTGTGTGTGTGTGTGTGTGTGTGTGTGTGTGTGTGTGTGTGTATATATATATATATATATATATATGAAAAAATGTATATTGTGTGACAATAATAAAGGCTTTCTTCTAAATAATTTATTGCAGTTATTGCAACACAACTCCAAATAGCAGCACAGTGAGATATAAGCCTAACTAGCACAATACATGGGTCTTAAAATGATCAAATCTCACATTAAATCAAACAAAAACGACTTCCTGTATATGCGCTCCGCCCATGCTGGTTCACATATCCATGTCACTGCTGCGGTTAAATAGCCTCTTTTGGGTGCCTTTTTAAATGGTTTAAAATAAAATGACATTGAACTTGTCAAATTATTGTACTTAAGTCTGCACACCAGAGCAAAGTGGGGACCACTCTCTTACCATCTATAAGCCATTGAAACTTAGCTTTGTTAGAAACAACATGGAATTATGATTAATAGCCCAACAGTCATGAAACCCAACACTGAGAATAAAGTCAGAGCATTATTATATTAAGTTTTGTATGAGTAAAGTCAAAATTACAAGAATAAAGTTGTAGCATTGTGAAAATAATTGTGTGAATAAAGTAGAAATATTATAATGTAAGAAAATCTCAATATTAGTTTAACAGAGTGTCATTATCACATTGATAGAACGGACGTCGAGCCTGCAGCTTCATTAATGCAAGAGATGGATGTGGAGGACGTAGTTAAATCATATTATAGGATAGGATTATGCAATAAAGAAATCCTTGGTGTTTTGGATCATCAGTAAAGAGTTATTAGTATCCGGACTCAGCACCGGTTATCTAGGAAATTACATTTATTCAGGAGAAAGATTCTGAGAGATTCGAGCGGTCCCACTCGTCGTTGTTATTGGGTTTTCTTCTCTAAACAATACTGTAACTGAGGGGATGTTACCACATACACAATCTTGATATGGACTTATATAATTCACAGCAGCTTCACTTGAGTGTGAGCCTATATCTCGCGCCTCCCTTGACAGACGTCCACATGTTGAAAACTCCTGTACTAATGCACACCTCATTCATGAACCTCCCACTAATTCAGCTCAGTTGCATAGTCAAGTTATCTCCCTGGTTAGTGATGTTGTATGTGAAGACCCAGACACTCCACTTTGCTGTTGTCCACCACATCACATTGATGTTACTTTCCTATTGATTTATTCTCAAAATCTCATATTGCTTCGACTTTCATCTCATTTACTGTATTCTCAAAATATTATGATGAATGAAAATTGCGAATTGAAATTGTTACATTACTTTAATTTTATTGTTAGTGTTAGTTTCTGCACAATGAGCTGACAAGTTGTAATTCTGATTCGATCCTCCACAATTTAAATTAAAAAGTGGTTGAAGGGTTGGGAGGGTTGCTTTTGAAATTAAAATGTAATTTGTGACGTATTTTGTTCGATTACTCAAATTCAGAAACGTAATCTTTAAATACTTTGGATTATTTTTTTCAGCTCTGGTAGATTTTTTCACTTGTTTTGACTATAAAAATCCACAAGACAAAATACACGTTAAAACTGAATTCTCTGATAAGCCGGTCATGTTTAAATGTGTTTTTGTTCATATTTTTTGGCCAATCATGTGATCATCCTGTTCCCCTCTTGTTCATGTGCCTTGTTCTGATTGGTTTATAGTCTTGTTATCTTGTATTAGCTTAGTCTTGTTATTGGTTCATGTTTTATTGTCTTATTATCAGTTTTGTGTTTTCATTGGTTGTCTTGTTAACTTGTATATCTAGTCTGTGTATTTATAGCCCTCATGTTCTCTAGTCCTTGGTCGAGTATTGTTGATGTAATGTTGTCAAGTCATTTATGTTTTTGTTTTTTTTGGATTCACGTTTTTGGATTTATTGCACTTTCTAAACTAAATCTGCACTTGGGTTCTCATTTTATCATCATCTCGTCCTCATCTGTTCCTGTCTTCAGCCTGTCCTGCCATGCCTGAACGTTACAAAGATAAACCAATTGATCTTGTTTTAAGGATTTTTTGATATTTTTACTGAAAAACAAATGTAACATTTTTTTTATAAAGTAGACAATTTTTGCCCTAATATCAAAGGTATTACCAGAGAGAAAATAAATATGTACTGTATGTGCACTACGGGTCAAAAGTTTGGGGTAATTGACTGAAATGTTTCTGGAGGTTTATTCTTAAATGTTTGGAATTAGTTTTGTAGATAAAAATAGAATTGTGCCACAATATTCATTTATTTCATTATAAAACTAAAAGTGTTTGAAATTGATGACTTGGACCAAATAATAAAGAAAAGCAGCCAATAAGTGCCCAACATAGATGGGAACTCCTTCAATACTGTTTAAAAGCATCTCAGGGTGATTCCTCAAGAAGTTGCTGGAGAAAATGTCTGTAATTCTAGACAAAGAGTGACTACTTTGAAGATGCTAAAATTTATTTTGGATTTTGTTTAGTCACAACATAATTCTCATTGTTCCATTCATGTTATTCCATAGATTTGATGACTTTACTATTTTTCAAAAATGTGAAACAAAAAAAAAAAAAAAAAAAATATATATATATATATATATATATATATAATAAAGAATGAAAAAAACCTTTGAACGGTAGTGTGTATGATCTATCATGAATTTGCTTGATAAAAATATTACTGTGCCTGGTAACAGATGTATGTATAATGGCTAGAAATAGAATTTTAGCTTAGCATAAACTAAATGTTCACATGACAACTTTACAAGTTGACCTGTGAAGAAGGGCTTTTTTGTTTTGGTTCTGTGTACGATCCCATCCAACTTCCAAAGCATGTACCATCAGGACTTGTACTAATATCTATCATTTTTAAAGTATTGTAAGTACCGTAATGTTTCACATTAGTTAACATGTATGTATACCAAAAGTAAGTGCCTGTTATTACCCCACACTTGTCTGAGGTACAACATAATTACCATGCATGTACAGTAATGTTTCACATTAGTTTCCATTTACAAAAACTTCAGGTAAGGACCTTTTGTTACTACACATTTGTCAGTAGATACAACACATTTACCCTATAAGTACCAGGAAAGAGCACGTACTGTAAAATAAAGTGCTTCTGATCACTTTTTATTTCTTCACTGTTTGGTTGACTGACAGGTGGTTAATGTGTGCTCACGGCGTTTCGGGAATGCACATACAAGCTCGTCGTCTTGGTGGGGCATTAACGTAAACAGCAGGACAAAAAAGTGGATTTGTATCAAAATATCGGATTACAGGTGAAAATACAGTCTAATAGACATGATGATGTCTAGCATGTATTTTATATTGTCAAACAACTATACTAAGAAAAGAAGAAAACCGCTCACTGTTGTTGCCATTGTTAAGTATTAATGTATTATAATCAAACAGACAAGATCAGTCATTTAGGTAGTTATATGTTACATTTCATGACATTTCTCAATTTCTGAATGTTTACCTGAATACTTGATACTGCTGTTAAAAATGCAGGCACTGTTTTCTTCATTTTTATCTTTGGTTTTATTCTTTTACTATTGCTTGTGGTTTGTTACTTTGTTCTTACTTAATAATAACTTGATAACCGGGCACAATGCTTATTTAAATTGATATTTTATTGTGGCAGTGAAACTGGAAATTGCTTTCATATGTTGGCAAATTGAACATTATAATTGAAACAAATCAAAGATGGCAATTCAGAATCCAATTGAATCAGGAAATCTGTATCGCTATCCAGCTCTAAAAATGACACAAATATTATGTTTTTTTGCCATTACAGATTACTAATTAATTTCCTATAATTGTAATCAGATTACTTTACTGATTAATTCATCACAAAATAATACAATTATTATTACTTTACTTTAAAGTTACTTTTTTTAAAACACTTCCCTGAAAATTTTTAATTTTCCTCCCAGCGACTTCAAAACAATTATTCTAATGTCTATAAATGCCCTTCAGCTGTCACAGGAACGCAAACAGCTGTACATATGTTTTCTTAATAAATTATATTATTTAGAAATATCTGTAATGCATGTAATGTACTTAGAGTAAAAGTAAATTACTTAAAACTCAGTAAATGTAATCTGATTACAATAATTGATGTAATGAATTACACTGCTTTTGACTTGGAAATTTAGAATACAGTAACTAATTACTTGTGATTGTGATGTGATTATGCCCAACACTGGTCCCAGGTGCTTTTTGTCTACTTATTTTTTGCTTAAGCAGATTAAATATGATCTAAAATATATATTTTTTAAAGATCGAGTAATTAAAAGAATAAATTTCTCTTGAATCTCCAGATATTTCTTTTCATCTATTATCTTTTTTAAATGTTTTATCCATGTAGCCAGCTAATGCTATAATAAATCCTAAATGCTAAAATGTATGTTCTTAGTATCTTTGTATATTACTTGACCTTATACTTAACATATACTTAACTTAAACTGATGTACTTCTCACTTCATTTCTTTTTCCATGACTTTTTGTATTCTTATCCTTCTGTATTGAATTTGATGCAACACCTTGTGGAAGATAAAACTATTTTGTTGTACTTGTACTATAACATCAAAAAAGAACTTGAACTATATATTTCACTTGGCTTTACATTTCCAAGAACCGGCAACGCCACAGAGATGCAAAACAATCATTGGAGGGCTATAGTGATGTGGGACAGCTGAGGGTAAGTGGACAGGCCTACTTCACTAAACTCAATTACACAAGGCAGAGAGGCCAGACAAGAGACACATCAGTAAATCAGTGAATGATGAATGGCCGTTCAGACAGATTGTACAAGAGCTGTGCACAACAGACCTCAAATTCTTCAATATAGGATGTGGCTTTAATACAGAAGAATGAATAAAACATCTCTGATGAGATAAAACAGTGCATTGTTGTAGCAGAGAAGGTTGTCTAAGGAAAGGTACGAACCAAAACAACCTCTCGGTCTGCGTCCGAATTCCCAAACTTTCAGACTATGTACAGTGTATGTATAGGATCATCTCAGCGGATGCAGCAGGTTCTCTGTGTTTCGCTTGAGTTTTCGGACATACTATTCAGGCTTTTTGGATACTGTGTAGCAGGGAAGTTTGCATATTCAGATGTGCCTCAAGAAAAACAGACTAATTTATTTCAGATCCAGTGAAAGCTCGGTCCAGGTGATGTCTGCTGCCAGATGTTCTTTCACAGTTAATGGTTTGTAGTTTTGCAGTATTTCCCACTATGTGACCGGTTTCAGCATGCATCTTTTCAGGATGTCTAAGAGGCATGATTACTGCATTTGTTGCATGTCATTAAACTAGAAGCCACAGTTGTTTACTTGTTTCAGCTCAAACCAACAATTTTGCACTTTCTTTCGTCCTCTCCTTCATGTGTTTAACAAAGACAGAGTCAACAGATGTTAGTGTTCCAAAACTGAAAAATAACTACATCGTTACATTTTCGGAAGAAAATTGTAGCCTGTGCATTGTGGGTTGTGGGTGAATGCAGGTGATTGCAAAGTGGTTGCTAGGATGTTCTGGGTGGATGCTTACTGGTCCAATTCAACAGAGCCCACCCATAAGTCTCTTTGATATTATGGTCTCTACATATGGCTCGGGGTTCATGATATATTACTGGCCTATAATAGGAAAATTCATAATATTACTTATTGCACCGATAGTTGAATTAAAGATGATATTTTTGCTCTGTCAGTATTGGCCTATGGGAGATTTATTTTAATGAGTTGCAGTTTAGTCTTATTGTTTAGAAGAGTAATAGCACTCCTATGGGTACTGGGAAACTAGATAGTAAATCCCAGGCCATCCCAACTCAGGTCAGGTTGACCAATGGAGGACAAAAGAGACCTTAGTGTCAAGATCCCTCCCTGGAAATTAGTCATAGAGATTTCCACCATTTACCCATCTATCGGCATTGAGAGAAACTGGCATTGCTGGAAGCTGGTCAAGAAATTAGCCTATTTCTTCCGGACAATTACACACTGTACTGTATGGTACTTCAAAAAGAAGTCTGCAGCTTTTAAGGCAGATGCCAATGAAAACTCTGTATTGAAACAGTGAATAGGGCACATATGTATTGAAATGCAAAATATAAACTAGTTCTGTAAAAGGTATGAAGCCACTGGGCTTTGTATTTTCACAGATGCATGCTAATACTCTTAAAAAGCATTGCTGAAGCCCTGCAGGGGAATGAATAGGTGGATGTCTACATTTCATGTTAAAGTGAAAGGCCACCTCCATTACTCACTGAATGCTAGCATGTGGAGCTAGATGCTGTCAGACATGAGATTTTATGAGAAAGGCAATTAATGGGATATTGTGGCATCTTCTAAACATGGACCCCTGGTGGCTCTCAGACTTTAAAAATTGTATTCAGCCAACCCGATCTCATGAAAATCCATACATATTTTACAAGTTGGCTATTTCGTACAATTTCATATGATTTTGTTCATATGTATTTGTACGGTTTCATCACGGGCAAATGCACATACAGTACGTGTAATGCAGAAAAGTGTGACATTGGAGGCCACGTTACAAACCTAATCAGTGTTTTTAAAAGTGCGAACAGCATAAAACATGTGAATCTAAAGTGTTCTGATTTAAATCTGGGCCACTTTGGCTTTTTGCACTCAATTTATTATTTTTTTTTTTTTTTCAAATCTGATCTTTAGGACTGACTGCCCACACTGCCATTTTACAATGTAGAATGTTTGTTCAGTGCAGTAAATATCCAGTATATCTACATTATAGTAATGACTTAAGAATCAGCACAATGCCAAGAAACATTTGAGCGCTGTCAGTGTGGAAAAAGGGGACAGAAAACTGGAAATGTTTACCTCCACTTGAGTCCTTCATGACATATAGCCACATTGCTGAACCCAACATACCTGTATGTCAGGGGCATTACTGTATTTACACATTCATGCATGTGAGTTATCAAAAACTCATTAAAAACTCAGTACATCGGGAATGCCTGATGTTTGATGAATGAGAGTTAAAAGCTCATTCAGATTAATCTGAATTTAAACCACATATGGATGTTGTTTGGATTGAGTTAATAAAAATCATAATGTTTTAAAGTCCTAAAGTCTTTTATATGTGGATATAATACACATGAATAGTCATGCTGGCATTTATAGATCAAATTCCCTTTAAATTCAGAGATGATATTCTTCTCAGCACAATTGTACAGAGCGGTTATCTGAGTTACTGCAGACTTTATCAGTTCAAACAGTCTGACCATTCTCTGTTGACCTCTCTCATCAACAAGACTTTTCCGTCCACAGAACTGACGCTCACAGGATGACTTTTGTTTTTGGCTTCATTCTTTGGGAGAAACACCAACAAAACTACATCTGGAAAGAAACATCATTACGTTTTTACATTAAAACCTGTTTGAGTCAAAAGATTAGAGTCTCTAGTTTCATCCAATCTGCCATTTTTTTAATTTGAGTGATTATCACGAAACGGCACGCTGTTAAACACATTGACCACATTTGTGGAATGTATGCTCATGTTTCAGTTAAAATATCCAATATTCACTGTGTATTATCACATTGAGAATAAATATATTGATGCAAAAGCTGATAAATGTGTCTTTCAGAGGCTTTATATGGAATTCAGATGAAAAAAAGGTGCATTTCAAACAGTTCTGAGACCAGTGCAGACACACAGCACACTGGAGTCAATCACTAAATAGGCAGCAAGGGAGCATCCTATATCTCTCAGGGCAGTCAATCCTAACTTCCTATTTAAAGTTCAGTTTCGAGCTGCAGATGATGTTTGGATCACTCAACATGTTTGACACACATGTGACAATGATCATCAGTACATAGATTCACCATTTATAATGGATCCTTTTATTTAACATGGTTGGCAGTGATTGGATGATGTTGGACATTACTTTGAATCAGAATTATTTATGCAAATTTCTGATGTAATGTTTTTTTTTTTGCATGTTTCTTGATGTACAAGTTACTACTAGTTATTGAAGTTAAAAAGTTATTGCTAATGCAAGACTGGATTAAAGACATGAAGTTCTTCTAATTTATTAAAATATAATAATCATAGTATGTGATATTAGGAAATGTGTTGATAATGTTATGTTGAATATATCAGGGTTCACTGAAAAGTGGTAACCTGCAAATGTAACCATGACGATCTACAGTATGTATGATCTAACCCATGACAAAGTGACTTTTGTTTGTGTAACCTCATTTATCAGGTTGATTTAGTTACTTGAATAAGTAATTTTTTATAGTGTAGTGTATTTTACACAAATGTGTATATAATGCACCATTTTCATTTAAATCAATGAACTGACTGTTTTTTGATAGTAGTGTGTAGGCGTTAATTCGTAAACTCAAGTGTGCAGGCACTCTAAAACCAAATATCAAATCCCATGCACACTACGTTACAAACCTAACATACACATAATTACATAATAAGTTATTACACTTTTCAAGCCTTGTTTGATAAACCTGTATGCATATAAATATGTTAAAAGCAGGAAAACTGCAGCAGGAAAAGGAAAATAAATGTAATTATGTTGCCTCGGTTGCCTTGTGGGTATAAAAGTGGTGCACATTATGAGAAAGTACAAGTGATGGAGTGACAGGGAAAGAGAGAAGGATATAGAGGAATAGGGAAAAACAGTTTCAAGCAGAGTGTAATTGGAGTTTTGAAAGACAGCTGTCGGGCTATGATAGGTGGATATTATGTGATTACAGATGTGCTCCCAATGGCCTGCTCAGGTTTATTCATATTGCTGGTCTGTGACAAGCTCACTCAAGCTCTGCAGCTCTTTTCTGCACACCAGACAGCATTATACTGCCACAAACCACCACGTTATAGCTCATAACTCTCTGCCAGACACAGCACGCCAAACTGAGATGCAACGTTTTTAAAGCATTTGTTCCATTAATATTCATAAGCAGAACACAATCAGGGTACATCTAGGACATCACTTTTATTTTGTTCATGTAATTACATTTGGGGCATTTGTTTATTTCTTTGTGTATTAATTTGTATGTTTTATAATTTTAATTTATTTTATTATTGAATTTTGTAATTAATGAATTGTTTATATATATTTTGTGTGTGTGTGTGTGTTGTGAATATTCAAAATAAAAAATGTTATTAGATAAAATAATAATAATAATAATAATAATAATAATAATATTGTGTTCCCTATTAGGTTAAGGTTAAGTTGTAGATTATCTATGGAGTACTGGAGCATTACAGCATTCGGTTTTAGGGAGCTTGGAAAACATGCTTAACTTGCAATTAACAATACAGTTTCCTGTTATAACAATCCACACTTTAAAACATTTTTGTCATATAACTGAAATGTGCTTCATGTGGTAACTTATAAATTAACTGTTTTTTTAATTGTAAATTGTTATTTAATCTGACTAAATGAGATTACACCAATAAACGTCATTTGAATGTGTTAGATCATGCGTAAAAACATCCTTTAGATAACAATTGCAGGTTACCAATTTTTTAAGTGCATGGTAAGGAGTACTAATAATATGATTTGACTTAAAGTAATTATTCCTTTTACATTAGGATAATGTTCATGAAAAACTATATTAAAACCATTTTTTATATCAGTTAAACTGAAAAAAAGAAGAACCATACAAGTGTGACTTTTGCACTATATTCCACATCTTTTGATATAGAATAGAATTTCATAGAATCACGATACAATAACTACATATACAGTCAGGTCCATAAATATTGGGACATTGACACAATTCTAATCTGTTTGGCTCTATACACCACCACAATGGATTTTAAATGAAACGAACAAGATGTGCGTTAACTGCAGACTTTCAGCTTTAATTTGAGGGTATTTACATCCAAATCAGGTGAACGGTGTAGGAATTACAACAGTTTGTATATGTGCCTCCCACTTTTTAAGGGACCAAAAGTAATGGGACAATTGGCTGCTCAGCTGTTCCATGGCCAGGTGTGTGTAATTCCCTCATTATCCCATTTACAAGGAGCAGATAAAAGGTCCAGAATTCATTTCAAGTGTGCTATTTGCATTTGGAATCTGTTGCTGTCAACTCTCAATATGAGATCCAAAGAGCTGTCACTATCAGTGAAGCAAGCCATCATTAGATTGAAAAATCAAAACAAACCCATAAGAGAGATAGCAAAACATTAGGTTGATTAGCCAAATCAACTGTTTGGAACATTCTTAAAAAGAAAGAACGCACCGGTGAGCTCAGCAACACCAAAAGACCCGGATGACCACGGAAAACAACTGTGGTGGATGACCGAAGAATTCTTTCCCTGGTGAAGAAAACACCCTTCACAACAGTTGGCCAGATCAAGAACACTCTCCAGGAGGTAGGTGTATGTGTGTCAAAATCAACAATCAAGAAAAGACTTCACCAGTGAATACAGAGGGTTCACCACAAGATGTAAACCATTGGTGAGCCTCAAAAACAGGAAGGCCAGATTAGAGTTTGCCAAACAACATCAAAAAAGCCTTCACAGTTCTGGAACAACATCCTATGGACAGATGAGACAAAGATCAACTTGTACCAGAGTGATGGGAAGAGAAGAGTATGGAGAAGGAAAGGAACTGCTCATGATCCAAAGCATACCACCTCATCAGTGAAGCATGGTGGTGGTAGTGTCATGGCGTGGGCATGTATGGCTGCCAATGGAACTGGTTCTCTTGTATTTATTGATGATGTGACTGCTGACAAAAGCAGCAGGATGAATTCTGAAGTGTTTCGGGCAATAGTATCTGCTCATATTCAGCCAAATGCTTCAGAACTCATTGGATGGCGCTTCACAGTACAGATGGACAATGACCCGAAGCATACTGCGAAAGCAACCAAAGAGTTTAAGGGAAAGAAGTGGAATGTTATGCAATGGCCAAGTCAATCACCTGACCTGAATCCAATTGAGCATGCATTTCACTTGCTGAAGACAAAACTGAAGGGACAATGCCCCACGAACAAGCAGGAACTGAAGACAGTTGCAGTAGAGGCCTGGCAGAGCATCACCAGGGATGAAACCCAGCATCTGGTGATGTCTATGCGTTCCAGACTTCAGGCTGTAATTGACTGCAAAGGATTTGCAACCAAGTATTAAAAAGTGAAAGTTTGATTTATGATTTTTAATCTGTCCCATTACATTTGGTCCTTTAAAAAGTGGGAGGCACATATACAAACTGTTGTAATTCCTACACCGTTCACCTGATTTGGATGTAAATGGCATAAATTTCGATGCCATCACCACAACCCTCCATCTGGCCCTCACCCACCTAGACAATAAGGACTCATACGTTCGAATGCTGTTCATAGATTTCAGCTCAGCATTCAACACAATCATTCCCCAGCACCTGATTGGAAAGCTGAACCTGCTGGGCCTGGACACCTCCCTCTGCAACTGGATCCTGGACTTCCTGACTGGGAGACCTCAGTCAGTCTGGATCGGGAACAGCATCTCCACCACCACCACACTGAGCACTGGGGCCCCCCAGGGCTGTGTGCTCAGTCCACTGCTGTTCACTCTGCTGACTCACGACTGTGCAGCAATGCACAGCTTGAATCACATCATCAAGTTCGCCGATGACACGGCCGTGGTGGGTCTCATCAGCAAGAACAACGAGTCAGCATACAGAGAGGAGGTGCAGCGGCTGACGAACTGGTGTAGAGCCAAAAACCTGTCCCTGAATGTCGACAAAACAAAAGAGATGGTTGTTGACTTTAGGAGAGCACAAGGTGAACACACTCCGCTGAACATCGACGGCTCCTCTGTGGAGATCATCAAGAGCACCAAATTCCTTGGTGTTCACCTGGCGGAGAACCTCACCTGGTCCCTCAACACCAGCTCTATCACCAAGAAAGCCCAGCAGCGTCTCTACTTTCTTCGAAGGCTGAGGAAAGCACATCTCCCACCCCCATCCTCACTACATTCTATAGAGGGACTATTGAGAGCATCCTGAGCAGCTGCATCACTGCCTGGTTTGGGACTTGCACCGTTTGGACCGCAAAGCCCTGCAGAGGATAGTGAAGACAGCTGAGAAGATCATTGGGGTCTCTCTTCCCTCCATCAAAGACATTTACAAAAACACTGTATCCATAAAGCAACCAGCATTGTGGACTGACCCCACACACCCCTCACACAAACTCTTTACCCTCCTCCCGTCTGGCAAGAGGTACCGAAGCATTCGGGCCCTCACGGCCAGACTGTGTAACAGCTTCTTCCCCCAAGCCATCAGACTTCTCAATACTCAGAGACTGGTTTGACACACACGTGTCCTGAGTTGCACTTTAATTACAGTCACTTTATAACTGTCTGCTACCTCAATAACTGCTATGTTCATAGAACATTATCTCATAGTATGTTATGTTTACATTTTTAGAAACTGTCATCTTTTTGCACTACTGAGTACTGGTCGGCGCTGCACTGTCTATTGTCCTGTTCATTGTCAGTAATTTGTTGTACTGTCCTGTACTTTTTGCACATGTTTGCACGTGCACTTTATATAGGTCTATATAGGTAGTTTATATAGGTATTTTATTTCGTTGTGTAGTCTCATGTGGTCCTATGTTGGTCCTTTGTTGTTTTTATGTAGCACCATGGTCCTGGAGGAACGTTGTCTCGTTTTGCTGTGTACTGTACTAACTGTATATGGTTGAAACGACAATAAAAACCACTTGACTTGACTTGAAATACTCTCAAATTAAAGCTGAAAGTCTGCAGTTAAAGCACATCTTGTTCGTTTCATTTAAAATAGATTGTGGTGGTGTATAGAGCCAAAAAGATTAGAATTGTGTCAATGTCCCAATATTTATGGACCTGACTGTATGCAAAGTGATTTTATCATGACTCATCGTACATTTTGCGTCAATTTCCTGGTGATTTGAACACTTGAGGCGCTAAAAACAAAATTACATTTTATTCACTTTAAATAAAACGGCAGATTGACAGTTCATAAACACTTAGCTTGATTCCTCACACAATGCCATCTTACGACATCTAAACACTTTACACTGACACATAACATCTGCATTACATACACAGCTTAATCTGTATAGGAGAACATTTACAGTGGTAGTGCATATACTGTTCGTTATATCAGGAAATTGAAGTGATACTTACGACAGATCTTTTAAGATCTCCTGGAGAGGAGAGGTTTCCAAATCACCTGCTAATCACTGGTGTTCCTCAAGGATCAGTGCTTGGACCCCTCCTCTTCTCCTTGTCTCGATGTACACAACATCATTTGGACCGATCATTGAGGCACATGGCTTATCCTACCACTGTTATAGAGATGATACGCAGCTCTAACTGCCATTCCAACCTGATGACCCTACTGTCTCAGCTCGTATCTGTGCCTACCTCTCGGATATTTCGTCCTGGATGAAGGAACGTCACCTTCAGCTCAACCTTGCCAAGACAGAACTCCTCGTTATCTCAGCCAACCCATCTGTTGACTACAACCTCACTATTCATCTTGGTTCAACAACATTAACACCAACCAGAACAGCCCAGACCCTGAGAGTGGTGATAGATGACCTGCTTAATTTTACCGCCCACATCTCATCATCCACCCGGTCTTGCAGATTTGCACTCGTAACATCAGGTAAATCAGACCTTTTCTGTCTGAATATGCTGCACATATCCTTGTCCAATCTCTGGTCATTTCAAGACTGGTCTACTGCAATGCTCTGTTGGCTGGCCTCCATCTAACACAATTAAGCCATTGCAGATGGTCCAGAATGCAGCAGCACATCTTGTCTTCAATCACCCAAAAAGGGCTCATGTCACCCCACTCTTGATTTCACTCCACTGGCTACTTGTAACTACCTGCATCATATAAAAGGCTTTGACTCTGGCTTTAAGGAAAGCCAATGGAACCGCACCCTCTTTTCAATTCACTTCTTCATGTCTATACTCCAACTCGCACTCTGTGGTCTATGAATGGGTGGCGCCTGATGGTCCCATCAAAAAGAGACTCAAAGTCTATTTCACAAGCTTTCACTTTCTCTGCTCCTCTGTGGTGAAATGAACTTCCAACTTCCACACGATCTGCAGCTACTTTCTCAACATTCAAGAACCAGCTGAAAACTCATCTGTTCCACAAGCACTTAACCAACCCACACTAATTGCACTTACTATTGTTCTTGCACTTACCGTACCAAAAAATAATGTCTTATAGTCTCTTTCTTCTATATCACCTATACTACTCCATGTTATATGTATTTTGCTTTAGGTTGATCATGAAATTATTATTTATGTTGTCAAGCTGGTTCTCACCAGTTATATTGGTGCCGAAACCCGGGAAGGAGGAGGGACATGCCAGAGAAGAATCCTCGCCACTACCACCCCGCCCAAATGAGCAGCCGTGCCCATCCACCAGGGGAACTGCCTCCTCTGGCCACCTATATCCCTCTCACGGGCTTGATTAAAATGATTGGGAGTTGGGGATGCGTCATCAAGGCCCAGCCCTGCCCTGCCCTCCTCCTTGCCACACTCCTCCCTCATTTGCTTCAGGCCAGGGAGCCCCCCGCATGTACATACCCCCCCCCCCCTCCCTCTTTTGGATTGGAGGCAGTCCTCCGGCCCCTGGTGGACAGAACGCCCCACAGCGTTTTGGTTCATTGTAGGGGTCTCCTCCACCTCTGTCAGCAGTTCTCCCGCTCCAGGCATTCAGCAGTGAGCCCCTCCTCCCCTCATGGTTGGCAGTCGTTCCTCCACTTCCGCGCTTCATTTGGGGTGGTGGATGGGGTGGACGGCGAGGACTCTACTACGGCACATCCCACCTCCTTCCCGTGTTTCGGCACCAATGTAACAGGGTAGAAAGGAATAGTTGAGAACCAGCTTGAAAATATAAATAATCATTTAATGATTAACTTAAGACATATAACACAAACTCCTACTGGGCAGCTGCCTGTAGCTCTCTCTCTCTCTCTCGAACTGCTTCCTCCGGCTGCCTTTATCCCTCTTGTGGGATTGATTTACCAGATTAGAGGCCGGGTGTGCATCATCACAGCCCGGCGCCGCCCTCCTCCTTGCCACAAAGACGTTTTGGATAAAAATGTCTGCTAAATGACTAAATGTAAATCTACAGTAACTTGCTTTTAGCGCCACACCATGGACATTTCACCTCAGAGCTGAAGCAAACATATAAAGTCACATACTTTTCATGAGATCGGGCTAAAATCTTCCCATTCATTGCAATCAGTTACAAGAACCTATGATTTGTGACATCCCTGACATCAAATCTGGTGCACCACACCCTGATATGTGTTCAAGTGGGAATGAGATTTGAGAGGTCTTGCGAAGGGGAAGATTTTCAGTGAATGTCATCGACATCGCTCTGTCCCTCACACAAAGTGATTGTATAGCTTCAGAAGACTTGGAAAATAGTGTCATATACAGTATACCATTTTACAATGGTTTTTTGTTGTTGTTGTTTTTCTTTTTGGGGACAGAATATAAATTAACCCTCCTATTGTGTTTGTGCCATTTTTTTACCCGAGAGAGGTGGATAACACATTTTAAGTACCACATCGTTTTTAGTACGAGAACTAAACTTTGGGATTTTGCCAAGAGTATCAAAATACACAGAATGTATTTTCAGATTTGTTTAATACATTTGTTTAAAAAGTTAATTAATTGTGGCTTGATTTTTTTCTTATAAACACATCCCATACTCTCTAACACACTTTTTTTTTATCTCTCGCTGCGACTGCATCATGTTTACAGACATGCACACACACACACACACACACACACACACACACACACACACATCCAGTTACACACAGACACACACACACACACACACACACATTCCTGTACAAAACAGTAAAGACAGACAAAACAAACATAACAAATCAACTAAATCAAAGGTACCACTGTCTAAAGGGGGGTGTGACGAGCAAGAGTTCATGCACACATTCGTGTAAATAGGCCTTGAAAGAGGAAATTGTTCAGATTTTATTCTGCAACTTTCAGCATACTGACACATCAACATTTGGCAGTTCATGCAAGTAAATAGAATATATTTAGCTTAAAAACATAGTAAAGAAGTATTAAAGTTTTATACTTGAGTTGTATAGTTGATGTTTAGTTGAAAATGAATACGTTACTTTCACAACTTTTGACCACCATGTTGTATTGAGCAGTTATGAGAAATAGGAAATTCATTCAAATTACTAGTAATACTCACATTAGATGTTAAGATAAATTGTATATTGTGTTATGTTTAGATAAAAAATTCACAGAAATGTTGATAAAAAGATGTCTTCACTAGTATCACACTGGTTTTCCTGTAGTTAATCTTTTCTACTTTTTTCTACTTTTATTATTTCCACAAAAATGGCATATTAAATAATAACTTTTACATTTGTCAGTTAACATGCCAAAAATATAATTATTTTTATTGTGTATAAACAGTTAAGAACCTATTAATGACTTACAATATAGTTTTAGATGAAAACCATCAGGTTATGAATGATTTATAAACTTGGATTTCATCGGGTCAAGACTGAGTTTTATGCAGATTTTGAATGCAAAAGGAGGGTTAAAAGAATTTGTTTGGACAAATTAAGAATAAAAACTTGTTGACCACTGGGATGTTGTTGGGGCTAGGGTGGGGTAATAGTGGAAATTAAGACTGATTCTGTGTATATATGTTTTGTTTTTCTGTGTTCATTTATGAGAATAAAGATGGTTAATCTGAAGAAAAAAAAAGAAAAGAAAATGCCTTACTGTTCTAAGAGGTCTAAAACAGGCAGTGAGTTGTCAAGACTTGAATGACTGAAAAATATCAAGATATTTAATCTGGGTTTGTTTTCTGTATCACTGTACCAACCCAGTGTTCATGTTTCTCTCTGCACACTATAAATTATACTTGAATATAATCGAATCATCTTAAAAATATATATATATAAAAAAAAAAAAGAGTCAGGTCAGGTCAGGTCATTAAAAACCTGTGGTTACTGTGAGTATCCTAATCTTTCCTTAAGCCTCTCTTCACCCCTGTATCGGAACAGAGCTGAAAAGCTCTAAAATACTTTATCATGTGTTAAATAGTCTAAACAGCTGTAAAACACTGACTTTACAAGGTCATTTTGGCAGTATAGGGCATTCTTTATTTACACCATTATACAATTCACGAACTATTACACCCAACCTCAGAGACAAATGAGCAAAGAGAACCAAACACCACAATTCTTCTCTTTTGTGAATGTGACTGAGATTAAGCATATCATTTAAAATGTTAAAATATTTTCTTCAATCCCAGTTTAATATGCAGAGACAGCTACAAGTAAGCCATTATTGGGTTGATTTTCTATAAAAGTTTATACACCATGACTCTGTGGTGACTGGTTGAGCTAGTGTTGTGTCAGGATTGAGTGAGTTTGGTACAATATCTGTACAAAATGGTAAATGGTCTGCACTTATATAGCGCCTTTTTAACCTTAGCTGTATTCAAAGCGATTTACACTGTGACTCATTCACCCATTCACACACCCATTCACACACCAATGATGGCAGAGCTGCATGCAAGGTGCTAGACTGCCATTGGGGGAAACGTGGGGTTCAGTGTCTTGCCCAAGGACACTTTGGCATGTGGAGTCATGTGGGCCAGGAATCAAACCACCAACCCTGCAATTACTGCCAACCTGCTCGAACACCTGATCCACAGCCGCCACAGTCACATGACACTAGTGGCACACTTATTACACAAATCAGGTTGTTAAAGAGAAAACAAGGAAACAATTTTAAACTGTGATTATTTTTTCCCAGTTGGTGGTTAAGATGTTAAGAAGCACATCTTAAATTAGCAGACAGGATAATTCGATTTTCCAGACAGATTACTGAGGCAAACAGAGAACATATCAAAGACCAGAATTATCGCTACATTTTAATTACTTCAACATATCTCAGATACACAATTCTTATCCGGAGGCAGGTCATGATAATTCTGTTTTGTGGGTCAAAGGAGATACAGAGGTATTTCATCAGGTTTTCATCATGAAAAAAAAAATAAGAACAAGTTTCATCTCCTGCTGTTGCGCGTCTAATCCTAATTTTAGCCGTGTTTAATTCCCCCACACAAGGTTTTCATTCTCTGACACCACTTACAAATGCACAACAGGAAGGGCACAGCTGCCAGCCCATGGACGAGAGACCATTAATCTCCTTCCTTCATCCTCATCACACCACAGAGAGAAGGGGAGGTGGGGGGTGGGTGAGGGTCTTTCTGGTATCCCCATTACAGAAACGGTAATTAGAAAAGATATCATGGGGCTTTCTGCAAATTATGATATGGGCAGCGACTGGCCTCTACCGCTTTTCTTTAATTAGATCAGCAACAGTGGGGGAAAAAATCTCCCTTCAGTCCTCAATGAAACACATTTACCGGAAGATACAGAGTTCCCTTCCATTGTTGCTGCTGAGTTTCAGGTATGTGCCAGGTGTTACTGTTATATGTTACTACTGAATGTTCCAGTATCCTGACATCAACCCCATTCTGACAAATTACTGACATGCGCTATCTCCAATAAGACATTTTGCATTTCAAGTGCGTTTACCTTTTCATGTGGAGCTTCTAAAAGAGACAGGAGTTCTGGTTCCATGGAAACCAGGAAGATATCTAATTCACATAATCAATGAGGAGCATGATTCTGAGGTTGCATTTTTTCCTCAAAAATAAACGGTCACTTGGAAACTGGAGCTCACACATGCCCATATGTTAAACAGCACTTGCAGCTTCGGCCACTGGGGGCAGTGATTGAAATTTTGGTTAGTACAGACTGACTTAAAATGAAGAAACTGCAACCTACTGTCACCAAATTCCATGTGGGATCGGTCTTTGGCACTTGTGCTTTGCACAATATTCAATAACAAATGAGAAAATCTGAATAAAATGTCATTTGATTGGTAATTTGTTTTTCGACACATGTGGTTTTTAGTTACAAATGGACAGCAAATTTGTATACAGAAAATCTTGAAGATCAATGACGTCTAGGGATGTCACAATAGCAACATTTTAAGGTGCAGTATGTAAGATTCAGAAACCCTGTTATTAATGACACCTGTGGCCGTTAAGTGAACTACAGCAGCGACCTGTTGCTCGCGCTCATGCACACACACCATAGGGACACGAGCGAGCAAGCATCGGCCAAAACAGTGATGTAACATACAAAGATACAACGCGATTCACCGGCATCATGTTGACAGATGAGGTAGCATAATTCAAATTACACAGTTATGAACGTTTTAATACAAACTTTGAGACTGTATATTATATTTGACTCTCCAGTGATGGAAAAGGACTAAAACAAAATGTGGATACAGTTCTGACTGTACGAGACTGTAATTTGAAGTGATCACTTTTCTTTGCATGACACATTGACTGCATTTATACAACAGCCTATGTCGCCGTTAGCTAGCTAGCTTTATCAATAGCTGTTGCTTCATTTGGTGGATGATGACAGTGACAGTAGTTTTTTTGGCTTACTCTGAGTTTTTTTAGGATTCGTTGTTGTGCTGGGAGCCGGACAATTGCTGGATTCCATCTCTAAGAAACATTAACTAGTGTTGCACTTTGTTGTCGCTGTTGAATAGGGCTAATTTTTTAAGTTGCTTTACAAGCTGTTCACACATTGGTGAAAAAAATGGCGAATATTACATGAAAATTGTTACATATTGCACCTTTAAGTAGTCAATAACAACACCACTGAAATTTCTAAATTCTCCATTTACAATTTGATACCACAGCAAAAACTATTGCTATTTGACACATTTCTTTATTTTTAAATGTTAAATATAAAAAATACTTAATCGCAATTAATCACAGATTTTGAAATTGCATAAGAGAGTGATTTGGAACACACTTCATAGGCAGTAACTCCTTGCAACATTCAAATAGCGCTCGTCACATGCAGTACAAGAGAGACTTGACTCTTGATTGAATTCAACACAGGTGAAGCGAGAGGAATGACACAGTACGCTAATGAGAATAAATATACATAGCATACACACACACTTTTTGGGTAAAATAGTCAGTTTTATATCATATTTAACAATATTATTCTATACTTTTCAGTATGGAATGGATTCAGTTGAAGTCAGATGTTTACATACACTTAAGTTGAAGTCATTAAAACTCATTTTAGCTTGGAAAATTCCAGAAAATTATATCAAGATAATAAATAAAAAAATAAATAATTTGTTATCTCTTATCCCTAATCCTCCGCAACATCAATCAGCATGCATAATGTGACTATCAACTTTGCTACAGCAATCGTGAAGCTGCCATCACTTCATGTAATCTGCTCTATCACTCCATAAACAATTTGATATTCACTCATATCCACATGAAGTATGCATGCAAATATGCAAGTTTGAAACCAGATGCCAAAATGAATCACTTGCAAAATGTAGTACTTGCTCCTTCCACTACTGATGAAAAACTGGTGTCTTTATTTATTTATTAGTACTGACTTGGCAGAAAAAACATACTTCTGAAATCCCTAATGATAACATTAGCTCTTATTTTGAAAGCGAAGCACATTTCTTAAACTTGTTGGCCCAGATTTAGTAAGATCTCAAATAACGGGTGCTAATTTAATTGTGTAATCTATGAAATTGTGGGCATTTTGTGGGAGATTTACCAAGAAAAACCTGCAAATAACTACATGTGCAAATATGTTGGACACACCCTCCAAAAGGAGGTTTTTGCATGTGGTACTTGCACCAAATGTAAATGTATATTTATAGGAATGTAACTCATCATAAAATCCCTGTTATTTAACAAGTGTACGAGTAGTTGTTAAGAATGTATATGCACTCTTCACTTTCACTCTTCACAAAGAAAATACATTATTATGTACATGTTAAGCCATTGCACCACTGATGTAAATTACATTTGAATTTCAAACTGCTATTATCATTACTATGGCAAAGTTCGTTGTGCATGAGATAGACACGGGAAGCTGCACGGAACAGAACTTTTACGGATCAAGACGAAACCTGTTCGGCATACAGGTGCTCTGCCTACTCGAAAGAAATGCCACTTAAAATATTTGTTTAATGTTTAATACATGAAATTACAACATAATTTGGGCATACATTGTTAGTAGGCTTATAATGTTAGATGTTGAGTTTTAAAATAATCTAATAAAACAGTTTTATCATTAGTATTAATTTAATTTCACATTAATGTGTGTCAATAAAGAAAGGGTGTTCTGCATATTATCTGCTCTCAATCTCTCCGTTTTGTCACGATGACAGCATGATGCACAGTGCCAATCAGATTAATATCTGCCTTTCATTCGTATTAATTTGCTCTTGTAGTTTCCGATACGGAAATTACATTCAGGCTTGATAAATCACTTTGGGGGTGCAATTTCATTCCTTTGCATCTAGACCGTCCTTTATTATGCGCATTTGGAGGTACGCCTCGATATTGCGCATTCAAGTCAGGGAAACATGCAAAAATTGCCAAGACATGCTATTTTGCGCATCTGAACGACACAATCTTTAAATGACTACATTAGTAGATAAGCTTGGACCTTTTTTTTAGCATGCTATCAAGTTTGCACATATTTATACATGCACACCTTTAGTAAATCATGGCCATAGAGGGGCTTGTTTGAATATAAGCTATAAGATGTTCAGATTTAACCGGAATGCTAATGATCCTTGGACATGAAGAATTTATAAGCACTTCTCTCTCCCGAGCAGGCCAGCAGTGATTAACAGAGCTAAGAGCTATGCTAATGTACACAGACATGTGTCTTTATTGATGACTTTGCTTGCAGCAATGCATTATGTATAGTGTCAAACCACTGATCTATATATATAACTGGATAGCTCATGACGTCACAACAGTGAAGCTACTGCGCCGCCATCTTGGTATTCCCTAACATTCTGTACTCCTATGTGTCTCAATGGGAAATCGTCTGTTTTGGTGAGTAATTTGTACCCATCCAGTCACATTAAAACACATTTTTTATGTCTGCATACACTGTATCACAATGCAATCTTCCTAAATATGTAATTCATTATTTATTTTGACTTTAATTCCCCAGCTTATTCTAAATGTGAGCGTGTTATGTTACTCTTTATTGCAGCAGCATTACGTTTCTGCGACGCACGTGTTTCAATAGAAACAAGTTTAAGAAACTGAGGTAAGATATCAGTAGACATTTTCAAACATATTTTTTGCAGGCTTTAAAGTTTTTATTCTGAATACATAATTATGTTTTGTAGCTTTTGTTTACGTTGAACGTGCATTGTGGTTATTTTCTTAGGATAAATGAATATTAGCTATGCAGCTAACGTTAACTTAGTGAGTTATACTGTTATTCTTTGTGGTTATTTTCCTAAGTTAGCTTTTTTGGTCAAGTTGAATATCTAATTGCAGATCAACACCGGTTACATATGATAAATATAATGTGGGCTTTCATTAATTCTCTGTGTGTGATTTGTACTTTTTGCAGTGCAGGCCTGAATACGGTCCAGCTCACGGGCATCATTTATAAAGTGATCAATTGGAATAGACGAGGAGCAGGGCAGGACTGGTAATCTGGACTACCGGACATTTTTCCGGTGGACCGACAAACGTTGGGGCCGATCAGGGTGGACTGGCCATCGGGAGAACCGAGCGGGTCGCTGTGTCGGCCACGATAATCTAAAACGAGCCGCCGCGTTAGCGAACACTCTCCCCCCAACAACTTTTTGACAGTTATGTCAAATCCCGGGCCGATTTCTCTTTTCAGTCCAGCTCTGACAAGGAGCACATGGATATTGTTGAAGTTAAACAAGGTAAATTTGCCGTTTGGATTTCAATAAACATCGCACTGAATGCTAGATAAAACTGGAATTGGTTTGCAACAGGAGGAAAAGCTGTATGAGGAGACAGCCTGGCTTCACTGAAGAGCTGTTTTAACAGAGTAAAAAATATTATACTGTCTGTTTTTATTTGCAATGAAGATACTTTTGCAACATGCAGTATAAGTCTCATAAAATTACTGTGTTTCAGATAGTTATAACATTTAATATTAATAGAAAAGTTGACCCAAATATGTAAATTCTGTCATCATATACTCAACCTCATGTCCTTCCAAATCCATGTGACTCTTTTGCAGAACCCCCAAAAATGTATTTTGTATTCCATATAATGAAAGTAAATGGTGAGCAAAATAGCTTGTTTTGGTCACCAATGGCTTTCATTATATGGACAAAAACATTTTTTTAAATGTCATCTTTTGTGTTCCACAGAAAAAGTCATACAGGTTTGGAAGGACATGAGGTTGAGTTGAGCTGTGCGTAAGGTCTTAAGTTGGGGTATAAAGTTCAAGGCTTCGTAACTACTAGTTAGTTTGCAACTAAGTTGGTGCTTAATTTGGTTGCTCCACCTGTTCTTAAGGCAAGTCTTAACTAGTAAGTCGTAAACTCTCCGTAAAGTGATGCGCAGTCGCATACTATGACGTTTACCTGCATTGATCCAATAAGCACCTTCATATTTGTACACAGAAGTATTAAAAAGCCGTGAACTTCAATGTGATTTTGTTACGGTTGATGTACAAACCTTGTTTGCTTACGTAACCGTCACGAGCAGCTCTCTTGAGAGACATATTTTGATAATTAAGATATTATTTTAATTAACATTTTATACTTTTATATTTGACTGTCATTCATAGGTTTTTGAAGCCTGAAAAGGAAATCATACCCTTATTTTATTTTATGACTCAAGCTAAATTTGTATAAATGAATTAGTGAGTTTGTATGGTAATTATTCATCATATTTATGAAACGCCTAAAACAGGCAATTAATTGTCATAATCACAATTATTTGATTGATGCCTGTTATGCAAAACGTGAGCTTATTGATGTCATAAAATATCAGTCTGCTTTTTTATTCCATCAGTTACTCCTGCTCTGAGTCTTCCATAAATATTTAGTTTATACGTAGGGTTACGTCGTACTGAAGTTTAATGCTGCAATGCTCAAATATTTAGTAGTGCGTAAATTGTGACTCCGTGCCCATTTACGCCACAACTAGGCTAAGTTTAAACTTTTGAATAGCTGGTGCAACCGGCTCCTGATCTTTATATCAAACTTTTCTTTTTTCTTCTATTTTGCAGTACAAGCTTGCCCAGAGTTTTCTTAAGCCGTTTGGAGTGTGATGCAGCACGTTTCCTTGGCAATGAAGTGGAGGCTGATGTTTGTGCAGCTTTTTATTGTATTGTTCAGTTTAAGTCAATTTGTTTTATGTATTTGGAAGCTTTTGTTATTGAACAAATAAATATGTATGATTTCCTTGAGTGTGCATATGTCAATAAACCTATTTCTGATTATGATTTAAAATATCAGGGGATTGTTGAAATAATTAAATGCTCACAAGCTGGTATGTACATGTTCCAGAAATGAATGCAAATGGATAATTCCATTAAGTAAAGGTAAATTAATGTGTGTGTGTGTGTGTATATATACACACACACACATACTACATATGAACTTGTGTGTGTATACTATGCTACATTTTTATATTTGGTTCTGGATTTATTCTAAGAGGTACTGTCTAGTTACAATATCAACACAAAGCTAGTCGTTTTTATTAACTTTAAAATTTGTTGATGTGCATGCACCCCCCCTAAATTAGTTCACATTTACTATATAATCTAGTCAAAAATGGTTAATAATGTTGGCAAATTATGCAGATATATAATTTGTCAACATTATGAACGATGAGCATCAACAGATTTAAACTATGAAGGCAGAGAAACATTGCATCCTGTAACAATCTGCAGATGGATAACTTTGCTTTAAAAAGGGGTATTAATACACTTTGGTGTTGTATTTTTACTGTTGATTATTAAAGATTATGATCGTTATGGACACTCTACATGGGGATAACGACTAATGTGTGCTTAATATGTACATAGTCATAAATTACAACCTGTGGGCACTTTAGCCGCATCCTTGAGTGTTGTTTCGCGGTTAAACGCTGCACATGCCGCGATGCCCTCTGTCAGTAGGGAATAGTAAGATGGCCGCCAGAGCACTTCCGGTAGCTTCACCTACTGCTGGCAGTTTAGAATTCTATGAGCTATCCAGTTATATATATATATACATCAGTGTGTCAAACTCACAAGAGGCATTGCTCTGTACTCTAAAGACAAACGCATACACACTTGAATGAATAAATACAAACGAAACTGAGGAAGTGTCCCCGTTAATGAATTCTCACTGATACTGTCAAACTAGCACACTTCTTGCCCTGGGGGAGCACTTAGCACTGAAACGAACAACCCATAAAGTTCATGCCAATAACATAGCAACATGCAGCACAAGTAAAGCCAGCAGAAACTCAACATCCATAATGAGCTCCCGAAACATGCTAATAGGAGATTCTACACAAAAAATGTCTCTGTTTCAATTGTAACCTTGGTTCCTTGAAAGTAGGGAATGAGACTCTGCGTCAGTAGATAGCACCATGAAAACTCCTCCCAGGATTGACAATCTCTGAAGCCCTTTAAAATGTCATCTCTGTCATATAAACCGGAGCACAGCACAATTTCATAAGACTTTTTTTTTCTGAATTGTAAGCAAGAATCATGAACCAACACGCTTGACTGAAGCCAAAGTGAGAGAGAGTATGCACAAACTTACTGCTCAAGCTGCTCAAATAGTGAACCACTAAGTGCATTAAGCCCAAGCGACAGGTCCTATAAGGACCCTAAGTGGGGCGAGAGGGTCTCAGCTCTCTAGCTCCCTAAAATAATTGAATGACCTAAGTGTGCTTACCCACAGACAAAAAGGGTCGCTATAGCAGTGACATTCACCGTGAGTGTGGATGGAGTGAGTCCTGCATCCAAACACTCGATACAAAACGTGAAGCATTGTACACACAGGACAATGCACTGATTCCTTATCTTGGGAGGAACAAATGTCAACAGAAACTCACCATTTCAGGGCATATAGCCTCCTCATTGAGGGGTTCTGACCTGTGACAACCCATCTGTATTAGATGAGCCCTATTCAAGTGCCAGTCATAAAGTTTCCATAGCTCCGGCCGAGGATGCCAGATCATGCCTCATGCTTGCGAGAGCAGGTCTCTCCACATGGTATATTTTCTTTGGGGAAATGTGAGCATTCTCCATATTGCTGGCACAGTTAACAGTGATGTGAGAGACCATGTCACCACATGTAATGAGGGACTCCGAGTTGACCCAGCATTGGAGAGACCTCATATGTAATAAGCCCAGAGGGCTTTCGGCAGCTGTTTCCTTCAGCGACTGTCAATCCCAAACCTGTTGGAGCTGTCGCAGTGGTAAGGCTACACCTGGCTTGAACTCATCAATCACTGTAGTATAGATTGAGTATATTTATTGGTCAGTCACTTGGACTTGGCCACGGAGTCAAGATTCATTCCAAGAAGTTAACTTGCCGACTGGCACCATCACGCTTTCCGCCCAGATAACTTTGAGGCCCAAATGCTGCAGATGTGAAAGCAGCAGATCCCTGTGCTTGATGTTTGTTCCTCAGATTGTGCTAAAAGCAACCAATCAGTGAGATAGTTCAACTGACTCCGCTCAGCCTCAGAAGCATTGACAAATTGTTTTACAAATGTGCAGGGAGTCAGGGACAAGCTGAAGAGCAGGACTACAAACTGGTATGCAGTTCAAGATATGCAGCCCAGAGCGTTTTTGTTGTCATGCACACAATGAACACAATATATCTCAGTAAGCACTGTTTCAGCGTGGGCTCAGCCAAAGTGATAACAGTGCCGCTTGATATGGAGATGGCACGCAAGGCTGGGTCAGCGAAATATCCTCCTCAAATATCCAAGCTCTATTCCTGTGCTAGTGCACCTACCTCGTGTGGTTCTTTGAAAGCCACAGAAGATGTATAGCAGAAGAAGAAAGGAGTGGTTTCGGAAAATAATCCGCTGTTTATGTGTGCAGATTCAATGATGAAGCGAAGATTTCGGTGCCCAGAGACCGAGAGATTGTGTTGCGACCCCGAAGAGAAAAATTCTGATGAAATTAAGCTGTGCTCTGGTTATATGCCCAAGATGACATGCGCATCAGGGCGGAGCATCAAATGTCATCTGCCAGTAGATTGCCATCATTTTAAAGGGCTTCAGAGATCGTCACTCCTGGGAAGTGTTGTATTGCTCATTGTATGTATTGTGACAGTTTCCTGTTGAAATTAACCCTAGAGGTGCTACAACAACGACTTTTACTTACACACAAATTACAGGTAAAATGGCAGATCATCAGTTCATGAACAATTTTTGCCCAGTTCCTCAAACAATTCTATCAAATGACATCTAAACACTTTTACAATAGCACCAGACTTTTGGTGCTACATTTTAGCGTTTGCATTACATAACCAACTACATTTAAACATTAACCAGACTCTCTTGATCGAGTGTGTTCAAATTGATTAACTGATAAGAGTGTTGCACTTACAATGTTAAACACAGAGTCCTGAAGAGCATGCAGGTCGACGGGAGTCTAATAATTTTTTTTCTTCACATTTTCTATTTATGACACGGTTAGGTTTAGGTGGGGGGTGGGTTTTGTTGATTTAAAACTCAATAGAAGTGTAAAGGGAATATGGGAAAGCAGGAGGCGAGAACTGGCTTTAAATAAAAACTTAAACCAAAAGACACAAACACAAACATATGTCGGACAGCTGCCCGTAAACATTCTCTCTCTGCTGCACCGCCATTCGCAGTCGGCCTTTATCCCTCTCGGAGGCTTGATTAGTCTGATAAGGGGCCGGGTGTGTAGAAACACGACCCGGCCCAGCTCTCTCACAAACATTAACCTTAAAATACTCAATTTCTCTGCAATATGTGTAAGGAGCCACATAATATAATTTTGCAAATATGTCACCACAGTTAGTCTAATATATATATATATATATATATATATATATATATATATATATATATATATATACATAAGCTACTTTTGAATGGCCGTCAATGGAGAAAGATGTATTTTGCCTGCAGAATGGTGTAGTTACAGCATCTACCAGCAGGGTCAAACCAGCCAAACCCAGACCTCTTGCTTTTTAACAGTATTAGTGCGGTATTGGTATAGATTACTAAATGTTAGTACAGCCTTATATCAGAGTAAATACACTTTTACAGCAAAAGACTTATGGCTGGGTTCTGCTATTTCCTAGGCAAAGCAACACAAAAAGACCATAAGCTATTAGCTTTTAAATAACACTAAGCAAGATGTACCTAGGTGGAGTAAAGAATGTAGAACTAAAGAAAATGTCAGTCTTTCATTTGAGAGTCACTGGATTGAGAAATCACCCATTAGCTGTAGGCAAACTTCACTGACTACTCCTGGATTTCCATTAGTGTAGCTTACATGACACTTTTAGCACATTTCTACTTTTTGGGTTCATCAAGCATCTTCTTTACGAGAAAGATATTGTAAACAAAGACATTGTTTTTTAAATAAATGAAACATAGAATGGGGTCCAAATATACCATTTTGCTTAAATTAAAAATCGTGTTGGCATGGATAATACTTGATGCTCAAGATATGCTTGATGTATAAAGCTCCTAGATGATTATCCACATTTTTTATTAATCTTTAATGAAAGCTAGATCATTGAAAAAAGTAAAGCCCCAGCATTGCTCTAATTAGAGGAACAGCCCTCTCCTGACCTTGAGCTGATTGGTTGGGATTAATAGGCACTGCCTGGAGAGGACATCTCTGGTTCATTTGTCGACATGGGGGAGGACTCTGAAGACTAAAATCTAGTTAATGCTAAAGAAGCGTAATGTAATTAACTGGAAGGACATGAACCTCAACAAAAAAGTAATGCATGTATTAATATGCAATTTGGAGCAGAAACAAATGAGTAAATGAGCTCAGATGACATATGAAATGTACTGTGCATGGAAGTCAAGCGGCTGTCATACGCTAATGGGACAATATTTTCCTGAATGTTCATTTCAATCTTGTCCAGATCTAATGCTTGAGGCTAACATTGCTAACTATCGAAGTTGTGGAAACTACTTTGTAGTTTAACTACTTTACATTTTACAGTTTCAGTCAAGCTGGGGTTTGGAAAACGCAGTTAGCTACACTACTTTTAAAAGTAGCAAACAACATTCAAGCAGGGCCGGCCAGTCCTACAGGCGAAACAGATGGCCGCCTAGGGCCCCGACATGCCTGGGGGGCCCCCGCAAAAGCACGAACACGTGTAAAGTAAACTAATAAATGAAGATTAACAGTGATTACGTTTATTTTGAAATTCTTTGCAGCCCAATGGTTTCTACCGCACGTTTACTTCAGGAGAGAGTGGAACGCGTATATACAGTATAGTGCTTCTATTTTAGTGCTTTCTATTAAACAATTCTACTCATCACGTTTGCAGTGGTTCTATGGATGTTTTAAAGTTATGACAATTTTTACACTGGGGGGCCCATTTTCATGATTTTGCCTAGGGCCTCATAAACCCATGGGCCGGCACTGCTTTGAAACTATGGGGGCAATATACACAATATTTATCAAACAATAGCACTGAAATAAAAATAAAAAAAACAATTCTGCCAAATGTAAGATTTAGTCAAGTCAAGTCAAGTCATTTTATTTGTATAGCACATTTAACAGAACAACAGTTGACCCAAAGAGCTTCACAGGTTAAAACAGGAAAGGCAAAAACAATATGCCTTGACAAATTCATAAAAATGAGTACAGGACTCCTTAAATACGTTCAAAAAAAATAAAAAATAAAAAATAAAAAATAAAAAGAATTAAAGGCAAGAGAATAAAAGTGTGTTTTCAGATTTGTCTTGAAACTACCAATTGTATTACAGGACTTAATATGAAGTGGGAGGGAGTTCCAGAGTTTAGGAGCTATTACAGAAAAAGCTCTGTCCCTCTGGTTTTAAGACATGTCTTGGGGATAGCAAGTAGCTGTTGGGTTGTAGACCTCAGTGATCTGACGGCAGAGTAAGTAGTCAAAAGCTCAGAAATATACAAAGAGGCTTGACCTTGTAGAGCTTTAAAAACGAAAAGTAAAATTTTAAAATCAATTCTCAATTTCACTGGTAACCAGTGGAGCTCAGCTAAAACTGGGGTTATGTGCTCATACTTTTTAGTGCCTGTGAGAAGTCTTGCAGCCGCATTCTGGACTAACTGAAGTCTATTTAAATTATGTTTGGTTAGACCTGTATACAGAGAATTACAGTAGTCTAAGCGTGAGGAAACAAAAGCATGAATGAGTGTTTCAAGATCTTTCTTGGATTCAAAAATGCTTCAGCTTAGCTACTGTTCTAAGCTGATAGAAACTACCTTTAACAACAGAGCTAACTTGTTTATTAAAATTAAGAGAACTATCAAAAATGACACCTATATGTCTGACCATATTCTGCAAATTTGATGACCAAGGGCCAAGGGCATTACTCCAGTGTTTTGATGTGGGGGACGATCCAAACAAAATCATCTCTGTTTTCTTAGTATTCAACTGAAGGAAATTTTCTGCCATCCATGATTTAATGTCTTCCAAACAGTTAAAAATAGTATCGATATCTGAAGTACAACCAGGGGAAATGGGTAAATACAGTAATGTATCATCAGCATAGCAATGGTATCTTAAGTTGTGCTTTTCAAGGATTGAGCCAAGGGGCAGCATGTATAGGGACAATAACAGGGGACCAAGAACTGATCCTTGAGGGACACCATATTTAATATCCACTGGAGGGGATGATTTAGCACCCAGTTTAACAGAGAATGTTCTCTCTGTCAGGTATGATTTAAACCAGCGTGAGACAGGGCCTTGTAGTCCGACACTATTTTCCAGGCGATCAGTAAGAATACCATGATCAATAGTGTCGAAGGCAGCGCTAAGGTCAAGGAGAATAAGTAATGCACTTGATCCAGAGTCAATGGTAAGAAGAATGTCATTATAAACTTTAAGTAATGCGGATTCTGTACTATGTAGAGCTCTGAAACCAGATTGGAATTTATCCTGTATGTTAAAATTAGACAAGAAAGAAGAAATCTGCTTGAAAACTGCTTTTCCAGGATTTTAGAAATAAACGATAATTTAGAAATAGGTCTGAAATTTCCAGGATCATTAGGGTCAAGATTGTTTTTTTTCAATAGTGGTTGTACCACTGCGTGCTTAAAACCAGATGGAACAACACCAGTGTATAATGAACAGTTTACTATAGCTAACACAATTGGAGAAAGGACATCAAAGACCTCCTTAAAAAGACGAAAGGGAATAATATCAGAAGGGCAGCAAGAAGGCTTAAGGTGAGAAACAATCTCAGACAACTCAGGGAAAGACAGAGTGAAATACTGGAGAAAGTTGGTAGGACTGTAAGATGTAACTGAGATGCAACCCTGGGCTGTGATGCCAGATCTGATAAGATCAATTTTTTGGATAAAGTAATCAGAAAACTCATCACAAGTTAAGGATGTATCTACTGTATTAGCCGGATTTAAAAATGTATCGATAGCTTTAAAAAGAACTTTGGGTCTATTAGCCTGAGAGTTAATAAGTCCACTGAAATAATTAGCTTTTGCCTTTTTAACAGTGACTTGATATGCTTTCAGATGTTGTAAAAATATGTCATAAGAGACCTGAAGCTTATCTTTTTTCCATTTCCGTTCAGCCTGTCTACAGGCTTGACGGAAAACTTGTATGGAACTATCCACCCAAGGTGTTAAAGTGGTTGACTTTACTCGTTTTAATTTTACAGGGGCTATCTGATCCAATGTATCGGTACAGGACAAGTTAAAACTAGAGACAAGCTCATCAATATTAGTGCATGATGGCAAGTCAGCAGAGAGGGAGGGAGGGAGAGCAAACTTAAAAGAATTTAAGAAAAGAGAAGCTGTAGCTGAGTTAAATGAACGAGCTAAAACGTAAGAAGGGGGAGGGACAGAAGGAGAAAAGAAAATTCAAATAAAATCAAAAAGTGATCAGAGATAGCAACGTTAGTGATATCAAGTTTATCAACTGATATCCCTGATGACAGAACGAGGTCCAATGTGTGTCCCTTAATATGAGTAGAGCCACAAATTGATTGAGTGAGATTAAAAGAGTCGAGTAACGCTAAAAATTCAATTCAGTTGGGCAACAGACATGAATATTAAAATCACCAAGAATCAACATCTTGTCAAACTGAATGGCCAAAGCAGACAGAAGGTCAGAGAAATCATGTATGAAGCTGTATATCTGTAGACCAGTACACATAACAAGGGTGTTTGCAGACAATTTGCAAGTGTAAACAATTGAACTTCAAAAGAAGAGTAGTTTTTTACAGGAAGGGTTTTGCATTTGAATATATTTTTAAAAACTGTAGCTAGGCCACCACCACGACCAGAAATCGTGGGGGAATTTAGAAAACCCCACTGGGGAGGACATAATTCTGTAAAGGGGGATAAATCACCAGTACGAAGCCAAGTTTCAGTTACAAATAAAATGTCCAACTCGTGCGATGTGATAATGTCATTTAAAATGAATGTCTTATTAGCTACAGAACGGGCATTTATAAGAGCAATTTTAACTGGCAAAAATCGAGTTGATGAACTAGAGACTTGTCCATCAAAGCAAAGTGAACGGAGACACGCCGAATCCACTCCACCACGGGAAAGGACGGTCTTGGCCGAGATGGAACGAGAAGCCAAGTCACTGGAAATTCGCAAGTAGGCGACGAACACAGGATAAGATTCCGATAGTCGATACTTCCAGCAGAGCGATGCCTGGACGAGGAGCCAGCGGGCCGCATAGAGACAACTGTGGGGATGGTACCATCAGAGTTCCCGGGACTTATAAGAAAAATGCGATGGCTTCCTCGATGCACATAACGGGGTCGCGGGCGAGAAATGCCCAGGGCGGTGCACAGCTTGTACACCTTAGCAGGCAGACGAAGAGATGGCGACATAAAGTCACGGAGTTCATTCATAGAGTATGTTAGAGACATATTCTGACACGCACACGCCGAGGGATGATCTGCTCATCAGGGCAGTCGATGGCTCGAGTTGGGGTGTAACTAGTCCGTCGGGAGAAATGTCCATGCACGTTATAATCCAATAGAACGAGCAGCTTCAGTTCAACTTCAACTTCAACTTCAGAGCAAACAAACAACAGGCCAGGTGAACAGCGGCAGCCAAACGCGCCAGCGTACGCTAATTAAGCCTTGTCATGACTTTGACAATTGAGAGTGTGTGTTGACAATTGAGATTTAATCAAATTATTTAAATACGATTTATTTACATATGCGTTACTTTAGTTAAGTATACAATAAAATCAATGCCAAAAAATGCAGTTCCTTTGATAATTACCAAACGGTATTTTTTTTAAATGATTAATTTTGTTTACTAAGTTTAAAGGTTCATACTCATTAATTTGAATGAAATAATTCTCATTTACTCTAAATTCATAATATCTACACCGTTTGAAGATGGAGCCATTCAATTTGATGGAAATTTTCATACAATTGAAATGAATAATTCTTAAAAACAGACAGAATTTTTTTTTGAGTGAATCAGAAACATAGTGATGAATAGCAGCCTTAGAAATTTAAATTATTGTAAGAAATTGTATAATGTTATTTTGTATATCACCACAACAGGACTGTGCCGGTAGGTGAGTGAATTATTTTGTCAAATGGCTAATTGAAGGGGGGGGGGCGCTAGTGAGTACCGCATGCAGTAGACGTGTTTTGCTGAGCTCCTCTCCATTTTTAATTATTCTGTCATTATTTTAATTTCTTGTTTTTTCTTTCACCAGCATTATCTTATAATATTCTTTGTTGAAGAGCTGTATAATGACTAAGCCAAAAGCTGAAAGGGGAAAGAAGTTGGATAAACCAATGAATGAGTCCCTTGCTCAGTCGCCACCGGAGATGGCAGAACAGGCCGCAACAGCCTCAGAGTCGAGTGGTGAGACTGACACGGAATCTACAAGTATTCTTCTGGCAATACAGAATATGAGTAAAATGATGACTGATCGATTTTATCTCCTGGAAGCATCTTTAGTGAGCCTCGGGGATAGAATTAAGGAGGTGGAAAATGCTACTGCTGATTATGACCGCTGCCTTTCCCTCGTCGAGCAGAAGTGCATAAAAGTACAGTCAGAAGACAAAGACCTCAGTGAGAAGATGATTGATTTGGAGGCTCGCCCCAAGCGGCAAAACATTTTAATTGTTGGCTTACCTTAATTGTTGGCTTACCTGAGAAGTTAGAGAATGGGCACCCCATGGAATTTCTGACGAAGTTTATTCCAGACCTGCGGGGCGCTATCAAATTCTCTAAGCCGTTGGATGTGGCTCGAATTCTCCGGAGAAAACACGCAGCTGGGTACGATGATAGCCCGGATTCATCATTTTCAAATGAAAGAAAAAAATACTTAAATTGACTCTTCAACAGTTCCCTCTGCGCTACAAGTACAGGCAGATATATATTTTTCCTGACCTTCCCGCTGAAATAATGAAGCAGCGGCAGGCATTCAATGATGTCAGGAAACGTCTCCGCGTTAAAGGCATGGCATGTTTTGGTATGTGACTCTTATTCAGCAGTCGCTTAGACTGGAAAATGTATATGACCATTTTTTTCTTTGGCCACAGGTAATTGTTCATGTGATTGGAGAGGGGAGCTATAGGGCTTTTATTAGTGTGTTCTCACTTTGTTTGGGAAAGTGTGACGGGGCAAGGGGGTAATGTTCTTAATTTTCATTTTGGATGACTTCTTTTTATTTTTTTCTTAATAAGTGTAAATTAAGAAAATTTTAATTTCCTTTAAAAGGGTGGTATGCGTGTGCATTGTTTATTCTCAACTTTTACCAGCTGGAATGTACGTGGCCTGGGTCATGTGCTTAATGTGCTTCACATTTGAAATCTTATTAGGCCCATATTACATGGTACAGTCTCTGAATATACAATTAATTGGCTGAAGAGTGAGATCATGTCTTTAGGTGCCAATCTTAATACTGAATTTCTGTATAATCTCCCTTTCAAAATCACAGATAGACTTAAGTATCTTGGAGTTGTTCTGCCCCAAAACCCAAAATTAATTTTTAAGCTGAATTTACTTCAGAAATTCTCTTTCTATGATAGGCAGAATAAACGCTGTTAAAATGGTCTCTCTGCCTAGATTTTTATATCTTTTTCAAAACCTACCAATTTTTTTGGACAAAGGCTTTCTTCAAAACATTAGATTCAATAATCCTGGCTTTTAGCTGGGTGTCACGAACCCCGCTCCTCTGCTTCTCCTCGCTCACATGCTCGTAGGCAATCTCCCTTCCTCGAGTTTCTCACGCGCTTCCAATCCCCCAGAACATTATGACCACCTGCACTCGCGTCATCTGCACTCCTGCACATTAGATTCACCTGCACTCGTCTCATCACCTGTTCATTGTTTACACCTGCACTCGCCCCTATATATATCACTACCCTTTCGTCTCACGGTTGTTGGTTATTGTATGTAGATTCCCGTGTCTTTGCCCCCCGCTAGTCTCGTCTAGTTTTGACCCCCCTTTGATTCGTTACCCCTTATCTTGGCAGCTCTCTTGTTCCCCTAGCTCCCCTGTTTAGGCCTTCCCGCTACTCTATTCTGATTACCCCGCATTTGACCCTCGCTTCCCTCGACGATTCTCCCTCTGGATTTACACTGTTATGTACTTTTGCCTGCTTTGCTTTGTGAATAAAGCAGTTTTTCCCCGACATTGTGACTGTCTCAACTTGTGTTTGCTACAGAATAACCAACCTCACCGTTGACAGTCACAATGCACCGCGCTAAGGATTCGCGCAGCTCACTAGAGCGGAGAAGCACGTCACATTCGGCGTGAGGAGCTACAGTGTGGAGAGATGACCACGTGCTCACGGCCCAGGGGCAGCAGGTATGCGCTATTTCTGATTTGTTTCAACCTATTTCACCTGTGTCTTCCCCTGAGTCCGTTTATGCCTCCAGTGCATTTCTGAGCGCCGTGCACTCTCCACCCCCGGAGAGGTTTTATGGCTCTTCGGATGCTGACCAAGGGGTTTTCATGCGAGGCAGCGGTTGTGTAACTCATAACCCCGCCCTCGACATTAAGGAGCCAGCGGCCTGACTCTTGGGGTTGCGTCAGGGGAGTCAACCCTTGGAGGTTTATGTTATTGATTTTTGTGCCCTGGCCAACCAGGTGAATTTTGATGAGGTGGTTCTGAAAGACATTTTTCAATATGGACTGAATGAGCCAGCCTCATCATACATGCCTGGTGGTCGCTGCTCTCTCAACCTGACTCAGTTTATTGACCTCGCCCTGCTGTGCGTTGGTTCCTCGTTTACTGTGGGGGAGGCAGATACTGAACCAGCGCTCCACACCACGGCCCACGTCTCAAGGCCTACCACGGCCCCCGTCTCGAAGCCTGACACGGCCCTAGTCCCGAAGCCTGACACGGCCCTAGTCCCGAAGCCTGTCACGGCCCCAGTCCCGAGGCCTGTCACGGCCCCAGTCCCGAAGCCGGACACGGCCCTAGTTCCGAAGCCTGTCACAGTCCCAGCCTCGAAGCCTGGCACAGCCAGCGAGTCAATGCCCATGCCTGCCACAGCCAACGAGCCAGCGCCCACGAGCCAGCGCCCATGCCCGCCACGGCCAACGAGCCAGCGCCCATGCCCGCCACGGCCAACGAGCCAGCGCCCATGTCGGCCACGGTCAGCCAGCCAGCGCCTGTAGCCTCAACCGCCCCCATGGCCAAATCCCTTGTTGGCCGAAGACGTCAGAGAAGGAAGAGGGCCCCTTCTCCCCAGTCTCGTCTTGTGCTCAAGACCGCAGAGGTTCCCTCAGAGTCTTCCACGGCTCTGCCGGGTTCTGCTCCACCCCCAGAGTCTTCCACGGCTCTGCCGGGTTCTGCTCCGCCCCCAGAGTCTTCCACGGCTCTGCCGGGTTCTGCTCCACCCCCAGAGTCTTCCACGGACCTGCCAGCCTCTGCTCGCCCCTCAGAGCCCTCGTGGGCTCCTCCTCTCAAGCCTCCCAGAGCTCTACCCCTCGAGCCCCCCCGGGCTCTGCCTCTCAAGCCTCTCAGGGCTTCCCCTCTCAAGTCTTTCAGGGCTCCTCCTCCCCTCGAGCCTCTCACGGCTTCGCCTCACGAGTCTTTCATGGCTCCACCCCTCAAGCCTCTCACGGCTTTGCCTCTCGAGTCTCTCAGGGCTCCTCCCCCTCCTTCCAAGCCTCTCAGGGCTTCTCCTCTAGAGTCTTTCATGGCTCCATCCCTCAAGCCTCTCACGGCTTCGCCTCTCGAGTCTTTCTGGGCTCCTCCTCCCCTGGAGCCTCTCAGGGCTCCACCCCTCGAGTCTTTCATGGCTCCACCCCTCAAGCCTCTCACGGCTTCGCCTCTCGAGTCTCTCAGGGCTCCTCCCCCTCCTTCCAAGCCTCTCAGGGCTTCTCCTCTAGAGTCTTTCATGGCTCCATCCCTCAAGCCTCTCACGGCTTCGCCTCTCGAGTCTTTCAGGGCTCCTCCTCCCCTCGAGCCTCTCAGGGCTCCACCCCTCGAGTCTTTCATGGCTCCACCTCTCAAGCCTCTCACGGCTTCGCCTCTCGAGTCTCTCATGGCTCCTCCCCCTCTCAAGCCTCTCAGGGCTCCTTCTCCCCTCGAGCCTCTCAGGGCTCCTCCTCCCCTCGAGCCTCTCAGGGCTCCGTCCCTCGAGTCTTTCATGGCTCCACCCCTCAAGCCTCTCACGGCTCAGCCTCTCGAGTCTCTCAGGGCTCCTCCCCTCTCAAGCCTCTCAGGGCTTCCCTCTCGTGTCTCTCAGGGCTTCTCCTCTCGAGTCTTTCAGGGCTCCACCCCCTTCCAAGCCTCTCAGGGCTTCGTCTCTCGAGTCTTTCATGGCTCCCCCCCTCGAGCCTCTCGAGCCTTCCAGGGCCCCACCTCTAGAGCCTCTCGAGTCTTCCACGACCTTTTTCCCCGAGCCTCTCATGGCTCTACTCCCAGAGACTCCAGAGCCTCCTACGGCTCCGCCTCTCGAGCCTCCTACGGCTCCGCCTCTCGAGCCTCCTGCGGCACCACCTCCCTCTGCCCTGTCTCTTGGGCTCCCCATGGCGCCGCCTCCTCAGCCTCTCAGTACCCCGCCTGCCGAGTCTCTCACGGCTCCGTCTTCCAAGGCTCCATCTTCCAAGGCTCCGTCTCCCAAGTCCTCCACGGCTCTGCCTTTCACGGCTCTTCCCTGGCCCCCTGACCCTGTCCGGTGGCCCCCTGACACTCTCCCTGTCCTGTGGCCTCTTCCCTGGCCTCCTGACCCTGTTGCTGTCCAGTGGTCACCTTCCAGACCCCCGGACCCAGTCCCTGTCCTCCAGTCGCCTTCCAGACCCCCTGACCCAGTCTCTGCCCTATGGCTGCCCCCTAGATCTCCAGACCACCCGCCTGTCCACTGTGTTCCCCCTGACCTTACCTTGAACTGCCCATGGACTGTCTCACTTCCCTTTGTCTGTCCCCCGATCATCCTGCACCGCCTCCTGTGGCCGTCAGGAGCCGTCCTATTCAGAGGGGGGAGTACTGTCACGAATCCCGCTCCTCTGCTTCTCCTAGCTTGCCAGCTCTCTTGTTCCCCTAGCTCCCCTGTTTAGGCCTTCCCGCTACTCTATTCTGATTACCCCGGCTTTGACCCTCGCTTCCCTCGACCATTCTCATTGGATTTGCCCTTGTTTTGTACTGTTGCTTTGCTTTGTGAATAAAGCAGATTTTCCCCGACATTGTGACTGCCTCAACTTGTGTTCGCTACACTGGGGCTTTAAAGCTCACAGAATATCAAAAATACATTTGCAGAAACCAAGAGAGAAAGGTGGGATAGGGCTACATTGTGTCTTACATTACTACTGGGCAATGAATGCGAGGGCCCTTGTTTATTGGCAGGAGGATTATAAAATGGAAATCCCAACTGATATTTACCCCTGGGTTGCCATTGAACAAAATGGTGTTAAAAACAATTAGCTTCCAGCACTTCTTTTTTCAGCTCCTGGACTGCCTGCATCTGTTAAAGTGGATAATTTTATTGTTTCAAATTGCTTGAAAATATGTCACCAAATTAAAAAGGGTTGCAGATTACCTGAAACTGCTATTTTTGCCCCAGTATATCACAATCATACATTTCCCCCTTCTCTCTCAGATGTGACATCCAATATCTGGAGACTGAGTGGTTTAGTCACCCTGGAGGATTTTATATGTTAACAAATATTTTGCCTCTTCTTCTCACTTAAAAGAGAAGTTTTCTCTAATATTTACAGATTAGAATTTATGTACGTCATGCATTGCCTAATTATGAATCTTTACCAGAGGAAAGAAGGATTTATAGGCCATTGTTAGGCTTGCCTGATTCCAGACATTTGATTTCAGATTTTGTAATTGTATTTTCTGAAGAAGTGATATATTCGAATCATTCTTTGAAGAATGCTTGAGGATTTGTGCATGCAGATTGGAGATAATGTGTGGGAGGAGAGTTTTAGCAGAATTCGATCTTGCTCTATTAATTCTAGGCATCTAATACTTCAATTTAAGGTGATGGATAGACTTCACTATTCAAATTCTAAATTACATATAATTTTCCCTACCATTTCTCCCATATGTGACTGGTGTGAATCTGCAGAGGGCTCTCTGACCCATCTCTTTTGGACATGCCCTAAACTTTATGGTTTTTGGTGTGACATATTTAAGTGTTTTCTGACATGTATGGTTGTGTGTTTAACCCTGATCCAGAGATTGCATTATTATTCTGCTTCTCTGTTGGACTATAATGTCTCTATACAAAGCATTATTATTTATACAGATTTGTACATAAGTATGTGTGTGTGTGTGTGTGTGTGTGTGTGTGTGTGTGTATATGTATGTTACAATCCCCGTTGTCTGCCCCGTGTTTCTCTTGTCACCTGTCATGAACTATATTTCCCGGCCCTCATCACTGCCGGCTCTCAATCATTGTTCTCACCTGTTTGTCGTTTGATCATCACTCTCCCTGTGTATTTAAACCCTGTTTGTTCCCCAGTCATTGTCGATCGTTGTTTGTAGATGTCTGGAAGTCGATGTTTAGCCCTGTTCGTGTTCCCTGGACGTTTCAATGTTTTGGTTTCCTCCCCAGCCTGTGTACTCTTTGGATGTTTTCGTGTTTTGGTTTTGTTTTCCCATCGTGGACGTTTCATTTGTTCCTGTCTTGTTTTGTCTTCACCTTTTTTTCAATAAAAACCGCACTTAGATCCTCACCCCTCGTCTGCCTCCTCCTGCCTTCGTAACAGAACGCTCGACCAAAAAAATGAATCCAGCGGCGTTCTTCGTGGAACTAACTCGGATGGACTTAAACATCCAAAGAGTACACAGGCTGGGGAGGAAAACGAAACATCCAGGGAACAGGGCTAAACATCGACAATGACTGGGGAACAAACAGGGTTTAAATACACAGGAAGAGTGATGATCAAATGACAAACAGGTGAGAATAATGACTGAGTGCTGGCAGTGATGAGGGCCGGGAATTGTGGGAAATGTAGTTCATGACAGGTGATGAGAAACACTGGGCAGACAACAGGGGATTGTAACATGTATACACTCACCTAAAGGATTATTAGGAACACCTGTTCAATTTCTCATTAATGCAATTATCTAATCAACCAATCACATGGCAGTTGCTTCAATGCATTTAGGGGTGTGGTCCTGGTCAAGACAATCTCCTGAACTCCAAACTGAATGTCAGAATGGGAAAGAAAGGTGATTTAAGCAATTTTGAGTGTGGCATGGTTGTTGGTGCCAGACGGGCCGGTCTGAGTATTTCACAATCTGCTCAGTTACTGGGATTTTCACGCACAACCATTTCTAGGGTTTACAAAGAATGGTGTGAAAAGGGAAAAACATCCAGTATGCGGCAGTCCTGTGGGCAAAAATGCCTTGTTGATGCTAGAGGTCAGAGGAGAATGGGCCGACTGATTCAAGCTGATAGAAGAGCAACTTTGCCTGAAATAACCACTCGTTACAACCGAGGTATGCAGCAAAGCATTTGTGAAGCCACAAAACGCACAACTTTGAGGCGGATGGGCTACAACAGCAGAAGACCCCACCGGGTACCACTCATCTCCACTACAAATAGAAAAAAGAGGCTACAATTTGCAAGCGCTCACCAAAATTGGACAGTTGAAGACTGGAAAAATGTTGCCTGGTCTGATGAGTCTCGATTTCTGTTGAGACATTCAGATGGTAGAGTAAGAATTTGGCGTAAACAGAATGAGAACATGGATCCATCATGCCTTGTTACCACTGTGCAGGCTGGTGGTGGTGGTGTAATGGTGTGGGGGATGTTTTCTTGCCACACTTTAGGCCCCTTAGTGCCAATTGGGCATCGTTTAAATGCCACGACCTACCTGAGCATTGTTTCTGACCATGTCCATCCCTTTATGGCCACCATGTACCCATCCTCTGATGGCTACTTACAGCAGGATAATGCACCATGTCACAAAGCTTGAATCATTTCAAATTGGTTTCTTGATCATGACAATGAGTTCACTGTACTAAAATGGCCCCCACAGTCACCAGATCTCAACCCAATAGAGCATCTTTGGGATGTGGTGGAACGGGAGCTTCGTGCCCTGAATGTGCATCCCACAAATCTCCATCAACTGCAAGATGCTATCCTATCAATATGGGCCAACATTTCTAAAGAATGCTTTCAGCACCTTGTTGAATCAATGCCACGTAGAATTAAGGCAGTTCTGAAGGGGAAAGGGGGTCAAACACAGTATTAGTATGGTGTTCCTAATAATCCTTTAGGCGAGTGTATATATATATATTAGTCTTATTAAATATTTCTATATTTACTTATATTTTATTCCCTTTTTATTTTTTTTATAATTATGTTTTGTTGTTGTATTGTTTGTGCATAGGAAGATTCTGTCACCAAGACAAATTCTGTGTATATGTAAGCATACTTGGCAATAAAGCTCATCTGACTCTGAAATGAACCACTTGAACAAACTGATTCACCAAAAAGCAATCAGACTTGCTTCATACAAGAGATTGGACCAAGCACATTGGATAATTGCTTCAGTTCAGTTGGCTATAAAGTGGCAAATGTAATGTCACAAAAATAGCAATGTAGCATTTTGTCATGCTACAATGATACTCATGGGAATAAGTGGCTTGAAAAGCTACTCTTATTATGAAAACAAATTGAAAATACAAACAACTTCTCTTCTGGAAAAACAGACTCATTGTGCACTACACAGATTTCTGACACAAAGACTCTCTAGTATAGGGTTGCTCCGATATAAAAAAAAATTTGACTTCGGTACGATACAAACCCTGGCACTTTGGAATCGACACTCGATACTTAGGCAACGCATAAAAAAAACAAAAGAACATTTTATTTTATGAAATTACACAGAACATTACTTGACTAAAATAACTGCATAAAGTCTAATAGATACTAATTATGCCTTTTCTTTTTTAATTTAGCTGGATTTAATGTTAAATGTTTTTATAAAAATGTTATGATCAGATTGTGTTTAATCAAATATATACTGTATAGCTTTAATCAAATGAAAATATAATATTTTTCAACAATAATATATATATATATATATATATATATATATATATATATATATATATATAGCAAAAGGCTGTCATGGCTGAATCACAACAGGCTGATGTTCAGTACACTTGCTTTAGTGATGTAGTGGTTTCTACTCAATTGCACCGATCACGTCACTTGTGGACAAATGTGTCACTTAAATTGTGGATATGAGTGTATCAGGTGACCCCTCCCCCTTTTCAATATGGGGCACCAGTTAAGAATCTTAACAATTTAAGAACATTCCCAAAAGGTCTGTTCAATAATTTAGAATGAATGTAAACAAGAGAGAGTTGGTCAGCTGATTTATCTGAAGGATTTGTGAGAGTCGGGACAACTAGTAGAGTCTTTGGTCATCAACACAATGAGGACACAGTTGTAATAAATTAAGGAAATTTAAGATAGATATGCAAGAGTATATACCACAACGCTTAATAATACTAATAATGAATATTCACTGCTAAAGGATAATAAACTAATAACCAAAAGGAAAGTACTGAATTAAGCAAAACAACTAAATGATTTGAACTCTGAATGGATAAAAGCAATGCTGTTGAACTGAATGTAGCAATGGGAGAGAATTGTATATGAATGCTCCTTATGGGAAACCACCTAATAGCTCTGGCAAAATGGTGATAAATAATGCTTATTTATGATTAAACAAATAATATACCTATTATTTGTAACAAGCTGACCCCAGATAACTGTTATTTAAGCAAGTTAGAAAAACACATGCTGCAGGTATAAACTAATGCCAAGGTCTCTAGAAAGAGGTTTGGTAAGTTTATATTTATGTTCCACACAGTCAGGTGTTCAGTCCGGCAGTAGAGACATCTTCTACTGGTGATGCGGGTAGCGTGCAGTAAGAAGAGTGCAGAGTTGCTATCCAGTTGTCGTTGCCATGCTGGGCTGGAGGATGCTGAACTTCAGTTGCGCCAAGAGGGTCCTTTAAGAGTGGACCAGGCAGCTGGGTCATTTGAATCTTCACAGGGTCCTTTGCAGGCTATTTGCGTCACTGAGGAGCCGTGTGGGACAGGCAATGTCTGCCAATGCAGAGGTCCTTTGTGGACTGGGCTGTGCTGCTGGAGGAGCCGAAAGGGTCAGATAAGGTCCCTCAGTGCTGGGGCCCTTTTTAGCTAGAGTGCAGCCGAAAGCAATATAAAAGGTTTTGTTCGCAAAAGCCTAACCTCAACTATCTTGTAGTCTCTTTCCTCGTCAGGTACGAAACTCAGGACATGTTGTGTATGTTTGTGTCTCCATCCCCATCGTGTTGGAAATGCAGAACAAGGGTGCGTCTACCCGGGGGACATATTTATCCCTTTCTGATGAGGAGGAGATTGAAATCGGGTGCCTTTCCGGTCCAGGAGTGTGATTGGCCACTGGTGTCTGTAGTAGCCACTGTGTTACCCACCCTAGTGTGGAACTCATTTGCATAACATAAAGTACAGTGTTAAAACTGTCTTTAACGTTTTACCCATGCATTTTTTTCTTTACCAAACCTCTTTCAATTTATTAAAGTTATCGTATGGAACATGATAAGAAATGGTGAAATCATCGTCCACGCATTTGTTTATCTATTAATAGGTCTGTCCCGTGAACTGTTGTGTTAACAGTCAATAATCATTAACATAAACTGTGCCATGAAAGAAAATGGAGTGGATGTGTAGCAGTTTATATTCATTTAAGGCCTCCAACCATAGGTATGAATAGATCTCTGGCCCTCCAATGCTGCTGCATCTGGGAGGTCCTGAAGGAATTTTTAAGGTCTTGACTAAACCTAAGAAATGAGTTTGATGAATTAAAGTCAACATGTAGTCCAATGAGAAGTACTCTTTTTGGTCTTGGTGGGTGCAGAAAGTCTCCCATCCTGCCCTGTAAGAGGTGTCTGGTTGTCTTAGCATCTTATCTGATGTTGCTGAACATTTGTTTATGTTCATTTACCAAGGATCCAATCACAGGCTGGCACATCTTCCACACCGGCAGTTAGAGAGGGGCCCTGCCATAAACTGGTCCCTGGAATGCCATCTTAACTGATGTTTGCCACAGTGATATTGCTTACAAATAATAATATTAATAATATAACCATTTAATATTATATTATTGTATTATGAATATTATTGTGACTACTCTGAATATTACACTTTTATACAGTAGTAATATTTTTCTGTCATAATATTATCAATTTTACGAATCCGTTTGAATAGAGCTCTTCTTTCAGAGAGACTTTTATTTTGAAAGACATTTGAAGGTTTTCATGTTCGTGAAGGGTTTGTTATATCAAGCTTCCTGCAACTCGTGAGCTGAAATCTCTGAGCTACAACGATGAAAATGGTTATTTGAGAGTTCACAACCGATTATACACTAAACACACTGCTCTGCAGATGGATACTATTAGACACACTGCATGAAAATCCCATAACCCATAAAATATTTTTGTATATAAACATGCACAGACAGACGTCTTTGGCCACTTGATACATATCTCGGATGCTTTTAAAAGAAGCGTGTCAAGTTGCAACTCTGAAGTGGAGAAGCTATTTTCTGTCCTTCAGCTGCTACCTCTTGTTTTGAGCAAAAATGCATCTTTCACCCATCTGCGTTGTTTTTAATTGTTGGTATATGAAAACATGCACTGGATGGACATTTTTGACGTGTTTCCGGCGATATGTAATATCCGTTTTGCTTACATATGAAATACATTTTAAGTTATTACTGTTAATAGCAGATTTTCTAACATGGTATACTATGGAAATATCTTTTTAATTCTATATATTTTACAAATTGTATTATATCATAAGTTTGTCACATTTGAGCTTTTGAAAAGTTATATATAATGTATATATCACATATACACATGAAAGCCACAACATTAAAACCACTGACAGGTGACGTGAATAACAATTATTATCTTGTTACAATGGCACCTGTCAAGGGGTGTGGTATATTAGGCAGCAAGTGAAGTCAGTTCTTGGTAGCAAGATGCACTTTGGGAAAAATGCAGGCCAGTGGAGGCAGTGTGATGCTCTGGGCAATGTTATGCTGGAAAACCTTGGGTCCTGGTATTCATGTGGATGCTACCACTGGAGAAGCGATCTATCTACAGGAGTCTGCAGTTGTATGTACGTGTGTTTATTTCATTGTTTTCAACGTTTTTAGAGTGGTATTCATTTCTAGATCAGGTGCTGTTTGTTTACTGTCTTGAACATGCGTCACTTAAACGTGTGTTATAGTGTTATTGCGCTATATTTGTTTTGACTTGTACCATAGTATTCGCTTGCAGATTTAGGATTGTTTATCCAGTGTGTGTAAAACTATCATCGTTTTAGTGTCTGCAAACAGTGCTTCACTTGTTTTAGAGTATTATTTATTGCTGAAGCGCAGCATAATTTATTTACGGTGTGCGGAAGTTGCGTTTGTTACCGCGTGCGATCCTTGGTTTCGGTTGACCATGTGACTAGCTTTGTTGTGCTAAGTAGCATTAAGGCGTGGCTGCTTTTTCCACTGAACGGCTCTTTAAAAGTCTGTATTTATTGGACTGAATGCAGACGCGGAATCGGAAGTGGCAGCCCTCCTTGTGTGAAGACCTACTTGGTTAAAGACCAGCGAGTCTACCTGTGCGAGTCCACCGAACAAGGACACAACAAGGCGCCACTCACCATAGCACTTAAGTATTTTTGGTTTTATCTCTTTCATTATTTTGCTTCTACATACTAACATGGCTAGTTCACAAATAACACATGCCTTCAAGCACATCCCTGTTATCTGTTATAGACCGCTCACAAGATACAGATGCAAGACCAAATGCAACCAATACAACCTATGGCCACTTTGCACTTCAGCACCTGCACCATTCTCAGTGGGACTCTAGAACTGCCAGTCTGCTGTGAACAAAGCTGCATTCATTCCAGCCTTTTCCACACAGTCCACCCTCAGCATCCTGGCACTGACGGAGACATGGATACGTCCTGAGGATACAGCAACACCTGCTCTCTCAAACAACTTATCCTTCTCTCACAACCCTCAACATACCAGTAGGGGTGGGGGAACAGGTTTGCTCATTCAAAATAACTGGACTTTTTCACCACAGGCTTCACTATGTAACAATACATCTTTTGAATTCCATGCCGTTACTACAATGCATCCCACAAAAATACATGTTGTTGTTGTAGGGTTTCTTGGTTCAGGTTAGGGGAATGTACAATTAATATTAATGATTGTAATCAATGATTAATCATACGGTTTGAACCAGATACCAATACATTCTAAATTGCCCCAAAACAGGGGTTATATAGCCCAAAAGTCTGCTTCAAATATATATAGATAATTAAACACAACGAATTATAATTAATTAGGAATATACATTGTATGCAGACAGGCTGTATTAATTTTCAGAACACCTTAATGGAATTAACCCGTACCGCAACTAACCAGTTCGTCCAGCAAACCACTTTGCTAAATACTCGTGATCAATTCTCCAGAAGGTTTATTCTTAGTATAAGCTTACTTAATCCAAGCACATTAACTTACTTTGATAATATCAGCTCGTAGCTTTAGATCGCACATTAAAGAGGCTTTGCTTTATGACCAACAAACACAGACAATCAAGCGTATAATTGGGTTTAATACAAGGAACTAGGATATATCACAACACTTAACAAACATAGAACACATTTAACAACAAACATTTAACATAGAACAAACAAAGTAAAACAGTAAAGAAAAATAAAGAGATTTCAGGGATAGCAAACTTGTTACAACAGTTAAACCTTAAGAGCCAGCAAGGGAATTACACACTTTAACGCATTTGAATTTAG